>NW_027040503.1:600000-917500 GCF_037179485.1 Ochlerotatus camptorhynchus | reverse complement strand
GCCGACATCTCGTTCGGGGTCGGCGTAAGCCAAAACAGCCGGCGCACAAGTCTAGTGTCGCATTGCCTGCCTCAATGCGCCAACTGCCATCTCACAACAGAAATTTCCATCAACGTTACTAATCTTGATTTACCGACTGGCTTATCAAGATGACAGAGTGTCAACCGGGGGTTGGCGATTGGATCGGATTGCCATTCCGCTAAACTGGTTGTAATCTGTCAGTAGGACGATCTCGGTGCAAGGTCCAATCGGTTTGACAAATCGATACCCTAAAAGCCTGAAATTAGCTCATCGCTTCCATTAAGTTAACGAGCGGGGGAAGAAGAACCCATTACCGAGGAACATCATAATCATCGCCGTCAAGTTCTGAGTCACAAGAGCGGCAATCAATCAACTATAGGTTTCAATTTGCTTCCTCCAAGTCGGTGATGCCTCAGTAGGGTGACTGTGCGTGCGATCGTATATTGACCGGCAAAAGATGGTAACCCTGGACGCTACACCCCGTTTCGCTGATAAATGATTTGCAGTTTGCAGTTTACGACCGACCAGTTGCGGAGGTGGAAGGATAAATAGACGGATGAATAATTATCCGTTAAATCACTTTCGATTTCATATTTGCCTTTTTGCCGCCTGTCCCAGCACGTGGTAGTACGTGTTTGTGGAAGGTGCATTTTTTACGTCATCCTAACCGACCGCCCATCAAGGGCTGGTTGGAATACGGACGGGCGTTGATGTCTTGTGCATGTGGTGAAGAACGATTGTACAGTTCATACGGTCCAGTATTTCTTCGATGTGGCCGATGTGAATTGTGATTCCTGTGACCAACCTTTGAACAATTTTCGAAAACATTTGAAAACTCCACTCACACCGTTCTCGATCACCAACTGCCACGCGTCAGCCACAGTTAACGTCTCGAACGAGCAAATAACTGACGACTTCTTTTGCCTAATTGTCGGTAACTAGTAGAAAATTACTCCACGCTACAATTAACGTCACTTTCCAACTCGACTTCCTGGTGTGTGGGGCTCCAACAACGTGATAGCTCTCGGCATCATCATCATCATCATCATCAAGGCGATCAGTCGGTTGCCAGGTAGACAGCTACGCAGGTGTAACGCTTGCAAAACCCGGACAAGGAAGGTATTCCACGTAGCAAGGAATTACGGCAAAGTCCTATGGATGGTTAACAGAATTTCGAACAGTCCAAAGTCACTCTTTTAGACGCTATTTACGTCTACACGTGATTGGAAGTTTCAAATCTATTCGCTATTGAGTTCATTCCTGTATGACGCTAGTCCACGTAGGAACCCCATTTGATTTATTGTTCGCTTCCAGCCCAGCCGACATCTGTCACCGCGCGTTGATGCAGGTCGGGGTGGTTTCAGCATATGATTAGCGTGGAATAATGAATGATTACTTAAGCCAGACAATAGTTCAAATAGTAGTATAATCACCCACAGCGAACGAGACGATGACGGGAGGAAATGTCACTTGTCTTGTCTATCTTCGACTGTGCAATACAACAACCAGATTGCCGATCGGACTGCAGAGGCGTTTTGTTGCTAGTCACAGAAGCGAAAACAAACACGGAACCGGGAAGTTTGCTAGCAATTGCACACGCCTGCACCTGATCTCTCGATGTCTGCTAACCAATCTGACCAACTAACTTACTTAATAAGGTGCGAATCATGAGTCACGTTCCGGAAAACGTGAACCCAACAGGACAGAGCAGCTCGGTTACCTAGCAGCGCGTACGGCAACTGTCAAATAAATCAATCTCCAATATGGTAAAATCAAGAGAAATTCCAGAGAAATTATCCCTTTGTGAAGCTCGCAAACGACCTTCACAGGAGCAATCGAACGAATCGATCGAACTAAATGCAACTGTCAAACGATCGATAAACAAATTCCCGGTAATTAGAAAACAATGCGAAACCCCTCGAGGAACAGACAGTTGTCAGACGACGATTGCAAACGGTGCCTATCATATGACTATATGGGAACGGGCAAACCTATAACCAGTGGTCGGTGGTGTGGTGATGGCAGAAATAGCACTAATTCCTCACCTTGAGTATTCCTGCGGGCATAAATCAACCGGAGCTATATATTAATTAGCCTGGCCATAAACGACCGATGTAGATATACCTACCTATTTATAATGCGCTATGAAGCTAGTTTTTTGCACAATTTCTTATCGCTACTGTATTACCCGTTGGAAGCGACCCGGGATGGGGTGGTTCCGTAAAGCTTTAGACAGACGTCTACGGGTCAGATTAATGTAGGTTAAATTCAGGAATTCAAAATAAGCAGCCCCGGAAGAGCAGTGGCTATGGATGTGGCTCGGATGTGGCAGCATTTAACAATATCTGTCATTCGAGTTAGAACCAAAGTCCTCCTCACCTAACGTCTGGCATATTCTTCTCTCTTACACGGTTTTATACAAGCTCTCAACTTACTGTTGTTTGTACTTGTACAGCCGTTGGATTGAATTTAAGCAGGCTAAATACAGCGTTAATACTTCGTACACTACTAAGGTTAAACAACTTTACGCGGACAAATATGTGATTGCAAGTTTGGAATGACATAGCTTTATCATTTATTGATTAATTTCAAATATTTTGGTAACACTAGAATCCCTAGGGTCTGTAGATTATGCTGACTGCAAGTAGGGTCAAAATAGGGTCGACTACTTTTTTTTTAAAGTAAAAATAGTTGTTAAAGGTGGTACTCATTTTGAGCCTCTAAATTAATTGCTTAGGGTGGTGGTCTTACCCCGCCTCTCCCTAGTTCTGTTTTTGCCAGCTCGGTAATTTTTTACAAATATTTGCACAGCCCACCTCGCGGCAAACATATTTTGCTGAGATCTAAGCAAAAATGACGTTTGCTTGCTGAGTCTCGGAATACGTTCTACTGAATCTCAGCTAACAAACGTAATTTTTGCTGAGATCTCATTGAAATTTACTGTCAAGCTCGGCTGTGCAAATCTCGACAAAAAATTTGACGAGCTGGCAAAAACAAAACTAAATATAAAAGAACTGTGTATAAAAGAAAATGATTTACTTAGTTTGACAGTTGCACCACAACGAAGTGGCAGCGTATTCGTGATTTGTTCCACGCGCAAATGTCGCAAAAAGACATTTCAATCGCCGTGGGAGTGTACAGGTGGACCGTCAAAAGGGTTTAAGACCGAGAAAAGAAAGGACAACTATCCGCTAAGGTGGCCACAGGTCGTCCGAGGTCAGCTCGGGTTCCGAGGGTTATCGCTGCTATGAAAAGGAAGATTCGGGTGAATCCAGTGCGTTCAATAAAGAAAATGGCAAAGGAACACGGGATCAGTGACTTTACGGTACGGAAGATCGTAAAGGAAGATTGCGGGGCGAAGTCGAGGGCACGGCAAAAAAACTCACATAATTGCCAACCGCATCCGGGAGCTACGAGTCGAACGATGCAAGAAAATCTTGAACTTCCTTAAGCGAAAAAATCCGGTAATCCTGTTTACCGATGAGAGCATGTTTACCGTCGATCCCGTATCAAATTCCAGAACCGACCGGCATATGAGTTCTCTTCCGGTAAAAGACGAGGCCGACGAGCATAAGAACGACCAAGCATCCTGCTAGCGTTATGGTGTTTGGATTGGTGGCTTCCGATGGCAAAAAATGGACCCGGTGTTCATTCCAGAAGGCGACAAGGTCAACACGGAGGTCTACATCGGCATGTTAAGTAATTATGTTCTTCCGTGGATCAAAGAACAGTACGGTCCGAAGCCAAATGTTGTATTTCAACAAGATGGGGCTCCGTGCCACACCTCGAACCGCACTCAGAAGTGGTTGCAGGAACATCTTCCGTTCTGGGCGAAGGATATGTGGCCGCCATTCAGCCCCGATCTTAATCCGCTGGAATACTCAATATAGCGCGTCATGAAGGCCAAGGCCTGTTCTAAACGCCACGCGAGTACAGCAAGCCTCAGACAAACATTGACCCGTACCTGGAGAGAAATGGATCCAGACTACATTATTAGAACTGCCGTGCATTCCGGAAGCCTGTGGTGGCCGTAATTGCAGCAAGTGGAAACTCGATCGATGATTAACATAGTTTAAAACTCTGAGAAACATCCCCCCTTTGAATAAATTAAAAAAAAAACTCGAAAACGACATTTTTTTTTAGCATTTTTTTTTAATTTTGGCCTTTGTCAATGGTGCAAACATTTTCACGCATACGGTAGGTCGTCGGTTGTACAAAAGCAGTTTGAACTGACAGGAACAAGTAACAAGAGCTCAGGAAGCAGTAAGAACTCCAACAGCGGGAGCTCGAAGAAGCACAGTGCCAGTTGGAGGAGAAGCGGAAGTTGTTGGACGAGGAGTTAAGTTTGCGTCAGCTAAATTTGGAAGTGAACAATGCGCACTTGCTGAAACAGCAGCTTATCCGCAGAGAATCTCTGGAGAAGAGGACTCAGATCATGTTGCAGATTTCGGAACGTGGTAGCGTAGTGAGTTCCATAGCAAACGCATGTGAAAAAGTTGCAGATTGGTTGAAAGCTAATCAACCTTATGGGAAGACTGGCGGGAAGAAATTGGAACGACAAGATGGCTCCAACTCCAGATTGGTCCCTCCGGCCCCACAAGCCACCCGAAGGAGTCCCTTTGATGTTATCTACATTGGTATAACCGTCATATCTCAATCGCGCTTAACCAGCTCGATGGTGTACAGGAGCATCACCTCGGCAAACCACACTCCCACCTCGAGAGATACCATCACTCATTGTTAGAGAACCTTTCCGTCGGTACATATCAAAATCGGAACCTATTCTTCGAGCAAAATGGCCTCCCATCGTACCAGATACGTACTACCCACCGGTTTTTAGCCAGCGCTCTCTACACGATGGCAATTCAGCTTCCATGATACCGTCATCGCGTCGCAGTCCACGGAACACACCTTTAAGGCACAGTTCTTCGGCGGGTCCCGAACCGGTTGTTCCTCAACACATGTACCTCTCCAATACTTAATCACCATTCGAGAGCAGATGGACAACAGGATTAACCGAACTCTAACCATGGAAACAGTGACGATGATGAAGATGTTCCTAATCAGACCCCACGACAGCAAAGCCCACTGAGCGTTAGAAATCCTCTTTTGCCACGTTGTCCACCGTTGCTACGTAATCCACGGTCTTTGTTCAAGCCTCCGATACCACGAGATCCTTTGATGCCACGTAATTCCCTATTTCTGAGAGATCCACCAACGCCACGCAATCCACCAGGTGCTCTTAGTTTTCACCAAATAGCTGCTCGACAAGTGGTCGGAAAGGATTTTCTAACGGATACCTCACTGACGGCCGATGTTCATCAGCAGTTTATAACAGTCTATGATTAGTTGTGGATACTCCAATGCTGAAAACTTCGTTCGTCTACAACAGTGTCCCGTTGGACATGCTCGAGATGCAGTACGAAGCAGACTTCTGCTAGCAGCCAGCGTGCCACAAGTGATGAACACTCTACGAATACTTTATAGACGCCCGGAACTGCTCATCAGGCTCCTGCTCGAAACAACCCGGAAGAAACCGGGTCCTAGATATTTCGTCAGATCCACATGGATTTATACCAGGTAGCCCAAGCAACACGGCTTGTCATAAAGAAGTTGAAAATACTGTAAAGTAAAGAATAAGTAAAGTATTGTAAAGAATTAATAATACTGTAATATACGTCATTTAATACATTTATATAACCTAAAAAGCGCAAGACGCGGAGCTTATACAACTAAATACTGGTCTTAAAACATGTTTTGGAAACATCACAAAGCCAGCGGCAAAAAAAAATAATAAAAAAAACTTCAGCATGAGATTCGATCACTGGTCCTAGGCGTGGTAGACTTATTACTTCCTAACTAGACCAACTCCGCTAGATGAAAGGTTTGTTATAAGTATCTATCATGTTCTTGCCAATGGCATGGAAAATATATTCTCGTTCAACACGCTTTAGATCCGTCATAAAGATGTTTTGTTAGCAGAAAAACGTACATCTCATTGCCAGAGTGTTATTTTAAAGTATTTTCAACTCCTTAAAAGACAACCTGCACATTTTCAGTGGTATTAATTTATGAGATGTCATAAACAAGTGTTTTCAACTTTCTTTATAACAAACCTCCGAATACCTCATAAGAAACTGTCAATCACTGCGTGAAGAGACAGTCCGGCTCCAATGGCGCCGTCAATCTGGCAAGTTCAGAATCTCTTCAAGAACTTTATAAATTCAACTAAGATTGATTTTGTATACGACATGTTTTATAGTGGTATTAAAACAGAAAGATCCACGTTTAAATAACATATAAAGATAAAAGCAAAAGAAAACTATTTTGGAAAATGTTGAATCTAGGAAGTATGAAGAAAACATCTATAATCCTCATTTATAACGTGGGATGTTTTCTGCATCACTTATAATACATTTATATAACAAGCCGTTGTAATTATTTTTCAAAAAGATGTTTTGTGTGTTACTTGCTGGATCTAACTACTACCTGTTTTTCGGCTATGGAAGATAAAGCGCAGGTTGACGTAATCTATACGGACCTAAAGGCGGCTTTTGACAAAATTGACCATAAAGTGTTGCTCTGCAAGCTATCGTAATTGGGAGCCTCAAATCGATTAGTGTCGTACTTGACTGGCAGAACGCTGTACGTTAAACACGGATCTTATGTTTCATCGCCATTTGCTAGCACGTCCGGTGTCCAGCAAGGAAGTAATTTGGGACCGTTATTGTTTGTGTTATTCTTCAATGACGCTGCATCTACCCTTGGCCACAAGTGCAAGCTCGTATATACTGATGATCTGAAAATCTATGTGTTGGTACGCTGCATCGAGAACTGTTTTCACCTGCAAATGTTGCTCAACATGTTTGTTCAGTGGTGCCGCTCGAACAAGCTTGTCATCAGCGTCGCGAAATGTCATGTGATGACCTTCTATCGGTCCAAAGACCCGTTAATTTATGAATACCATATCGATGATACTGTTCTTAGCAGAGTGGATCAAGTGACGGATCTTGGTGTCGTATTGGACTCGAAGCTTTCCTTTCATTCCCATTATGCATCGATTATTTCCAAGGCTAATCGTCAACTTGGTTTCACCTCTAAGATTTCCAAGGATTTCACGGATCCACACTGTCTAAAAGCATTGTATTGTTCACTCGTAAGGCCGATCCTAGAAAATGCTTCAGTTGTATGGGCTCCAAAAGTCGTATCATGGAATCTAAGAATCGAGCGTGTGCAAAAAAGATTCATACGACTTGCGCTCAGAAACGTACCGTGGCGTGATCCTTTGAACCTTCCAGCATATTCCGATAGATGCCATCTGCTTGACCTTGAAATGCTTGATCGAAGACGTAAGCTACAATAGGCTACGTTTATAGCTAAATTACTCAACGGTGACGTCGATTGCTCTCATCTTCTGTCACTGCTTGATTTCCGTACTTCAGGTAAGATGTTACGTCAGCAATCCCTGATGCAACCGAGCTTTAATCGTACTCTCTATGGCTACAACCAGCCTATTTGTGCAATGGTTTGTATGTTTGTATCCGTCGAGTCCGCGTTTGATTTTGGTATGTCCACACCTCAATTTGTGAATAGAGTAAGAAGACTAAACCTTATTTAAAACGAATAGTTTATTCATTAAGACAACTTTGTCAGATGACTTATTAAATAAATAAATAAATAAATAAATAAATGATCAGCCGGAATCGATCCTCGAATTTGGACTGACAGTTCAAAACATTGTTGACCATCTCGAAGCATCGCAGCAAGTAGACCATTTTTCGAACCCGATGCTCATGAAGGAACTGGTAGAGAAGTTGCCAGGACCAATGATGGCTACATTCAAGAGCCAACGACTTTGAGTAACTGTTCTGACGTTTGGTGAGTTCATGGAAAGATTGGTAAGGGCAGCCAGTGAAGTAAATTTCGAGCTCCCTGGGTATCAGAAAGCCCCGAGAAATGTGAAGCCGGAAAAGTTCGAACATGCGGATCTTGTGGACATGAAGGCCAAGATAGCCGAATGAGTCACAGCAGCTAGGTATGGAGGAACGATGGAAACTCGTAACGGACAAGGGCTTGTGCAGGACATGCCTGAACAACCACGGAAAATGGCCGTGCAAGTCATGGAAAGAGTGTGGAATACTTAGAAGGGTGCTGAGGATCACGAACATTTCATCAAACCAACGCTCATCTAATGAAGCTGATCCACTATTCCGGATCCAACCGGTACCGGTACCAGTCACAAATCACTCTTCTGGAGGAAAACGTTGCGAATAACCTTGGCGTTGTGGGCACTACAAAACCACTCACCCTACAGTGGACAGGAAACATGACACGCAAGGAACCGCGGTCTCAGCAAATCAACCTTGAGATAGCGGGAAAAACAATAGTGCTTGTCTGTGAGGACCACACTAGACACCCTTAATTTAGCCGGTAGCTGCTGCTGATGTACATCTGTTGGCTATTGTACTGGCTATCTACCAACCAGGCAGATTGTTAGGAACTTGGCTATTGTTAGACGCATCGATCGGGCAGCATCCAGACCGATACAACTGTAGCTTTCTACAACTGCAGCTTTCTACAACTTTGGAGATCTCCTTTGACGTTATCGATGCGAGATGGAGATGATGCAGAGAGATTTGCCCAGCTCAATCGCGTGACAGAAATTCACCACAAACTTCGGATGTTGGGTTTAGGTTTTTATTGCTGAAAGCAGGGATGGATACAGTAGTAACAACTAGCCGTTAAGCCCAGGGCTAAAAGCCTCATTAATAAGGATTTAAAAAAATAAAATAAATAAATAACCGTAGATCAAAACTGTCACCAAGACCGACAAATTTAAGCCATTTTTGTTAGTGTTAAGAAGAATACATGTAGTGCTGTGTAGTTAGTGTTTCCATCAGAAAAAATGGATTTTTATTGCAATTAGCCCCAATTAAAGAGAAGTTCCAATTTGTGCTACCGTCATTATCAGTGTCTTCTCACCAATGATTGTGCTTACTGTGTGTACCAACCCTCAACTCTAACTGCCAGTGAGCAAGCGAAGACGATGTAAAAGCTATTCATCACCATTCCCTCTCCAAAGCTATCCGCGGTTCAGGTAATCCTACAGTTACGATCTTCTGGTTCTAACTTCTCAATGCCTGAACTACCGTGACATGAGTCAACGGTTCCTATGAGGTCTACCACTGGAGGATCACGATCTAGTCCACCCAAAATTATTGATCGGACTAGACAATCTTCGACTGAAATTGCGCGAGGGAGGTCCACATGATCCAATAGCCACTAAGTTCGACTGGGGAATATATGGGCGTTCGTTAAAGTAATCAGCACAAAACGCTTCAGTCAACTTCCACACTGTTGCAACGCCCGATCCAGACTATCTGCTGAACGAACAACTGAGGGATTTCTTCTCGATGGACAACTGTGGTGTCTCCACTACATCAGAAAAACTTGAATCGGAGGATGACAAGAGAGCAAGAAGATTGCTCGACGAAACCACACGGCGAACATCATGCGGATTTGAAACGGGTTTACTATGGAAAGTCGACGCACGAGGGTTCCCAAATACCTATCCCATTACAATCCGTCGAATGAAGTCGTTGGTAAATAATCTGCGGAAAGAAACAACATTGATGCAACGAGTTCGGGAGCAGATAACGGAATTCGAGTGTAAAGGATACATCCACAAGGACATCGTGACAGAAATGGCTGAAATAGACTCGCGAAAAACTTAGTTGTAGTCAGCAACCTCCTAACTTCTCTACCTAAATTCTTGAGTTGTTTTCGCTTATTTCCGGGTGCTGCATCCGGATATATCAGGGAGATGTTTCAGCAAATCAAACTCACAGCTAAGGATTGCAGAGCGCAGATGTATGTATTCCGCAACAGCCCAGGTCCACCATTGCAAATCTACCTCATCGACGATACTATGTTGGGCTCCACTTGTTCTCCAGCTTCAGCACAGTTCGTGAAGAACTTGAACGCTGAAGAATATTTTCAGTAGTATCCCCGTTCAGCTTCTGCCATCAAAGACCATCACTACGTGGACGAGTACTTGGACAGCTTCAGGTCTATCCACGAAGAAGTCGAAGAGGTAAACGAAGTGAAGTTTGTCCATTCCAAAGGCGGATTCGAAATACGGAATATCCTATCCAATGAAGAAAAAGTGCTGAGGGGAATAGGAGAAGCGGATACAGAACTCTCGAAGGATCTCTCTCTTGTACGTGCGGAAACAACTCGAATCTGTGCTCAGCATGAGGTGGATTCCGAAAAGAGACAGCTTCACCTATACATTTCCAATGCGCAGTGACCTGCAGCAAATCTTAAGTTCTGAAAGTCTTCATGAGTTTGTTCAATCCAATGGATTTTGTATTGTATTTCCTAGTGCATGGAATCAACATTCAGGACATCTGGGTAGCAGGAATCGATATACGCGGTGAACGAGATACTGTACGATCGTTGGCGACAGTGGATTTGTTACTTTCCACAGCTGGATACGCTGTGAATCCCTCGGTGCTACTTTCAAACGCCATTTCCTGACAATTTCGATCAGCTACAGCTCCATGTATTCGTTGACGCCAGTGATTCTTCTTACGCTTGCGTAGCGTATTATCATCATCCATCTCAAACCGCCATACATCAGTGCGAAGACAAAGGTTGCTCCTCTTAAGGTTCTTTCAATCCCTCGTTTATAATTGAAGGCTGCAGTCCTTGAAATCCGCCTTCCCAAGTCTATCCAAGGTTATCACACCTATCCCATAAGTCGGAGAGTTCTTTGGAGTGACTCCAGTACAGTACTAGCTTAGATTCAATCAGACTACCATCGTTATAACAAATTCGTGGCCGTTCGCATCGGAGAAATTCTCAGCCTCCGATATGAACAATGCTTACCTCGCTACCAAATGGAAGAATGGGCCCAATTTTCTACCAACTAATCCATGGTTTTGTGGTCCGGTGTTTCTTCACCAACCTGAGGAATGCTGGCCTGAACAACCCCAGTCCACTACAACTAAAGATGTACTTCGATCAAGTAACATTCATACACAGCTCCTCAGTTAATTTATGTATCCAGATTCAGCCGGTGGACGACGCTACAGCGCAATTAAAACGATTAGAAGAAGCAATATGCAAGGTAGTCCTAGCTAAAGCCTTCCTAGAAGAAATCACCATCCTTTCTGGGATACAAGGGTGTCCCAAAGCGCGACACGATCGTGTTGCCGAGTCGAGTTCGATCTACAAGAACTGGCCGTATCTCGACGAGCGTGGAAAACTTCGGATGCGTGGTCGAATCGGTTCTGCATCCTTTGCCCCGACCGAACCTAAGTACCCCACCATCATTCCCAGGCAACACTTAATTACGTTTCTCCTTACAGACTGGTACCACCGCCGTTTCCGCCACGCCAACCGAGAGCCTGTCACCTACGAAATGCGTCAACGTTTCCGTGCGTTTATCGAAAAGGTGTCGAAGACCTGCATGATCTGTCCACTGAAAAAAGCCACGCCCAGTACTTCCGCAATGTCACCGCTTCCGAAAGCCAGTTTACAACCGTTCGTCCGACCATTTACCTAGTCGGACTGGATTACTTAGAACCTGTATTGGTGAAAGACGGTAGAATTCAGGCGAAAAGATGGGTAGCTTTATTTACCTGTCTCGTCATCCGGGCCGTGCACTTGAAGGTCATGCACAGTTTACCGACACGTCTTGGTTTCTCGTTTCATCGCACGTTGTGGCTGAGTTCTGCTCGGAAAACGGAACATGTTTTCAAGGCGCTAGCAGAGAGCTGCAAAGGGAAGAAGTTCGGGCAAGGAAGAACGCACTAGCTACCACGTTTACGAATGAGAATACTCAAAGCAGATGCATTCCACCAGCAGCTCCACATATAAGTGGAAAGTGAGAGCGTCTAGTTCGATTGGTGACCAGCCAATGCCCCTCGCTGACCAAGTAATGAAGTCCTGGAAACGATTCTCATAGAAGCCGAAGCGATGATCAACACGCGAATGGGCAGACCAAGAAGCTCTAACTCCCAACAACTTTCTGCTGGGATCTTTCAATGGAGACAAGATTCGGCCGGACGAACCTATCGTGCGCAGCAGTTGGAAGCTAGCACAGGCGATCACCAACGTGTTCTGCACAGATAAAAATTCTGAATTTTTATTGTGATGTAATCATTCATTCACGTAAACTTGTATTTCATCTCACGCAACCGAGCAACTTGTAAACAATGTTGTTTACAAATATGAGCTTTTGTATTCGATATTTGCTACATTGCATGAAATGGATCAGAACTTTACATGATATATAATGTAAACGTATATGATATGTGACGCTCTTTTTATGTGCATTATATTGAACAGAAATTTACACTACTTTTTCGAACTGTGTGGTCAAGATGGGTGAAGGAGTATCTGCCATGGATAGCGCGTAGAGGAAAATGTTTTGAAGAAATTCGGGACCTTCCGGTCGGCGATCTGGTATCGGTATTTAATGTTTCCTCAATTTAGCGTGACATGATAAATGGATCACCCCTTACTTAACAATCGAACTGCAGTTTTGTACCCATTTGCATCCAACTCATCGCAGAAATCCGTTAGGCCCAGTCGAGAGCTTGGTAACTTCTGATAAACATATTTAGTATTTGTCACGCGACTTAAAATGGACATACTTTCTACCAGTCATCAGTAGTATATCTTAAATAAAATAAAATATTTATGTTCCATAAATCCGGTGCCATTCAGCTCTAAAGTATCGATTACAACTTGTAAAATATTACAAGCAACCTGTTCGTCAATTACAACTGTATCGCCTTATTGAATGAAACGACACCGCTTACAGTTATTCAAGAGCCTCTAGAGTCTCGTACATATCCATAGTCAGTACAAAGTAGTGTTAGATCTAGAAGGGACCCGGTCCCGCTCCAGCCAATATTAATAATTAATACAGATAATCCAGCGCCAGCGCGGCAGATTGTGAGATTTCTTCTCATTTTTCCGCAATGAATTTGCATTGTATAGTGTGAAGCTGATGCAACTCGCCACCAGCATCGGCTCGCGTCCGCCCGGTGCTCTTTAGCTTGCGTAGTGAAATTGCATCAATAATTAAATCTCCGTAAAACGTTGTCATTGCTGTTGAGTACTCGAACTAATAAACACACAAACACACTCACATATACCGGCCAAAGAGGGTGCCTCCCCAGAATAGCCACCCGCACAGTTGATAGGTACGTAGGTATCCCACAACAAAGTTGCACCGGTGGCGATTACATATGCGCAACTCCTCCCCTGTCACTCGCGGATAGAAGTGCACCGCTTGGTTGATTTATCCCGTTCCAAGCCGCCAACTACCTTCTTTCGAGGCAAGTTATGAATTGAGAGTTGCTGTCACTCCACAGCATTATTTCAACTGAGTAAGTTAATAATAATTAGCAAATGATAGATTTTACCTGTTCTGCATACACACCGCAGTGACAGTTACCAGGGTTACCTGTATTTACAGGAATTTTGAAATTAATGGCCATTTTATTCGTTTAAATGTCAATATAACGGTAGAATTAGGCTTTGATCGAGCTTAAAATTTGATCATTTCTGTCTGAATTCTGCTCACAATTATAAAATTGCATGAATCAACAATCAGTAGATCCTGTTTGAATATAATGCACAAAGTACATTTTCCATTCATCATCTATCCAATCGATCGGCAAGGTATGACGCACCGTCTTCGATCAATCAGGGCACTATGCACTACATTGTCTCACTCTTCCTTATTTTCTTTGCTCAGTTTGAGACCACTTGAACACGACCCACAGCTGCTGCTGCTACGCGGCTACGACTACTACCTGTTTCGAACAATTTGCTAATAATTCATAATTACACCGGGATTGAGTGTTAGATCCGTCCCACAGAGTGGCATGATTGACAATTTGCATACCTAGTAGGGTGGTTCAAAATATCGATTTTGCTCCACCCTAATCGATCGATTCCAAGTCAGGTCCAAATTTTTCTCCCAAACTTTGAGCTCATTTGGATGCGAACTCTGATTCTTTGGAGTTTATATGGGAATTACTTTGGAACCAAAAGAGAACCAATAGACGATGCATGGAATTAGCATTTATCCTCAATATGTACCGTATGCGTGATAATGTTTGCACCATTTGCACCAAAAATTTCGTTTTTGAATTTTTTATTTATTCAAAGGGGGGATGTTTCTCAGAGTCTTAAACTATGTTAATTATCGATCGAGTTTCACTTGCTGCAATAACGGCCTCCACACGCCTCCGGAATGCACGGCAGGTTCTAATAATGTAGTCTGGATCCATTTCTCTCCAGCTACGGGTCAATGTTTGTCTGAGGCTTGCTGTACTCGGGTGGCATTTAGAACAGGCCTTGGCATTCATGACGCGCCATATTGAGTAATCCCATGGATTAAGATCGGGCTGGATGGCGGCCACATATCCTTCGCCCAGAACGGAAGATGTTCCTGCAACCACTTCTGAGTGCGGTTCGAGGTGTGGCACGGAGCCCCATCTTGTTGAAATACAACATTTGGCTTCGGACCGAACTGTTCTTTGATCCACGGAAGAAGATGCTTACTTAAAATCCCGATGTAGACCTCCTCGTTGACCTTGTCGCCTTTTGGAATGAACACCGGGTCCATTTTTTTGCCATCGGAAGCCACCCATCCAAACACCATAACGCTAGCAGGATGCTTGGTCAGATACACGTTCTTGTGCTCGTCGGCCACGCCTTTTACCGGAAGAGAACTAATATACCGGTCGGTTCTGGAATTTGATACGGGATCGACGGTAAACATGCTCTCGTCGGTGAACAGGATTACCCGGATTTTTTCGCTTAAAGAAGTTCAAGATTTTCTTGCATCGTTCGACTCGTAACTCCCAGATGCGATTGGTGAGTTGTCATGCGAGTTTTTTCCGTGCCCTCGACTTCGCCCGTAATCTTCCTTTACGATCTTCCGTGCCGTAAAATCGCTGATCCCGTGTTCCTTTGCCATTTTCCTTTTTGAACGCACTGGATAAACCCGAATCTTCCTTTTGATAGCAACGATAACCCTCGGAACCCGAGCTGACCTCGGACTACCTGTGGCCACCTTCGCGGATAGTTGTCCTTTCTTTTCTCGGTCTAAAACCCTTTTGACGGTCCACCGGGACACTCCCACGGCGATTGAAATGTCTTTTTGCGACATTTGCGCGTGGGAAAAATCACGAATACGCTGCCACTTCGTCGTGGTGCAACTGTCAAACTAAGTAAATCATTCTCTTTTATACACAGTCTACTACGGTATGAGCTATAGGTTACGTGCATGCAAAGAAAACCAAGGCATTGTATGCACAGGTAAAACGGGAACCTTATTTGTACGATGGTGCAAACATTATCACGCATACGGTAAAAACTGGTGATCTCAAGCTAGGCAATACCAGCGCCGGCCGCGTTCGAATGCAGATCTAGAAAGGAATTGGTAGAAATGTGTTGACGTGACACTCGCTTTGATGGAAGATTCATTTTGGTAAAACATAAGTTGAATTGATGTTGCTCGGTAAGTAAAAACGTTTGCCACTAGGCAAACAAGCTCATTACATTACAACACGCCACTAGTGATTGAGTTAATGTTATTACTATTTATATACAATAACAATTAAAGCAATTAGCGGCGCCAATGGTGAAGTGCAAAGCGTGATAACCTTTCATTGCAAAGGGCCTGGGTTCAATCCGAGTCGGCGCCGCCGAGATTTTCTGAGGCATAAAATCTCTGGTGCAAACATTATGGTTGGTCCCCGGTTCATGGATTGATGGGTCGATAGGTAGGGTTCAGGTGTGGGAGCTGCAAGAGGTAGGTCACTCCGTACACCAATCTTGGGTCAACATTTTTCTCAGTGTGCCGCAATTTTCCCTCAGGTGCGCTGTTTGTGCCGGTCATAGAGCAAGCTACGATTTTTTGTAAAATACGAGTATTATGGTATATTTGGCAACCCGATATTTCTGACAGCTTGAATGTTTTGGTTTGCATTCACAATGGCCCCGAAAATGTTGAATATCGCGCTCGATAAGGATTCCTTCTACCGACGAATAAAACGCCTCTACGCCAACTGGAAGGACCCAGAGTTTTCCCATGATGATCCGCTGCAGAAGACGGATTGCATTCTGATGGAAGTCGGCGTAGACGAGGAAACCATCTACAGTCGAAATTCGCTGGTTGGGCCACCACTTCGGCCCAACTAACGAATTTGATTCGCTAGTTGGGCCAACTGACAGAAGGCTAAAATTTGTTGAGGGGTGTGCGCATCCTTTGTTGAAAAGATTTCACTTTTTCCACTCTGCTTCTGCTTGAAGCAGAGTGGAAAAAGCAAATCATTAGGCACACACCGCATATGCTTACCTCCTAGAAGAATTTATGATCGATTGTCAAATCCAATTTGACATGAGATTTTGACATCCAGTTGCTTTTTAATTAGGTCATGGCCCAACCAACGGAGGCCCAACTAAAAAGCAGCCCAAGCATTAAAAGTCCAACCAGCGAATTTGGACTGCACAGCAAATCCACCTCGCTGCAGACTTGGCTGCTGGGATACGAGCTAAACGATACGATTACGGTGCTGTGCAAAAAGTCCATCTTTTTCCTGACCAGCAAGAAGAAGAAGATCGACTTCTTGAAGCAGACCGAGAAGAACGGTGAGAAGGGCATTCTGTCGGTGAAGCTTTTTTTTATAATGCGTTTATTTTTTCAGGCTCATTTGCTGTAGCTTTGCGGAGCCGATATTCATTGTTTAGATTACGAAATTACTTAAAACTAACGTTAGTAAAGCGGGGGCCGATTACTCGCGGCTATCTCGAGGTTTAGGGGTAACAAATTGTAACAAATGGATGGCAGGGTAGGGATTGTGAACACAAGGTTTGGTGAGCAATGTGCTTTTGATCTTGAACTAAGCGACACTCTGATGAAAAAGACAAACATGGGGGTACACCGATGGGCAGCTAACAATTTGGGAGAACACAAGATGACACTAACTACTAAATCCTCAGATCTATCTGGTTTAAAAACACATAAATTAAATTCAAATAGTCGAGATCTCGGCTCGCCAAGACATATCTAACGGGTATCGCGGGTTGTTTTCCTCCGGCCCTGAGGGATGTGGATAACTCAGATCTGGCAACACGGTGTAAGGTACATGACCAAATAACATGCTCGATATCGTGATAACCACTGCCACACACACAAGGTTACTGATTATCGCACTGAAGCGATGGTCGGACTATTTTCCTATCGCGGTAGAAGAACAGCAGCAATGCGTTCGGAGTTCATTTATCGTGTGCGATCGCTTATGTTGACGAAGCAATTTGTGTTATTTTGTTTCTCCCACCTTCCCTTCATTCGCTGAGTGACCACATGCACCAATTGAGCATGGGCTCACTCACTCTCAAATTTCCAGCAACACGATCACAGCAATCGTTCTTCGCGAGCGATGCCACTCGTAGAAGAATATACCGGATTGATCATCTTCATGAAGAGCATCATTGCTATTATCGTTCATGAACGAAGCTTTATGTGGTTGCTTGTGTCGTTTCTTTAGCTTACTTTACTTTAGCTGCGCGCGCTAACGAAAACAACTCAAGCTAAGCATTGCATTAGGTCCTAAGTAACATTGATCGATTCTCTTCGTCGAATTTCTCTTTCATTAATAATTTGAGCACAAAACCGTTTCTGGTTGTGTTTGTCATATTAGATGCTAGATAAAAGCTTCTTTTATCGATCGGTGTGCTGAAATTACCTTGGAATGTCTTTACATGGCCGTGGTAATACAAAGAGAAAGTCGACGAAGAGAATCTGTCAATGTAACTTAGGACCTAATGCAATGTTCAGCTTGAATTAACTGATTACTGGCGTTGAAGAGTGTCATGATTTTGAAAGTGGGTTTACGTGAACTAGTGCAAAGGGGAACTATTTTTTGTTTCATTTACACAAATATTAATGAGAAACACCGTTAGGCCGATTACATAGTAAGAGCGAAGAGAAGCGAAGAGGCGAGCAAAGCGTCGAAACGAATATAAGGAATAATATCAATAATGGGAATTTCCATAAGTTTGTACGCATTTCTCGCCCCTTCACTTCTTTTCGCTTTCACTATGTTATCGGCCTTAAGTGAACCCTACACGATCGCTTTTATTGACAATAATCGTATTGTCAATACATTCAATATTGACGTCAATAAATCGATATTGACAATATTTCTGTATTCACATCATCAATAGTATTGTCAATAATTCCCCTTAGCGTCAATATTTTTTTTTTTTTTATATCTTTATTATGGAGACGTCAATATATTGAAACGTGTGGGATTAGCTTTAGACAAGGTGGCCAGAAAACCGGGAATACCAGGAAATATCCGGGAATTTGAAAAGTAACCCGGAAAACCGGGAAAGCCCGGGAATTCGGCGAGAGAACCGGGAAAATAAATTAACCATACCATAGGAACAAATTTTTACATCAGAATTTCAGAATAAACCATTTAAACAGAGTGATCCTTTATCAAATGAATGTCTTGCTCTATTTGCTGCATAATTTTCTTCAGTTTCCCTGGACAATTCTGGACGGGACCTGTCCGCTTTGCTCGTTCCTATTGTGTAGCTACAGCACTAACGGTGACCCGAAAAGGCTGTCAAACACTTCTTATGGTTGATTTCTATTCCACCGTGGTCTTCGAAACTAGCTAGTCGTATATGGGGCCAAATAGAAAAATACACTTTTCCCATACGGTCTCTTACTCATAATAAGTTATATCTTAACTCATGTGTATGATTGAAAATCTGTGTAGTTTGAACACTCACGAATAACATCTCAAAAGGGCAAAAATTGGCAATTTAAGCAGTATGAGCTTTTTTGTTGTGAGTGTATTGTGTTTTAATATTAACAATATTTCAAAGATATTCGATAACTGTAGGTTTTTTTTGATAATACTATTTTTTTAAATAATTCATAACTTTTTTGTTTATGAATTGCCCAGCAAATACACATTGTCACAAGGTAGCGCTTTATCTAAACTACAGAAGTATTATATAAACACAGACAAACAGAAATAGCACATTGAATATTTCTCACTGCAAATCATCGTCGATAAAACATTACCGCCATCTGTTGAGCACACTGTGGTGGGTAGTACGGCGTAGCAGATGGCGGTAGTGTGTAAACGTCAAACGCAAGGGAATTGACTATGAACGCCACAGGTGGCGATACTACCAACTACGATACTTTTAAATTGACCGTTAAATGCTTGTTCGATGAACAACTTGCGAGTGTTATGTCTGTTTGTCTGTGATATAAAAATAATTTTAGAACAATATGCAGCTTGGGTAGTTTAATTTTGTTTGATAATTTTGTTTTTTTTTTTGTAAAATGTCAAATAATTTTTTATAGTGTATATTTTTTTCTTGAAAGGCTAAACTTCTCCGAACACACCATCTCGATCAAACAAATCGTTCACGAGATATATATTTTTCTATTGATGCGTATCATTTTTGCATAAGCTCTTTTCAAGTGTTAGCCGTGTACAAAACTAGGGAACCAAATACTTAAGGTGATTCCTTGTAGAGTCCACAAATGGCCACCACGTAGGCTATACATGCACTTCCACTTCGAATTTTCAATTACACACATCTCGTAAATTAATGCCCCATTTCACCTGAAATTGCTACTTCATGTATGCTGCAGTACAGCACACGTGGAGTAACAGTTTCTTTGTGGTACGTATCGTAGCAGCGGATATTTGTGCACTTAAAGTTTCGAAGTGGTTACGAGACTAAGGATCTCACAGCGAAACACCTTAAATGGCATGTTGGACAATAACAAACAACTGTGTAAAATAACATTTAAAAAAACATCGATCCGAAACGATTTGCGAATCTGTGTGGAACTGCTCAGTATAGAGTGTTGTCTGGTAGCTTCCCGCATAAACGCGAACCATAACTTGACCTTACCGATAATAATTATAAATTGTTTATAATCCCTCCTAAACTTTAACTGAAATGATTATGGAACTTTACATGAACGTTTGTGTGATAAAGTTTTAACCTTATGTATTATTGTTTTTTGAAAGCGGACCTCACAAATAATGGGTTGTTAAGAACCATTACCATTCAAAATTCTTGTTTTCTCCATACATTTTCGAAAAGAGAACTATATTAGAACGTTTCTACTTATGGTTTGAGAACATTAATGGTTATGGTTATGATACTCAGTAAGGTCCATTAATGGTTTTGTATTATCGCTCAACTTTACGTGGAATATATCGTGAATTGGTAAATTTACAGGCAACCAATTCGCGATATATTCCACATAAAATTGATCGATGTTACAAAACTGACTACCATAACCATAACCATTAATGTTCTCAAACCATAAGTTAAAAGGTTCTAATATTGTCCTCCTCTCGAAAATATATGGAGAAAACAAGAATTTTGAATGGTAATGGTTCTTAACAACTCATTATTTGTAAGGTCCGCTTCCAAAAAACCATAATACATAAGGTTGAAACTTTATCATTAAACGTTCTTGTAAAGTTCCATAACCATTTCAGTTGAAGTTTAGCAGGGATTATAAACAATTTTTAACCATTTTTGGTAAGGTCAATTTATGGTTCGCGTTTATGCGGGTTGCTTCAATTATATTTTTTCATTGAAAGGGAAGGGTCGAAAATATAGTCAAATTATATTTTTTCAAAATTACAATAGCTTGAGAACAATTAGAATTATGGCAAAAGATAAAATTGAGTGCTAAGACAAAACTTCTGTACGTGATTTGGAGGTGCGCATTGTTTAATCAACATAAAAAATAAACCGTAACTCAATTGAATTGCAATCAGCATGAATAAATAATTTTAAACACTTGTAGGATGCTTTTCATGTGGCATGCACTACATTTCTACGAAGATTGTCCTATACTTTTTCAATTCCTTCGTGTAGTCGGATTATCGAGGCGTTGGATTAACTAGGTGCGGATTAAAGGTGGGATAATGTGTTTTCTTTCCCAATAACCATTTGGAATCGATTTTATGTTTTCTTTTTCAGTTATATACATTAATAATGATTTACTTACCAAGATGGTAAATGTGAACGTCTCCTTCATCGTCGGGTACAGTCACGTTTATCGCGAAAACCGATTTGCCGTGACGCGTTGCAGAGTCCATTTTCAAGCAAATGAGCTTATTATGGAGTAACCCGATAAGTTGTTTGCGCATTATATCCGCTGCCCGACTAACGAGGTGCGGCAGAGTATTCCGTGTTATTTTTTAAACTCACTGCATCTCATGTTGGTTCATTCAACAATTTAATTGCCTTCCATTCCGGATAACAAAAAGGCAAATTGTTCTCAGCAACCAACATTAGTGGTCCAAGAAGAACTCTCTTCCTTTCTCGGTTGCCCATCCCCACTTGCACTAGCACTACGTTCACTTTGCGAAAGCCACAATCGACGAGCCACATCCGGGTGGATTGTGAGGAAATGTCGTTTGAAATTAGAGGGAATAAGCGTTGCTTTTTCATACGGACACCGTTTATCGCTATCGATTTCCACCAGCCACTTGTATTTTATATTTTTATACGCTCCCGCCATTTCTTCCACCTCGTCACTAATTTCTTTCCACAACGATTCACGGCCTTAACGACTCATCGTGTTGAATCAACTATTCCCGTTCGCGTTGAAGAATAAACTAAACGCATCTTCATGAGGATCAAAGCATGAGCATCGCGATGATGCGAAAAACCATTCGCATCGTCATGAAGACTAAAACATACGAAGAACGCTCTCCACCGCTCGCGATGTGAACGATGAACCGAAGAAGCGCACGCTGCACGAAGATTTGAGTGGTGCATCGACACTCACACTCCTCTCTCATCGAGCATTCTTTATAATTTGCTTTTATGTGGGCATGCACATCATTCAAGAGTTTTGCTGAGATACCGATGCTTCGAGTACCGTCGCACACGATGAACGAATATGAGAGAAAAGAAGCGAATTTCAGTAACCTTGCTCGGTAGTACTGTACCAGAGAGGCAACTTCAAAATTATATCCAGATCTTCGTTCTGAATCCTTTGAAGTGCTTTTTTTTCCTGGTAGTGCAACAACTAGACCATATTGGCACAGCGCAAAGAATGGCCGGTCACGGTTTTCAACGTCGGAATGGATTATGCAAGAAGGAGGATCTCAAGCTAAGACGTTTGGTTTTGCCATCGGGTTGGAGTTCCGGGAGGATTCGATCGTAGTTACGCAACCAGTGAAATTCGGTTTAAAATTGTAAGTTAATTAGGTTGAGTGGAAGCAATAAAAAATCCGTGGCCTTGTAAGGACCCTACTTTTCAGCAGAAAATCACCAGCACTCGATCAATTGGTCATCTACCAAACCAAACTCACTTGAACAATACCGAACTACTCTGCACGGCACAATCACATGGAATTTTTAATGCTTTCACTCAACCTAATTAACTTACTTTTATTTATTTTGTGCTACAAAAATCGAAAACCATTTATTCCACCTCGTATAAGATGCAATCTCACTTCAAATCTACATACGTCGAATCGTTGGCAAAGCCACAATTGTTACCCTTCACCGCCATCAAATCATATAGATCGTTGCCCCCCTAGTTGGACGACGACGACGAAGATGGTAGGTTTGCAAAACTCACGATAAGCAAACGATGTGACTACAATTCTTCTTAATGTGAAAGGACCTGGGAATGATCCCACACCGTTTGAAAAATTCATGTTAATTTAGGCGATATATAGCGCACCCTTTATCAACGCTATAATTGTCATACATTTACGTAATATTTCATGTAAATTTAAACGCAACATGGTTGTAAAAAATTTCGTTGTTTTTGCGAAATATAGCTCATAAATAAACGAGCTGAGATTTTACACGACAGTAAAAATTCAGAATTTATTTCTGTACGCTACCTGTCAAACACTTAAACATGTTTTGCATAGCAAAGCATGGTGAAACGATCTATAGAATTTAGAAAAAAAAAGTATGCGTCATAGTGAAAGATGCAGTGCTGCCCTGAAAGCAGTCGATTCATCATAACAGAAAGTAATCACCTTCGAAATCAATTAATAACTAATTATCTAAAACAAATAGCAAACTTGTCCGAATATTGTTACGACGGTTAGGTTAGAATGATATGTAGAAAAACTAAACTTTTCCCATAAAGGCTGACTAGAAGTAAATTGGTACGCACAAAAAGTCCTGTAATACGTGATTCAATAAGTTTAAAAAGTCCATCAATGGTTGCTTTACAGTACTTGTATTATAGCTTCAAAGTTACAGCACTAAATGGTTACATTTGTCCAGTTCGAACGAAATCTCGAACCTTCTTGTTTTTTGTTTATTTTTTCATTATTTTAGATATTTTTAGCCATAGCCAAAGTTCATCTCTTAAGATTGAAAAAAGGAGAAAAAAATATTGGGTTCTCAGAAGGAGATTCCCAATCTTGGCTGTGGTACATTTATCTTGCTATAATGAAAAGGTGTAGAAAACTGCCAAAAGGGCCAACAAAACGGAAATACAAACAAGGAACACTCAGATATTGTGGCAAAGGTTCGCCTCCTTTAGGATGGTGATGAGGGCGGCTGCTACCGGGGACTCGTCGCCCAACAGGTTCCAAATGCTGATTGACTCCAAGCCGAAGGCAGCCCGAAGGTCTTCCAACTCCGCGTAGTTCACGAGAGTGTGCTTCACGGTGGCTGGCACTCCGCAGGTTTCTCAAGTCCTCCGGAACGCTGTTTCTCCGAAGTTGTGGGAGATTATGCAGTGCCCGGTGCGCAGCCTTGACAACACTCGCTGTTCTCGTAGGTTTGGTCGATCCTTCCAGCTTCCGGTGGTCGCCTTGATCTTCCGAAGATGATGTGTCCTGTTGTTCCTCCGCTCGGTGTCCCAGGCTCTCCGAATCATCCGCTTGATCCACTTTTTGACATCTTGGAGCGGTACATTGCTGGTGGACCTGGGTCCGGTGTGGCCTGAGCCGGCGAGGTGGTCGACTATTACGTCCCCTTGGATCCCGCAGTGACCGGGTACCCACATGAATACTGTGTTGGGTGGCGCGTGCTTTACCATTCCTTGGATCCACGGATGCTTCGGTGTTTCTATTGTTAGGGCCAATATCACGCTGTGTGAGTCAGTTACGACTATTTAATATCGGCCGGTTGGCCGGTAACTTAACCGCGTGGAGAATGGTCGCTGCCTCAGCTGAGAACACCGAGCATTGGGTTGGGAGCGATCTTCTCACAAGCAGACCATCTCCGGAGACCCCCATTCCCACTCCGCTCCTGGAGAGAGAGCCGTCGGTGTACCTAACTTCATAACCTTGGTAGTGCGCCCCGAAAGTTTCGACAACTGTCCGGCGTAAAGCCAGCGAGTTGTCTCCTGCCCTGAAGCGGTCCTTGATTCGGCTGTCAATTTTGATCTTGTGCGATTGCCAACTTTTGTCTCCGTGCCGTGCGGAGGAGTCGGTTCGCCTCGTTGGGGAGAACAGTCCTGTTGATTTCCGACGTTTTAGAGAGAAAGGCAGCGGCTTTGGTAGCAGTAGATGCGGTGAAAACGAGCCGAAAAGGTCAGCCGGGGACACGAACCTTCTTGTTGATGGAGCGCATCAGCGCCCGCACGTGGAAACGGACACGGAATCAGCGCATTTCTTCCATTTTGCCCGCATTTGCTGGATGTCCTTGATTGCCCCGCCGCTTCGTCGAAGTCACTACTTTGAAGTTGCCCAGTATTTGGTCGAAATTCCGGGAAACTCGGAGGATTCATTAGCTTGGGGACAAAATCGATCTTGTTGGCAGCATACCACTCCAGAACAACCTTGGAGTAGTGGCAGCAGGCCAAATCGGGCAAAAGGATGACTTTGCCCCTACGCTTGCGAATGAACGGCAAAACACGCCTTTTCAGGCATTCTTCGATGTAAACTTGGGATGTCATCGTTCCGTTTTTTGGCCACAACTGTAAATCGCTTGCCAAATCATGACCTTCGTCGCAAACTTGTCAGCAATCACGAACTTGAATCTTCCCGGCACATCCCCACGTCTAGTCACGATGGAAAACTTTTGACCGGGAAGCTGCTTAAAATCGAGTTTGACGTATGTTTCGTCATGTATCAAAGTGCAGTCCTTGTGTAAAGTGGAGGCGAACCAGCCCAAGGCTGAAAGCCTCCCTAATAAAGATAAATTAATTAATCATTGTGTTTCGTCAAAACACGGTCGTACAAGAGCTTTGAACGCTTTTTGGCCACGGCATTCTGCGTCATGTGCCGGTTCAGATGTTTACTGGCTTTGTACGACATGTATCCTTCCCTGACAAGGATGTTCAACACCGTTTCAAAGTTGGCGTTGTTTCTTCTAGCCACATCTCGGATCGGAAGACCGGGGTTAGCTTTGAAGCACCTCAACCTTGCTGCGCAGCTGACGATCCCTGGTTCCAGTTTTTTCGTAGGTCCGCTGATTCCTTTCCACACTCAGGGTTTTATTGTAGGGTTTGAGCACTCGACAAACAGCACTTTAGCCAGCTTGTAACCGGACCACTCCGGAATTTCCAGGTGTTTGTGCACAATATTTGTTCTTATTTCGAGTTCCATTTGACGTTATTTCTGAATGTGATCGACTACTTTGATCAAACTTGCACCAGTTGTTCTCTTTAGAAGTGTAAACAAATCACTGTCAAATATTTTCGATTCCCAACACTAGACGCGTGCTAGCGACGCGCGAGAGGCGTACCAATTTACTTCTAGTCACCCTTCAGTAATTCCCACATAAACTTCAAAGGAACAATGCAGTACGAGTTCACATCCAAATAGTTCAAAGTTTGGAAGAATTCTCAGGACTTTATTTGGAATAAATTGAGTGGGGTGGAGCAAAATCGATGTTTTGAACCACCCTAATACCTAGTGCTTGGTGACCGATGGAACTGATCGGCTTTGCAGGTAATTTTAAATAATAATAGAAGTTGTATCGAACAGAGTTATAAACTCGTTACCCTAATTATAGTAATTTTTTAATTGTTCTATGATTGTGCTAAATACAAAAACTTCCTTCTAACGATCGTTTCCAATACCAGTTTTGCATGTATCTAATACTATCACTTTAGATTCGTTTTAAAACGTTCTGGATATTAAATGCCATGAATTTAATTATATTCCACCGAATAAATTCAAAGCATTGGCTCTATAATTTATTCAAAATCCTCCATCCATTTGGCATGCAGGAAAATTATACTTCTCAAAAGATGATTCCGACAAAATGCATCTATTTCCCAAACCGCTACGCAGGCCAAGCGATTGATTTGCAGATAACTGCAATTTAGTTGTCTTGGAATCAAACTTCGGAGGAATTTCAATCCATAGACTGTTTCCCCATCCCCAATGATTGATTTCATCGGAAACCATATTCGTTTTATGCATATGCGCCCATTTAGGCACGGCTGCTTCTTCAGCAGCTTTTCTCCCACCCATATAATTGCAGAGCCCTTCCGTGCGAAGTCGAAAAAAAGGTTCTCTGCCAAGGTTGGATTTTTTCTTGCATCTAATGGGCGCCGCCTTTCCGCATTCAATTCATAAAACGCGTCAATCAACATCACTGACCACCGGAGATCGAACAGGCTGTCATCACAAATTTGAAACTTTATTGCAAAAGTCAACACCGACAAAGATGTCCAAGGAGGACCTTCTTTTGTTGATTTTATTACTGTCCCTCTTGAACCAGAAGGAAGCTGTAAATGATCACGACAAAACAAAAAGCCGACACCGACGGCAAAAGCAGCTGTCCTGTATCACACAGCCAACTGTCGCCGTTAGGTATCTATGCCGTCCGTTATCCTGTGGCCGAAACCAGGAAATGCATATTTCCCTCTGATCGTCACTACTGAGTGGGTCAGTTTGATTAACACAAGACTTGGCTAGACCGAGAGAAGCCACTCCTGACTTACTCGCACCGCGCACTTCGAAGATCACGGTGTGTTGATCTTGATTTATGAATTGCAAACTGCATAGCGATCTGATTGTATCTTCGTCGGTAATTGCGTCATCGAGCTCCCGATTTTTTTTGTTCCGCTGTTGTTGCATGTAGTAGGAGCCAGTTGATTCTCCCGTGAGATTGTACCTCAATGAATGCAGAGAACGTCGTCGCCGCGGTTGTCGTCGTCATCGCCGCGGTTGTCGTTGAAAGGCTTCGAGAGCGGTCTCGTTTGCCTGTGGAGCAGATTGAGGTGTTTGGTGTGCACTATAATTGCAGTCATTAATTATATTAAGTATGTAGATCTGGATCTACTAGCTACAATAGGGATCATGTGGTTGGAATGTAAGCTATTTATGAAACTCCATTTGATGCATTAATTTGTTATTAAATAATAACTTGCTGTCCAAACACAGGAAATAAAGTTTCCTCGGCGATCGTCACATGTCTTCGGCTAAACAAGAATAGCTAGAACTTCCACCAATACTTTGTCCATTAGTATTCTAGATTCCTAGCTCACGATTAAAATTTTTTAAATTCGATTCATTAAAACCTAATGAATTGGACTTTCGTTTATCTTTTTGCATTCTAAATGATGTTAATAACTAATAAAGGGGTTTAAACATATCGTACATATTACCAACACATACCAAACGTGGGACTTTTATCAGACAGGACTGATATATGTTGACACTAAACTTCGCCATCTAAAACGGGCTTTTTAGCTTTAAAAACTCAACTTTTACTCGGATTGTGTCTAAAGGGTGTTACGATGAAAATTGTGCAAACAAGAATGTGTGTAAATTATTAAAAATTTTCATCGAAGAAATCATATTATTTTTCTTTTTTAAGTTCAATTTTAAGAGCAGACTGTGATAGGAACGCGTAACTCGAGAGACGAGAGTGAAAAACGGCTAGTACGTTTGAGTACAAGAGAACAACTGTTTATTTACGTTTAAAAACACGGTCATTTGAAACCCCTCATTTGTATATTTGTTCTTACCCAGTGGATAGTTTGCTCCTTACACCCCTCCTCAAATAATCACGAGTTAACACCCATGGCCAGACGATGCTTGTTGAACAATATTGGCGTTAGGCCTTTCGTTAGAACATCTGCCGGTTGATCGGCCGACGGGATATAGCACAAATCTACCTTTCCACTTCGAACACATTCCTTGATGAAGTGTAGCTTTACTTCAGTGTGCTTTAGCTTCTTGGAAGGACCTTCGGATTCAGCGATAGCTATTGAAGACTGATTATCCTCGAATACTTGTGCAGGATCTTGATCCCGAATTGCCAACTCCTCGAACAACTTACAGGTCCACAAGGTTTCACAGATACAATCTGCCAATGCGTAGCACTCGGCCACGGTCGAAGAAAGTGCTACAGTTCTCTGCTGCCGGGTGCACCAAGCAGTCGTTGCTCCGTAGATTTGATCCAGGTAACCGGATACGGAGTGACGGTCGTTGATGTCAGTAGCCCACGATCTGACGACATGCTGGCTCCTTTCGAGTGTACACTAGTCCTTACTCCGGTGTTCCTTTCAAATACCGAAGAATTCTCTTCGCATGTCTCCAGTGATCTTCCGTAGGGTTGGACTGGAACTGGCTGAAGTACGACACTGCTGCGTTCAAATCCGGACGGGAGGTTACCGCCAAATAAGTAAAGCAACCGATGAGCTCTCGATAAGATTTGCTTAACTTCTGTTCCATTTCAGCTTTCTTGAGTTGGAGACCAGCCTCCATCGGCGTTATTGACGGCTTGCATGTTTCCATGCCAAAACGTCTCAGCACGGCGTTGACGTAGTGTGGTTGACTCAACTTCAGTACTCCTTGCTCGTGATCACTTTCGATCCGCATATTCAGGAACATCCGAGCGCCTCCAAGGTCTTGTATCTTGAATTCCTTCGCTTCACAGCCCTGATCTCGTTGACATCCTTCGCAATGATCAGGACATCGTCCACGTAGAGCAACAGGAACACAGGACCTGCTTTGCTTTGACAAACATACAAGCAGTTATCGCCTTCGCATCGCCGAAAACCACACCGTCTAATGAACTCATTGAAGCGATCGTTCCAAGTCCTGGATGCCTGCTTCAGCCCGTAAAGAGATTTGTTGAGCTTGCAAACTCTATCCCCCTCTTCAAATCCCTTCGGCTGACGCATATAAATGTCCTCAGTCAGGACGCCGTTGAGGAAAGCGGATGTCACATCCATCTGGTGGATAACGAAGTTGTGCTGGTTGGCGAGCGCAAGCATTGAACGAATGGTTGCCATCCTAACAACAGGTGCATACGTCTCCAAATAATCGAACTCATATCGCTACGTAAACCCTTTTGCGACTAAACGTGCCTTACGCTTCTGTACGGATCTATCCAGTGGCAGCTTTAGCCGGAAAACCCCCTTGCAATCCACCGGCTTGCATCCAGCAGGCAAGTCTAACAACTGCCAGGTACCGTTTTCGGCTAGCGACGTCATCTCCTTATCGATGGCCTTCTTCCATTCGGGCAAATCCTCCAATTTTTGCAGCTCTTCGACGGTTTCAGGAACATTCTCGACGAAACTCTCGGCATTCAGGGCATACGCAATACAAAGATAATCGTTCAGCTTCGCTGGTGCCTTTCGAACCCGTTCGCTTCGCCGCACATCGACTTCCACATCAGCATCCCTCTCGTCAGCATGTTGACTGCCTTCGCTTAACGAACCTTCTTCCGCTTCATAGAAATCTCCGTCGGAATCATCACTTTCCGACAGCAGGTCAGCAGCTTCACCGCCGGCTGGTGGACTTTGACCTTCACGGCTTGCAGAACCTGACGAGAACGGTCCATGCAACTGATAATGATCCGATCCCGCATCTGGTTCCTCTTCTTCCAACGATTCGCCATTGATGCTTCTCGGTAGCAACGCTTTTTCCTCTACCACGACGTCACGGGCAATGTAGATCTTCTTACCATCCCATAGACGATATCCACCTCCACCGTAACCAACAAAATAGTTGACTTTGCTACGCGGTTCAAGTTTGCTACGTTTCTCCTTCGGGATGAAGCTGTACGCCTTGCTCCCAAAGATCCGGATCTTCGATACGTCTGGCTTGTGCCCGTACCAAAGCTCGTAAGGTGTCTTATTCAATGTCAGCGCGGCAGTGGGGCTCCGATTGATGAGGTAGACGGCTGCGAATACCGCTTCGTTTCACATATTACGCTTGAGCCCGGAATCAGCAATCATCGCCCTAGCCTTGTCGAGACTTGTGCGATTTAACCGGTCGCTGACCCCATTCTGCTGGGGGTATATGGGACGGTGAACTCCACCTGAATACCTTTGACTTTACAGAAATCAGCGAACGCTTTGCCCACATACTCTCCGCCGTTATCACAACGCAAGCGGCTAACACTGCTGTCGAAGTGGGCTTCGACCATAGCCACATATGTTTTGAAGCAATCAAATACCTCATCTTTGGTGCTCAGAATGTAAGCAACGCAAAAATGTGTGTGATCGTCTGTAAAGGTAACAAAGTAGCGCTTACCATTCCATTTCGCCGGTGTCATCGCGCCGCAGACGTCACTATGCACCAACTCGAGAGGCCTAGAGCTCCGAAGAAGCGACATGTCTTGAAAGGGCTTTCGTGTGTGCTTGCCTTCCATGCAGGGATCACAAACACCACCGCCTGTCAAAGCTTCCTTCTTCAGTGACATACCTTTCGCCATGTCCTCATGCACCAGATTCACTAGGCCACTCTTCCCTATGTGGCCCTATCTTCTGTGCCACTACTCGGCATTGTTGATGGCTTTCTGCGCCACTAGCACTCCATTTTTCACCGACTTCTTCACGTCAACTTTTAGTTCGTATAGCCGATCCGATCGACGACCGGTGCATACAATCTCACCTTCTCGCTTGATAACCGGCGTGTTTTCAAAAAACTTCACTTCCATTCCAAGTTCACTGACGCGACGGATCGAAAAGAGATTATAGTTCAGTCCCGGCACGTACAAAACGTTGTCGACGACGCACTTCAACCGACGATTCCCGATGCGAGCTATCATGTTTACTTTTCCTTTGTTATGACACTGCAGAACTTTACCGGACGCAACCTTAATCATCACTGGCTCTTTCAGCTTCTTCACAGATCATGTGATCGGAGGCGCCAGAATCCAAAATCCATTTGAACGCCTTGTCGCCACAAGACGGCTCGTTTTCGTCAACACAACTGCTGATAAACGTAACCTCCGATTCACTGACGTGTGCTTTTTCTTTCTTCTCATGTTTCTTTTCTTTCTTCAACGACTTCACGGCGCCGGCAGCGGACCGCTGGCAACACTCAGACCGTTTGTGCCCAGTCTTCCCACACAAAAAACACTTCATCTTCGGTTTAGCAGATTTTTCAATGAACACCGTTGATTCTCCACTTCCAGCACAATCGTCACTGTGCTCCCGCTTCACACTTTCACTTAGCAGGCGGGCTTTAACGAAGTCTAGAGTACACTGCTCTGCCGACAAGGTTTCCAACACGGTTACAAGTTGCCCGTACGATTTTGGCATAGTCTGAAGAAGATAAAATACCACCAAATGCTCCTGAAGTTTGATTCCGGCCAACTCCAAATCCCACACCATACACTCGAACTGAAGCAGGTGCGCCGACAGCCTTAGTGAGGGGAAATTCTGACACAGCACGGAGGTATAAAAACGAGCTACCTAAGCTCGTAGAGGTCACAAGCCGGTTGCCGTCAACGACCTGAGTTCGGACCACCAACCGGTGCTGACCGAGCTGGGCTACAACGTGGCCCCTGCACCGTGCCAGCGGAAGGACTACCATCGAGTCAACTGGGTCCAGTTTCGACGCGTGGTCGACCGCCACATCGACGACAACCCACCGCTCAACACAGTGGAGGACATCGACCGGGCCCTGGAGGGTCTCCATCAAGCCATATCCGTGGCTGACGAAGAGTGCGTTCGACGAGTTCCTGTGAGGGGTAAGTTTCAAGCAATTGATTCCCACACCAAACTCTTGATTCGGCTCAGAAATGTTCGTAGACGCCAGTTTCAGCGGACTGGGGATCTGCAGCGTAAATACGAAATGGTCGATCTGAATCGGCAGATCGCTTCCAGAATGGTCTCAATCCGGAACGAGAGTTTCGGGCGGCTCGTTCAGAACCTGACGACCGTTCCAGACCATTCTGGAAGGTTGCCAAGGTGCTGAAGTCTCACCCCAAGCCCATTCCACCACTTAGAGTCAATGACGAACGGCTTATCACCAACGAAGAGAAGGCCAATGCAATTGGGGAGCACATTGCCCAGTCGCATTTGCTTGGCTCTACAATCCCAAGTCCACTCGAGAACCAGGTTGTGCAGTGCGTCCAGACGTTAGATGCCTCCCCTTGTGCCGTCCCTCCAGAAGAACGGATTACAGAGGAACAAATTTGCTCAGCGCTGAAACACAGTACGAACATGAAGGCTCCCGGGTTTGACGGAATATTCAACCTAGAGTTGAAAAATCTCAGCACGAGGGTGCACTCGCTGCTGGCTGCCATCCTCAACAGATGCTTGGAGCTGCACTACTTTCCAAGCATCTGGAAGGTGGCAAAAATCATCCCGATCCGCAAACCTGGGAAAGACCCTTCACTACCGTCAAACTACAGACCGATTAGCCTGCTCTCAGCGCTGAGCAAGCTGTTCGAAAAATTGATCCTCAGCCGACTGAACAAGTTTGTGGAGGAACATGACATTCTTCTTCCGGAACAGTTCGGGTTCCGCAAGGGGCATTCCACCAATCATCAGCTAGTGCGGGTGATGAATAACATCCGAAGTAACAAAGCTGTATCCAAGTCCACAGCCATGGCCTTGTTAGACGTCGAAAAGGCGTTTGACAATGTCTGGCACGACGGACTTATATACAAGCTTTGTAACTCCAACTTTCCACCATACCTTGTGAAAATCACCCGTAACTATCTCCAGCAAAGGTCGTTCAGGGTGTCGTTGAATAGTTCCCTTTCGGGACAATTTCCGATCCCAGCAGGTGTTCCGCAAGGGAGTCTGCTGGGACCACTGCTTTACAGCATCTACACGTCGGACATCCCTCCTCTAGGAGACGGTTGCGTGTTCTTTCTGTTTGCAGATGACACCGCGATAGCCGTCAAGGGTAGGATGCCACGTGAAATTACGAACAAGCTCCAACGATGCCTTGACACCTTTACTGATTATGCCACCACGTGGAAAATCAAAATCAACGCCTCGAAAACCCAAGCGATCATGTTCCTTCACAGACAATCATTAAAACTTAAACCGTCTCCCTCCTGTACCGTAATAATGGATGGTACAAGGGTCGAGTGGTCCACTGATGTTACTTATCTCGGGATGTTGTTCGATGAGAAGCTCCTGTTCCGCTCGCACATAGAGAAAACCCTAGTTAAGTGCTCCGCCTTGGTTAGGTGTTTGTATCCGCTCATTTGCCGCAGATCCCGCCTCTCAAGGCAAAACAAACTGGCTGTTTACAAACAGATCATAGCCCCCGCGATCTTCTATGCCGCCCCGGTGTGGGAATCGTGCGCTCAGACCCACAGGAACAAAATCCAGGTTGCACAGAATAGAGTGTTGAGGATGATCCTAGATCGTCCATTCGACACAAGAACAGCAGACCTCCATCAAGAGGCAGAAATTCCCAAAGTAGATTCCAAAATTGATGATATGACAACCAAATTTATTCAAAAATGCAATCTTTCTGAACATGCTTTAATAAGCAATTTGTACATAGTAGGTTAAGTGTATATAGTAGAGTAGGTTAGTTTTAAGCTGTCAATAGTAGTATTAAGTAGTTTCTCTTCAAATTCTAAAAACAAAACAAACCAATCCCACCAAGGTGGTTGACCGTGTACTAAGTCTAGGACTAATTCTGTAAAACAAATTTTGAATTTTGCCCATACCTAAAGATGAAGAAAGCAATTAAATCACTTAGTAAAAATTTATATGGTAATCGTCCAAGTTAAACTAAAATAAAGATCATTTAAACTAAAAACTCGTAGAGGTCATTCTTGTAACTAACTTTGGAAGCAACGGAGACCAAACAGCAGCAGTAGCAGCAGCAGCAGGAGCATCAGCAGCAGGAGCATCAGCAGCAAGAGTAGCAGCAGTACTGGAAGCAGATCAGTCGAGATTCGTGTAGCCGTGACCGAGGCTGGAAACCTCGGTCCGGTCACGACATGGGCCTTTCGTTTAAATCTTACCATCATATTCTGTACAATCACCTCGTCCACTTTGTTCGCCACAGAACGCCAGTTTGCCTTGGTTATGTTGGGTCCTCTTCAGGTTCCGCTTGATGATCGCCCTAGTCTTTGGGCACCACCTCAACGTTGCCAACAACGTATTGGCAGGATGCCAAATCCGGCCAAAACAGCACGGAACAATCGTGTTGCTTCAGAAAAGGTAGCAGGTGTTTTTCCAGATACTCGTTGGTTTTCAAGTCGCTTTGCGAACTTCGACAGTTTCATATGCCTTCTTTCCCCTTCCGGTTGCCGTATAGAACTCCTGTCCAGGAAGCTGTTTGATGTTTGTCTTGACGTACACGACGTGCGAGTAAATCGGATTTTCGCGTAGCGCGTGCAAAATTTTGATGCGTGGCTTCTCTTGCTTGGACGCCATTTTGATAACTGAAGAGCAAATGTCAAACCTAGAGAATAACTTGAAAAAAAAAACTTCCGGAAGAAGCTGACAGTATCTGTCGGAAGATAAACATTCTAGAAAAGCTTGAAGATATTTCCAGGGAGGTCTGAAAGAGGTTATGGGAAAAATCAGAGAAAGTTTATAGAAACCTTGTATACAATTATGTGTCTGTCAGTCCGAAATTTTTGAGATTGTCACGAGTTTAGTGTTTCGATGTAAATGTTATGAATGCCATGAAAGGATTCAACTATTGAAGTGACAACACCGCCCACCACCCACTGGACAGCACGCAGCCACACCACGAAGTTCCACTACTCACCACCAGATGCCGCTGACAGTATGATTGGGGGCCATGAGGGGATGAAATTGGGCTGAAAGAAAACTGCTAAACGACCAAAAAGCGCAAGGAAATCACCCACCATCGTAGCTTGCCAATTGCGTGGTGAAAGCCAAAACCGGTAGTCGTAGACCAAGCTAGACAAACCCAAAATCAATATACCGTATGCGTGATAATGATTGCACCATTAAGCAATGTCAAAATTACAAAAATATTCTCAAAAATTTCGTTTTCAAGTATTTCTTTTATTTATTCAAAGGGGGGATGTTTCTCAGAGTATTGAACTATGTTAATCATCGATCGAGTTTCCACTTGCTGCAATTACGGCCACCACACGCTTCCAGAATGCACGGCAGGTTCTATTAATGTAGTCTGGATCCATTTCTCTCCAGGTACGGGTCAATGTTTGTCTGAGGCTTGCTGTACTCGGGTGGCGTTTAGAACAGGCCTTGGCCTTCATGCGGCGCCATATTGAGTAATCTAGTGGATTAAGATCGGGGCTAGATGGCGGCCACATATCCTTTGCCCAGAACGGAAGATGTTCATGCAACCACTTCTGAGTGCAGTTCGAGGTGTGGCACGGAGCCCCGTCTTGTTGAAATACAACATTTGGCTTCGGACCGTACTGTTCTTTGATAATCGGAAGAACATACTTCCTTAATACCGAAGTAAACCTCCGTGTTTACCTTGTCGCCTTCTGGAATGAACACCGGGTCCATTTTTTTGCCATCGGAAGCCACCAATCCAAACACCATAACGCTAGCAGGATGCTTGGTCAGATACACGTTCTTGTGCTCGTCGGCCACGTCTTTTACCGGAACAATTTGATACGGGATCGACGGTAAACATGCTCTCGGAAGTTCAAGGAAGTTCAAGATTTTCTTGCATCATTCAACTCGTAACTCCCGGATGCGGTTGGTAATCATGTGAGCTTTTTTTTTCGTGCCCTCGACTTCGCCCCACAATGTTCCTTTATGATCTTCCGTGCCGTAAAGTCACTGATCCCGTGTTCCTTTGCCATTTTCCTTATTGAACGCACTAGATTCACCTGAATCTTCCTTTTGATAGCAGCGATAACCCTCGGAACTCGAGCTGACCTCGGACGACCTGTGGCCACCTTTGTGGACAGTTTTCCTTTCTTTTCTCGGTCTAAAACCCTTTTGACGGTCCACCGGGACACTCCCACGGCGATTTATATATCGTTTTGCGACATTTGCGCGTGGGACAAATCACGAATACGCTGCCACTTCGTCATGGTGCAACTGTCAAACTAAATAAATCATTTTCTTTTATACACAGCCTACTACACGGTTAGAAAAAATTACCCAAAATTAAGTTCTTTTCACTCATCTCGGCACTATAGTGCAGGAACCCATAAGTAGGTAAATCGGGTCAAAGTAATTTTCATTTACTTGTGTGCAGTTCGTATTGAATTTTCCACTAGCTTTTTAACTAAAAGTAAGTTTGTTGTACCCAACACTAGGTAAATATTACTATACCCAACGTTGGGCTCCCACACTTTACTACCCCTGCTGGGTGGTTTTGCTCTTTCTTTTTTGACAACATTAGAAGGAGAAAATGAGACAAACTAGTCAAAATAGGTAAAAGTGAACTGGCCGTTGGGTACTTTTTTCTTACCGTGTACGGTATGAGCTATAGGTTACGTGCATGCAAAGAAAACCAAGGCATTGTATGGACAGGTGAAACGGGAACCTTATTTGTACGATGGTGCAAACATTATCACAGACTTGAGCAGTAGTGAAGAGTAACCAACGTACGGAAATATCCAGAACCCCGTAGTTTACCGCTAGAAATTTATCTACGGCGTGCTCAGACTGCGTAGTGTCCGTCGTTTTCGAGCTAAAGTTCGCGAACGGCTCGGCAAACGGTACCGTTGGAACACCCGAAGAAGAGAGGAGAGGGAAGTGGAAGACGTGTATCGACAATAGTCGCTTTATTCATAGTCTGGCGGATAGAATCTCAGGAACTAATTGAGCTGTCAAATAGCGGAACCAATCGAACAAATCACGACCAACATCATAAAAGAGCACATCAGCTATTGCGAACAAAACTTCGGAAAACGTTTTCTCGTGACTCAAGGCTTGCCTACCCAAACTAACACCATCTTTGGGTTGGGGAAAGTTTCCCCTATCCGATGATGCCAGTAATTTGCATTCGATTGGCGAGGAAAGAATAAACAAAGTTTTGTTTAAAAAAGTTGATAAAACCTTTTCAATTATTTATCTAAAATATATTGAATTGGTTCCGCTTTTTGATAGTTCGAAATTCTATCCGGCAGACTATGAATATAGCGACTAAAGTATCGACTGGGCAACCCACAGTCGAAACCGAGGGACGAATGACCATCGGCGTAGCTACTGGGGGTGCCAAGTTAGCCAGCCTCCACCCTCCCCCCAGAACTTTTGGTGTTTTTTTATTCACCGGTTTTAAGTCAAACTTGTCAAATTCGATGTTACTAATCTTTTTTTAATGCCCTTTATGTTTACTACTCTTCTTACGTTCTATACTAGAAGAAAGCAATTTTGATAAATTATATTACATCGATATTTAATCGATGGTATAATAAGACAGGCTCTACAAATTGGTAATGAGCCCAGGGATTTTTCTTTAACTTCTGGAAACTTCGTAGAACTACAAGGACTTCTTAGAAGTTCAGGGAACATCGTAGAAATTGAGGAAACTTATTATAAATTTTGGAGGTCATTCTTCACTTGACTGTCGACAAAAGAAGGCCACTTTTGATGTTTGCCACGCGATCGTCTGTTTTCTCGGCGGCAACTATTGTGTGGTCCTCCCCATTGTTCTTCATCAGCAGTTCTTTTGGTCGATGCGTGGTCGACTTTGGAAAGCAACCGTTTAGTGATGAGTGTGTGAGTGCTGCTCACGTTTTGTGTCGATTGCTGCAATGAAAGCGCACAGTTGACAGTTACCCATTAGCGTAACTGCCATACAATGAAACCACTGGAAGTGGCTCCAGTTCTGATGGAGGAGGCTTTTTGTATAGCGGAAGATAAAGTGTTTATTGTGTTGTACCTTTTGACTATAGTTTAAGGATGTATTGTAAAGTGACCAATAATCCTCGGCTCTGTAAAGTTAATTCGTTTGTGCCTTATAAAATAAATTAATAAACAACAATAAATTGGGAACTTCATAGATCTACAGAAAAATTCGTAGAAACAAGGAACTTGGAAAAGTTCTGAAAACTGCGTACAAGTGGAAAATTTATTTGAGCTTGAGTAGCTTAGTAGAAGTTTTGGAAACAATATTTTACTAGGTGGGGTGAAAAGTAACCTCCTTGACCGCCAGAATGCTCTACTACTGCAAAAAGGCTATGGTGCCTTGTAATCCGTTCATATTTAGGCAGACATGCCAAATTTCAGTGCGATACTGTCTTTAGTTATGTTTTGACAGCTGATTGTTGTTGACGTGTTTGGCATCCTGTTGAGTATGGATAAAAACGATTTTCGTTCCCTCAGCGGCCGAAGGAGGCTCGATGGGTCGAATAGGTTATGGCGTCGGTTTTCTGGGATTCTCATGACATACTCTTCGTGGACTACCTCGAAAAAGAAAAAACCATCAACAGCAAGTATAACCATAGAGGCAACAATCAATACGAAACTAACGATTTTAAATTGGCTCACCACTTTAGTAGCCTATTGGTCCCAAGCAAACGATTAACGTACCCTATTCTAGTTGAAATTCTATTACTACACTATGTTTGTTTTGATTCGCTATGAAAGTTTGACAGATAACATCAGGGGTGTGTGGATTCATGCAGAACATGCAGGGGTGAGTGAAATAGCTTGGGACTGCTTGGGACCGTTGTTCTGGTACTGAGTGAGCCAAAAATAATAATGATTTTCTTCGGGACCCAGTGGTCTTAGAGTTACCTCTATGATAGAGGTAACTCTAAGACTAGAAGGTCCCGAAATAACGTGCTCAACTTTTTGGCTCAGCTCTGGTACTCTCTTCGGTCCCAAGCTAATCGATTCACCCCTCGAAACATAGGAAAAGCCAATAACCCCTCATTTTATCTGTCAAACTTTCATAGCGAATCAAAACAAACATTATGTAGTACTAGAATTTCAACTAGAATGGGATACGTTAATCATTTGCTTGGGACCGATAGGCTAGTCAAATAGTGAGCCAATTTAAAATCGTTAGTTTCCTATTGATTGTTGGTATTACTGTGCATTATTGGAGCGATTGAAGGCCGAAATCGCTGCAAAACGGCCTCACTTCCAGTGTTGAAAAAATGCATCAAAACTCACTATGACTCACAAATTTTTCCCTTGGTGAACTTCGTGAAATATCGCGATCTTTTCCAACGCTGCTCACTTCAGTTTATGGAACTTTGTTGCAGTTTGTCAGAGAACTTAATTAGAAGAAGCGCCGTGAACTTTTTGGGAGTTTTGAGAAGTTCGTTAAATTTCAAGGAACTCTCCAGATGCTCAAGAATATTTGTAAATGATTATTTTTGCTGAGATTTGCACAGCCGAGCTCAGTAGAAAAAACTTAGTGTGCAGTATTCGATCGTATTTGATTATTAATTTTAAAATATCTATTTTTGTTTCAACAGAAAATATACTTGAATCAAAAATATTCGCATTGATTTTAACGACACTTTTTGGAGAGTACCCTTGGTAATTTGTATGTATGGACCCTTAGCTGAAAATGAAGGCAACCTTAACAGATAGACCAACGACCTGCATGAATTTGAATTTTGACATAATCACATTCTCTTGATCAAGGCAACCTCTGAGTATCGAAGTCAACATTTGTTTTTGTTCATTCATGGCTGGATGTTTATTATCGCCTGTGTTGTTGTCAATATCAATATTCATCTTCATCTTGGTGGAGATTACACAAATATAGCGCTGCAGAACGTGTTATGTTAGATTTTAAACACAGATTGATGGAAAATTATTGCTTCATGCTGAATTGATGATAATATCGAGGTTTTAGGCTCTGGAATCGACAATATTCAAAATAATAATATTGCCCAAAATGAATTTGATTATTTTGCTTCTGAGGATCGTTTCTGATTTTGACAATTTTGGGTTGGATAATCAAGCAGTGGTAAATATCAACAAACGCGTATTGATCAACCCCATAAAAAATCCTGCCGATTTTCCCCACGATTAAGTCGGTTCGCGTCGGCCGATTTTTGCACTGACGCTTATGGGAGTTTAACAGGGGCGTCAGCCGACTAATCAGTACATTAAATCGGTGGACTAAATTGATCGACCAAAAGCGATTTAGTAGGGCGATTCGTCGGGAAACAAATTGACGAAATCGGCTGATGGGAAAGAAGTAAATAGGTCGACTTAAACCAACTTAATCGGCTGAGCAATAGGTTGGGAAAATAGTGTTCTCCATTATGGATTGCGGATATAAAATAAGCGGAAAACAATAAAAATAGATAAATATAAATGAATGTTTTATTAAATTTAAGTAAACCAAAAACCTTACTCTGTTCTCAATGGTGAATACGCGGGGACTCTTCAGAGCTAGAACCACTACCGAAACTAGCCTCCTGTGTTGTAACGGTGATCTCAGACTTCGGGCTTTCAGCTTCTGTTTGTCGAGTTCCGGGGATAATACGAGGTTTTTTAGCGTAGCTATATTCGAGCTTCCCGGAGTACGCTCGTGTTTTCTGACATCTCTGCGTCGCTTCGAGTACACTCGAGCTTGTGCCTGTGCCTCCGTCGCGGTAAACTGCTTCTCCTTTGTGAAAGTGATGTTCCCGAGTAGCACACTTTCATCACAATAAGTTACAGCTACTTGTTTATGACTGAAATAATTCGTATATAAGTTTCTACAATTGATTTGTGACAAGCGTGCTACTGGGGTTATCTATGGAACATATTTTTGGTGAATGTTGTGATTCGTGCTCTGAACACATAACATACTTACTAATGATATGTTTGATGAAATTAAGATTCCTGATATCGTCAGCCATGTGAAATTCGGCTGTTACTTGATCCGTTAGCACAGCCCGAAGGTAAGCTTCCTTCCGTACGTTGCTAATCGCGTAATTTACCGTTTCAAATTATGGATAAGTTCAGGATCTTCGAATTTTCGAGCAGTTTTTCCAACTTCTTCGACAGAACCAATAGGAAATGTTCTCTTGATTGGAGCCTCGAAGTGCTTTTCCATGCTTTCTTTCAATCCTTGATACTGCTCGATATATTGTGTTAAAAGGTCTGGCGTGGCCCGTTGATGGGCAAGGATGTCCCTGTTTTGCTGTTCAACTGTGAATTGAAGAACATATTAATTGTTTCGTTTTAGTTCGATATTTTCAAACTACCTTTATCAATTCGTGCAACTCACGCTGTAGGAATCACCTCATGCTGTTGTTATCGGAAATCTTTAACTAGCTAAGTCTTAACCTAAGTGCAGAAGACTTATTATAACAAATCCATCATAAAATGGCAGCTTTACTAATTTTGATTTCAGTTGAACAAGAGGAACGAACTTAATTGTGCTGCTCACATTTTGGGCGAACCAAATACCAACTCTCACTGAATCAAGTGGAGACTGAAACAATGAGCGAATCCCGGTAAATTCCTGGATGATAGCTCCATGCTGACCTTCAGATTCAGGAAAACCCAATACCTTTGCTGGGGTTCTACTGATTTGCACGCAGTCGTCCTTACCATTTGCACTGATCATCAATTTATTATTGAAATAACAGGTACGATATGCAAATGAACAGCCAAACAGACTCTTCTTCATCTGAAATTTTTCAGTGAACTCATTTTGAATTATTGTACTCTCGGCTATTATGCACTGCTCGTTCATCCGTTTTTGGAGCTGCTGTAGGAGCTGATGCTTTTTCGTCAAATTCCGTTTGATCTCTTGCATAAAGTTTTCGAACCTGAATGCACCTATGGATGGTAGATTCCCATAGAGCTCAACATAATCAGGTAGATGAAGCAGCATATGCACATTGTGAGAAAGGCTATTCAGACCATAAAATACCCGAAATCTCAGAACAAAGTCATAGAGATATTGTCGAGCTAATTCCACATCTTCAGTCGTAGGATTTCTCAGCGACAAAAGACGCAGTGCGCAATCATAAAGCAGGAAATGCTCATGTTGTTCCTTCCCGAAATACTTCTTTGTGATCAGAATACCTGCGTAACTGTCGAATAAACGAAGTTCTGTGGCTTTGAAATTCGGCAGTTCATCAAACTGTTTAGGACGTCTAGCAAATTCACTTGGGATGAAACTGCCTTAATCTTTGTAGAATGCACCAGCTTGTTCACGGTCAGCCTTACGTAGCCTCTGACCTGAGTATCCGGGTCTTTTAAGCTTTCCCAGCATACCCTCGAGCATCTTCTTTGTCACACCGAGATGGCATACATGCATTGGATCAACTCCCAACTGCAGCACCATATCCAATCCGTTTATTCTTTCTACACCATATGTAGACTGACAACGGTGATGTTCGGGATCAACTATTGTGCGAAATGATTGATCGATGCAAGCGGTACATATTTCCAAAGAATTACGGTAACTCTATTAATACGATTTCCAATCTGTTCACAGTTAGGGCAATCATGCCTACTCACATGAGATACTGCACCACTTATTTTGCAGGTCGCAGGACGATCACATACAAATAATCGAATGTTGAATTTCAACCTTATCATGCCGGATTCACGTCTAATCTGAACCCCATTTCTACATAACTCATGGACTTCTGTCACGAAATCAAGAAGAGAGTCATCAGCGTTAGATGGCTCTTCTAATCCCGTGTAGCAACCGATCACGAATGGTGAAATCTCGAAAACATTAGGAAAAGCGGCAAAAATTGGCCATAAACATCAACCGTTCTTTGCGACTGGAAGTCCATCGATATTAATATCAAGAGTGACCACTTGCATTGCAGAAACAATCGAATCACCAGCAAGATTCGACAAGGCTTTTTGAATTCCGAAGTGAATGTATTCTCCTGGTGCTACTTTTTTTCTGGGAGGATTACATTAATGGGAGTTTCTAATAGACTCAAGCGTGATAACCGTACATCAAGACCTTCATCTCGAAGGATCTGCAGTAAAAATTTGGTGGCCTCAACGCTTAACCGATATATACAAAACGAGCCAGACGGTATTTTAGAGGGACTGAAAATTGTGAATCATATACAGCTCCAAAGCAGTTTCCGGTTGATTCATCTTTGCCATCATCGTTCTTCACAGTACCACTTTCATTACGATGCTCGACATCGTCAAGCTCCTGCCCTCTGAATCATGATCAACATCCTGACAGAGTATCGGTTGAGTTGCATCCCGGAAGAAAGTACCGTAAAATAGAATGCAATACAAAAAAACTGGTTATCAACAATATGTATTGTACATGTATCATACTTGTAAAACGTAGGATATATTAGCAAAATTTGAATGTAAATAAAACATATTGTATTATTGTGAATGGCTATAATGTACCTCTATTGTATCAGAATCTTCGCCTTCGGAATTGTTTAAATGACGCCGGTAAAGCTCATCATATTCTCAATTTCTTTCAGCTTTTTGCTTAGCCCTTGAAGTACTCCACCTACTCGACATTCTAAGTATTACAAATTTCACGACTTACTAACAAATTAAATACTTTTCACAGGACTTTACACTATTTTTTCTTGGAAACCAGCATACTATATCACGGCACAACAACAGAAATAAACAAGATGAAATCTGACTTTGTCTACTAATAAATACAAAGAACAAATCATTGGTCAATTCAATCCGATTTTACCTTCCGATTAATAATCCTATCAAATCTGCACCAGACGAAAACGATCAATAGAACGATGAAAACAGCAACAGACGAAACTTGACTTAGTCGGTTGATTAATACAGTGACGAAAACTGTTGATGAGTGACTGCCGATTAAATTGGATCGAGTCGGTATATTAATCAGTTCATTTCATCGGCACCTGACTTCGTCGATCGACTGTGAAATTTTCCATCTGTCAAACTTTTTATGAGGAATGCACGGACGAAAAAATTTGACGTTTGAGCGGTGGTGTGTTTACTGAAAATGAACACATGACGTAATGCTCGCTTAACTTCAGAAATTACGTAACTTTTCCGTGAGTTCATTCCGTGCATTAATCAATCAGTTGTTGCATTATGAACTTATTTGTTCGTTTCGCTCGTACTTCACAGCGAAGATATTCCAAACGAACGCAATTCATCTATACTGGGATGAAGTGCTACTCCTTGCGTGTGATGATATATGATAAAAACAGACACTGATCCACTGTCTCATGTGTAAAACTAGCTCTGAATATGGTTATCGAAAAGCCAAAATAAAAGCATAGCAACCTTGTAGGGATCTCAAAAAACAAATGCAGCTATTAAACCTTTTTTTTTTAAGCATCAACATTTCATCTTATTATTGAAAGCCGTCAATTACATCATACACGTTACATATCCGCAATCCCAGTTGCTACACATCTGCCTCCTACATCGTCAAACATTCACAATCAAAATCACACTCAATTACAAGGCGCTCCAGGAAAACTAATTCGCAGATGCGAAATTGTACCCTTTCAGCAAATTTTTTGACATCCGATAAACACTTTCGCTTCAAATTATGGACAACAGATTGATATAGGAAATGTTGTTTTCCTTTCCGATTTTTTTTTAAGAAAGCGAAAAAACACTCCTGCACCACGCACGTGCTGCTACCACCCTCATTTTTTACAAAGTAAGGACAACAATCAAAGCATACGAGCTATTCAATTCAAAAAAGGGTTCGTCGCTTGTCGCGAGTCACTCATACGAAGAACACACCGCGTGCGTGTGCATGCCACGTGTGATAGAGTTTTTTTTTTCTTTTCTGTATTCTTGAGGAAACCCCTTTTTTCTTCAAGAACAATATAGAACTGGGGTAGATCGCAGTAGCGCGTTAAAGACGTATTTACCCAAGGCTAGAATTTTCAGATGTTAACCTATCGAGAAGATCAACCTTGAGATAGCTGCAAGAAAGGGGTGTGCGTTCAGTTGAAATTGAGTTTGATGAAGGCGAGAGGTAAAAAAAAATCAGTGAAAAAAGTGAAACCCGAAACGCATGATTTGGCACGCGCTTGACAGACTGCCAGGGAATCGATCGGATGTGCTGCCGGAAGTGAAAGGGTTGCTATGGGGGTCTTGCTGATAGGACGGTTGATTTTTTTTTCTTTTTCATTGTAGTTACATCGATGACAGCTTTCAAGCGTCTGTCCACATAAATATCAATTGTTTGGAACGATAATAAATTGAAAATAAAATAAAATTTTGGCCAGGTAGCATTTGTTCAGAAAGTATGAATGTCCTGCAAGGCTGCAAGGTCATAAATATCGAAGAAAGATTTGAGCTACATTTTTACGATGGCAAAGAATATTTCGTCAAACATTATCGCTCTATTATTGATGGTCAAAATATTAACAAACAGAACCGATTTGACATTTGTTGGAGGAGGAACACTCCTCCCTACACGAAAAATGTTTGATTTAAAAAAACCACGCAGCCCTCATTGCTGAATCTAGAACAAAAGCCAAACTTTACGATCGTAGTTCATCTGGACAGCCTGGAAAAGGCAGAGTTTAATATTTATTTTATTGCCTCCAATCTTGATCCAAAAGGAGAAAGGATGTCCACGAAGCAATCAGGACAATGAAAATAACGACTACGACACGATGGGAAGTTGTAAAAATATTGCCTCATAAAGAAAGTGGAACAAAACGGTTTAGTCTCTTTATCTCTTTCTATCTCACTTTCTCGTTTTGAAAGTTGCGAGCGGCATTCTCTGTAGGGCGATCCTCAAATGAAAGTAAAAGGATATATTGGCTTCCCAGGGTTTTCTTTGGCCTGGAATTTAGCCTCAAATCAACAATGACTAAGATGACGGTTGAAAGTGAAACAGGATCGGCAATTAAATTTTATGATTCGAGCAGAATTGTTTCTTTGGCTCAAACAAACCTGTGGGCGGTGTGTTTTGGGGATTGGCATTAGACGCACTCAGTCACTGGCAGAGTTAGGAGAAATGCTGACATCTTCTTCGGTGTTGGTAGTTAATGGTACTTTAGTCTGTTACATAAGAATTCGTAACACACCATATTTGATGCTTCGGTCGACTGTATATAGGTTAAGCTAAACGGATTTCTCAGACGTGGAGTGAAATAGAACAATCTAAAGGGTGTATTCGATAAAATTGGCACACACATATTTACTCATCAAAATTAAACCTATCGGATTTTGTTGAAATTTTCAGGGAATGAAAACTATGAATGAGTTATGATTTACACAATTTGTTTTATTCAATTCCGTCTCCCATCTCGAATGCCCGCACTTTCCTTTTCACTGCACCCATCAAATTTTGTACTATTGATTTTCCCAGTGTTTTTGTTGTTTTTACCCAAATTTTCTACAACTCTAGCTCTGTTCTTATAGTTTTGGGATGTTTGCGAAGTTCCGTCTTCATAAATGCGGAGAATTTTTCAATTGAGCGAGGTTCTGATGAATTTGGTGGGTTCATTTCTTTTGGCACAAAATTGACTCCGTTGGCTCGGTACCACTCCAACACGTTTCGAGCTTAATGGCAGGATGCTAGATCAGGCCAAAAGAGAGTTGATCCTTTGTGCTTCCATATGAATGACAAGAGACGCTTCTTAAGGCACTCTTCCGTGTTAATCACATCGTTGATTGTTCCGGAAGTGATAAAGGGCGCGCTTATTTCACCACATTTTATTTCTGCTGTGTAAATCCTAGGATCGTCAACTACGCGGAGTAGTGGCACCAGTTGTGGTAAGCGTGACTGCCGCTCACTCTAAAGGGCCTGGATTCAATCCCAGTCTATGAGTTGATGGGTCAATGGTAGGGTCCAGGCTGTCTCCTTGGCATCGGTAGCATTGTTGGTCAGCACGGAAAACAAAATCGACGGTAAACAAATCAAAGAAATTAAAACAAGAAAGAGCAAAATGCCCCAGCTATGGAATAATATGCTGACCAACAAAGGGACTGAATTCCCCATACTGAACGCATAGTATGCCCTACAACAAAGAGGTGAAATATCCCTGGGCGATGATATTAGAAGTTTTCATACCGCACAAAGACCGAATATTTTGACAATATAATTTAAGATAGTCGAAATAAAGGATATTTTTTTTATAATTCGTATGAATTGAAAAGCCCATTTAAGTTTATACGGCCACATGAACAATTGATCATATCGCCCCGTCTAAAGTGGGCGTGTCCCCTGTGGATGCGTGGTAATTCATAATTTCATATCGTTATTTCAACTGAGACAGGCTTTAAAACTTTACTTCATGCATTAAATCAGATCTACCGAGTCTGACCTGTTTTGAACCGCATGCATACTTACTAAAATTACGCAACAAACTAAGGGAAAACAGCCCATAATGCCCATTTATAGAAAAAACAACGATAACTTTTCCTCAGATGCATTTTTCGAACGGTTTGTGTTTGTTTTCATCTGGAGGTTTCACAAATAATTCCTGATCATAAAATAAGATATTGACGCAAAAGAATTGAACTTATATACTTTTCGTAGATGTTTTACTTCATGAATCACAGTTTAACGCTCTATCGAGACCTTATTTCTGATGTAACATTTCCACGAGATGAACTGGCCTACGGCTAAAAATCTCCAAAATAATGTCTAAAAAAAAATGATGTAACATAAAGGAATAATCATTTGAAATACCTCATGCCTTTGCATTCTCTACTTGCAATCGAGCAAATCGATGCGCCGAAGAGACTGCTGGCTTTCTTTTTCTGTTAAAATAGAACAGCATTGCTTTTCATTTCTTGCTGATAGTCTAGCTAGGCGTTATAGAAATGAAGCGTTGAACACGTTGTATGAGAGAATCAAACCTGGAGTTCACTTTAGAGCTTCAAAAATGTAGCGCCCTGGTCTTGCCCCAATGTTCTGGTGCATATTGCACAATGAATCAGGCATTTTGCCCCGCTATCATTTTGAAACCGATTATTAAAACACCTTGAACATCATGAAAATCGTTTTGTATTTCTATGTCACTCGATCTTCGTAGAAAACATGGTAATGAACCATACACCATTACTTTCTCGAGTGATTGACGATTTTGCTTGATCGGTGCGTTTTGCACCATCCTACCCTGACTGGCTGGCAAAAAGGTCTACCGGGATGTTCTGAGACATATAATCTCTGATCACGCTTAAAGCCGTTAGTCCCCGTGTTCCGACGAGTGGATCCATCTAACGACCCCTCGTACAATTTGGATGTTGTGGAAGATGAATTGGGAGACAATGGATCGTTTTGGTGAAACGTCAGAGAGATAAGAAATAATGATTTGTCATTGTATAGTGTTTTGAAGCAGAAGTAAAAAGTATTTGCTTAACATAATGATGAATTTGAATTTTGCTATTGAAGTTGTGAATTAATACTAAGTACGAGACAGATTGTAAGTAGATATGATGAAACTAAAATAACCTAAAACTAACTAAATAATAAACATTGCAGCTTTGAGCTATCGCACTACAAAAAAAGGACGATTTGCTTCGAAGAGCTCGGAAAAGAAAGTTATCGCAACATTCTCAAAGAATCTTTATCATAATGCAAAGATCATTCGTCCGCCAGACCCGATCTAGAGCCAAGGCCACCCAGGAAGCGCCGGGAACTGGTGCTTGTGCGATTGCTGATGATCCGGACACGACAGCGGACGATAGTTTTGTGCCTTCGGTGATCGATCTCGAGCATGGAAATGAATGCGAGTGTGCGGAATGTGATCGACCCAATAATGCCGAGCTGTATATGGTCCAATGCGGAGGCTGTAAGCGTTGGTACCATTTCTCGTGCGCTAATGTTGATCCAGTTACGGTACGTTCGAAGGACTTTTCCTGTGCGCAGTGTTCAACTGTGGTACCCCCTCCATCTGCTAGTTCTGTTGCTGGACGGTCCAGTGTCTCTAGTTCACGGCGAGCTCAGATAGCCCGTGATCTAGAACGATTGGAGGAAGAAAGGCTTCTACAGGAGAAAGTGGAGGAGGAACGGTTACGGCTGGTCGATAAAGCGATGAAGGACAAATTGGAACGAGAAAAGGAGTACATCGCTCGAAAGCACGAGCTGCTCCGTCAGCAGGACGATGAAATAGCTAGCTCACGAAGTCGGCGTAGTAGCAGAAGTAGCATCCAAAAGGTTGAAGCATGGGTTGAGCAACATGTGAAGCCCACTGGAAACAATCAAGTCAACGTGGAAGGAATCGTGACCGAGACCAAGAACTCCGTTCAGGAACTAGCCCCAACACCCGTTGGAACGTCAACTCCGCTGATGAATAGCGGAATCAACGAGGAAGTAGTGGATATCGATGGGGACGAAATCTCCATCTCTCCTACAGCCGATAGCATTACCATCGGGGAAAGTCCACGAAGCGAGTCAGATTCAGCAAGCAATCAACATCGGAATCCGTCAAACCATTTGATTTCGCCAAAGCTACAGTTGGTGAACATTCAGCCGTACACTCGCCTACTGGAAGATTCTGGGCTTGCACCGTTGAAGATCGCAACGAATCCGATGTCATCAAAAACTGGCACGATCCCGAAGATCGTACCAAAGCAAATGATGAACACCTCTCCATACGAAGTTTGGCATCGTGAAACCAACCAGTTAAGGAAGCAGCAAAGTCTTGAACTTCAACGTCAGCATAACGATGAACTGAAACGACATGAGCAACGTGAGCGTGAGTTGGAAGATCACCTCAGATGCGCGGAAGAACAGCGCGATAAGGACCGGCAGCGGCTGCGTGAAATGGAGACGGCTTGCGGAGGCAGCATGATCTGGAAACCAAACATCGAGAGGAGAATGATTTGAGGCGCAAACGAGAGATGGAACTAGTCAACAAGTTGAAGCTCTTGGAACAACGGCATACGGAAGAACGGGACCAATTGCTCAAGGTTGAAGACGCTTTGCAGAAGCAGCTTGAAATGAGTCATGAGCAGTATCAGACTCTGGTGGCAGTAAGGCAGCAGGAGCTAGCGGACCGAGACGAAGACCGACGACGAAGATTTCGATCGTTGGAGCAACAAATGGCCGAGCAGCGAGAATTACTTCGCCAACGAGAGCAGAGTCATCCATTTCAAGCAACCGAGTCGCAACAGGTGGCACCATCGGCTCAGCCAATGCAACGCGTGAGTACGGACCGTACCCCTGATTTGGAGCGTAGTGGAATAAATAACTCCTCCAACATTGCGACACCCTGTCCCAGTGTCGCTAATTCGTTAGACAGATTAGGAACGCCTCGTACATTTATTGTACCCCCAGAATTAGGGCCTTCTTATGTAGGGCCACAAGTTCAACCACAGCTCAATTCGTTAGGGCCGCCTTATGTAGGACCACAGGGTCATCCACAGTTCAATCCGTATCACCCTCCGGAGTTGAATCCTTGTCAACATAATCAGTTTCCACCGGTACAATATGGTCCAACACATCACCAGCTAGCTGCCAGGCATGTCATCCCAAAAGAGCTTCCAATTTTCTCTGGGGATCCAATCGACTGGCCACTCTTCATAAGTAGCTACAAGCACTCTACTGAAACTTGTGGCTACTCGGACTCGGAAAATCTTCTGCGCTTGCAACGTTCCCTAAAAGGGGTTGCAAAAGAGTCGGTCAGTAGTTTCCTTCTTCATCCGTCGACCGTGCCACAAATTCTAACCACTCTGCAGACCTTGTTTGGGAGGCCTGAACAGATCGTGCATAACATGGTTGCCAAAGTGCGTGCGACGCCAGCGCCAAAGGCGGAAAGACTGGAAACGCTAGTCCAGTTTGGGTTAGTTGTCCAAAATTTATGTGGGCATCTGAGGGCTGTCGGAATGGAGAACCATCTTTCCAACCCTATTCTTCTCCAGGAGCTCGTCGATAAGCTTCCAGCAACCATCAAATTCAGCTGGGCGCTCTTCCAAGAGAATCTACCGGTTGTCGATTTGAGCGCTTTTGGGGAGTACATGGAAAAGGTGACATCTGCTACCAGTGCACAGTGGTCCAGAATGCAGATTTAGCTGGAATGATATGTTTTGAGCCTGAAATTGAAACTTTAGACTAAAAGTCTCTTCTACAAAGTTGTTCCTTATAGTTAGGCCCTCATTTTTATGACAATGAATTCTAGGGTGGTTCCTATTATCATTAAAATCAAAAATCTAACTTTTTTGTTTGAATAAATTAAGGTATACATTCTTCGGCAAAGTTATAGCTGAGCTAATTTCAAGCAACTTTGTTGAAAATAACTTTTTTGTATCTCTTAAATTGGCCGATTTAGAGCTATTTTCTTGAATTGAGTTAGGGTGGCTCTTAAAAAAACAGTTTTTTGCTCTATTTTTCTTATTTCGAATTTCTCAGCAAATGTGTCTTGAGATAACTTTTAGATATTAAAAAGGCGCAAATTTTTGCTGCACAAAGCTTGTCAATATCTTTCGTCGATCAAGAGTTATTGACGTTTTTATACTAAAAATATGCACTTTTCAAATGTTAATATCTCTGGTTGGGGCAAACAAAAAAAAAGTTTATTGGCAGCATTTGAAAGAGCGTATGTTATTCTCAATAATATGAAAAAATTGGAGGTATGTTATTTTTTAAACTCGTATAAAATCAATTTGAATTAATTCATATTTTTTAATATATTTGAGTATATCTTTTTTATTAGAAGAGATACAGGCAACAAATTCAGCAATAAAACATTCGTCTTAAAGAGTTTTAAAAGTCTCTAGAAGATGACTTTCATGATAAATTTCAAATAAAATAGTTATTGGCAAAAGATGGATTTCATAGGACCACTCTAATGACAATTTTATATAAAATGAGATAGTACATTTGTTTCAATATTTGGAAATTTAGTGTCTTCGAAGAAGTTTTTGTTCTTAAAAATTCCCTTCTTTTGGTGTTTGCAGACGTCAGGGTGGTCCTCAAATTAGGGAATTTTTAAAACTAACTTTTTTGTTTTACAAAATATAAACATGTGTTGTTCAACAAAGTTGTAGTTAAGTTACTTGCAAGCAACTTTGTCGAAGAAAATTTTTTTCTATCTCTTAACGTTCTCATTTTAGAGTAATTTTTCGGAGTTGACTTAGGGTGTTCCTGGAAAAAATAGTTTTTTAGCAATAACTTTTTTATTTGAAAATTCTCATGAAAGTTATCTTCTAGAGACTTTTAAAACTCTTACAGACGAATGTTTTATAGCTGAATTTGTTGCCTGTATCTCTTCTAATAAAAAAGATATACTCAAATAAAGTAAAAAATATGAATAAATTCAAATTGATTTTATACGAGTTTAAAAAATAACATACCTCCAATTTTTTCATATTATTGAGAATAACATACGCTCTTTCAAATGCTGCCAATAAACTTTTTTTTTGTTTGCCCCAACCAGAGATATTAACATTTGAAAAGTGCATATTTTTAGTATAAAAACGTCAATAACTCTTGATCGACGAAAGATATTGACAAGCTTTGTGCAGCAAAAATTTGCGCCTTTTTAATATCTAAAAGTTATCTCAAGACACCTTTGCTGAGAAATTCGAAATAAGAAAAATAGAGCAAAAAAACTGTTTTTTTAAGAGCCACCCTAACTCAATTCAAGAAAATAGCTCTAAATCGGCCAATTTAAGAGATACAAAAAAGTTATTTACAACAAAGTTGCTTGAAATTAGCTCAGCTATAACTTTGTAGAAGAACGTATACCTTAATTTATTCAAACAAAAAAGTTAGATTTTTGATTTTAATGATAATAGGAACCACCCTAGAATTCATTGTCATAAAAATGAGGGCCTAACTATAAGGAACAACTTTGTAGAAGAGACTTTTAGTCTAAAGTTTCAATTTCAGGCTCAAAACATATCATTCCAGCTAAATCTGCATTCTGTACCACTGTGCAGTGGTGTTACAAACCTGTGTTTCTCAGCGAGAATCCCGAAGGAGGAGAAGCCGAGAGCGAAGGAAAGGGCATTCGTAAATACGCACGCTGCGTGTGACCGGAGGAGTACGGTATCGTCCAGTAATCAACAAAAGAGTGACCGTCGAGAGATGCCAACGGACGGTAAAAGCAAGGAAAGTGAAGGTGAAAAACGCTGCCCGATGTGCAAGGCGATGGATCACGTTGTAGCGAAATGTTCATCATTCAAGAAGCTATCGTTGGATGAACGTTGGAAAGTGGTGAAAGTGAACAAGCTGTGTCGTACATGTCTCATTTCGCATACTCGCTGGCCATGTGAAGGTGAGGTTTGCGGCGTCAACAGTTGCGAAAAGCGCCATCATCAGCTACTACATTACGAGCCCGCTGCAGGACAATCCACGGTTACCACCAACGCTACTATCACCATCCATCGTCAGCCCGTTTCGTCGACGTTGTTCAAGATACTTGCGGTGACGTTATACGGGGAGAATGGATCCATTGATACCTACGCGTTTCTGGACGATGGATCATCGGTTACCCTAGTAGAAAAATCAATAGCGGAAGAACTCGGAGCTGATGGAAAAATGCAATCCTTGTGCATTCAGTGGACAAGCGGGATCAACAAAAAGATTCCCACTAAACAACTGGGAAAGCTGGGAATATCAGAACCCGGCGGTAAGAAGCGATTTGATGTATCGGAGGTCTACACCGTCGAGAACTTAGGGCTACCGGAGCAATCGTTGGACTTTGAAAGCATGGCGAAGCAGTACAAGCATTTCCGAAACCTATCAGTCAAGAGTTTCCAAAGGGCCGTTCCTGGTGTGCTGATTGGGTTGAACAACACTCATCTAATGAATACGTTGAAACTACGGGAAGGAGAAGAACAAGAGCCAGTCGCTGCGAAAACTCGTATCGGATGGGTAGTCTGCGGCTGTCTACGAGGGGGAGCTCATCAATTTCAACACCGGCAGATGCACATATGCGTGGAGCCAGCGGAACTCGATCTGCATGACTACGTACGGGAATTCTTCTCTGTGGAAAGTCTAGGGGTCTCTGTGGCGCCGAATTTGGAATGAAGTGAAGATCAGCGAGCTCGTCGAATCCTCGAAAAAACGACCGTGAGAACATCGAATGGGAAGTACGAGACTGGACTACTGTGGAAACAAGACATCATCGAATTCCCGAATAGCAGACCGATGGCCGAGCGTCGTCTGAAATGTCTCGAAAAGCGTCTTGAGAAGGATCCGCAACTCTACGAAAGCGTACGGCACCAAATAGCGGATTATCAGGCGAAAGGCTACATCCACGCGGTAACGGAGGAAGAAATGTCAGAGTTCGACCCACACCGCACTTGGTACCTTCCTCTCGGAGTGGTTTTGAACCCTAACAAACCGGGAAAGGTAAGAGTGATATGGGACGCAGCGGCAAAGGTAAACGGAGTTTCGCTGAACACGATGTTGCTGAAAGGTCCTGATTTGTTGACACCACAGCTGTATGTTACGTTCAAGTTCCGTGAACGGCAGGTGGCATTCTCTGGTGACATCCAAGAAATGTTCCTGCAGCTCGGGATTCAGAGAGAGGATCGGAGTGCGCTGCTCTTCGTGTTTCGCAACTCACCGTCCCAGTCTATGATTACGATGGTATTGGACGTTGCGATCTTCAGAGCGACTTGTTCTCCAGCCCAATCGCAGTATGTCAAGAACCTAAATGCAGCGGAGAACGAGAAGGAACATCCAAGAGCGGCGGCAGCAATCAAGAACAGACACTACGTTGACGATTACTTGGACAGCGTAAACACGGAGGAAGAAGCAATCGAGCTAGCTCTGGATGTGGCGGAAGTCCACCGGAAGGCAGGTTTCCACATTCGTAGCTGGGTGTCAAATAGGCCCAGGTGCTAGAGGCTATAGGAGAGGTTAACCCAGCTACAGTCAAGAATCTCGCGATGAATAATCAGAGTGGATTTGAGCGGCTACTAGGGATATCTTGGCTGCCGGGCGAAGATGTGTTCTGCTTTTCACTTAGCCTACAAGGAGATCTTCAAGGACTGGTGGAAGGCACGATCGCACCAACCAAGCGAATGATGCTAAGCTTCGTTATGAAAATCTACGATCCGTTGGGACTGGTAGGATCGCTGATTGTCCAGGGGAAGATCCTCATCCAAGAAGTCTGGAGAGCCAAAGTGGATTGGGACCAGCAGATACCGGAGGATATTTTCAAGTCATAGAAACTCTGGCTACAGGCGCTGAAAGAATTGGACAACGTGAGAATTCCTCGTTGCTACATTCCGGGGTACGATGCCAACTGTTATGATTCTCTAGAGCTGCACATATTCGTTGATGGCAGTGCACAAGCATACTCCGCCGTCGCTTACTTCCGAGTTCAGGACCAGGGATGGATACGGTGTGCTCTAGTTGCTTCAAAAACTAAAGTTGCTCCTCTGCAATTACTATCAATCCCACGCATAGAATTACAGGCAGCAGTTCTCGGGGTGCGTCTTCGAAAAACTATTGAAGAAGGTCATTCCATCCAAGTGAAGCGCACATACTTTTGGAGTGACTCCAGTACGGTTATCTCGTGGATCAGATCGGACACTCGTCGGTATCGGCCGTATGTTGCCTTCGGAGTCAACGAAATTCTCAATCATTCGAGGGTCGAGGAATGGCGATGGCTGGGAACAAGGATCAATGTCGCCGATGAAGCTACGAAGTGGGGAAAAGGGCCGAACTGTAAGCCAGACAGTCGGTGGATGTGTGGACCTGCGTTTCTCTACGATAAGAAGAGTTAGTGGCCGAGCAGCGAATACGAAGTACCGGAAGTAACAACTGAAGAATTACGATCAGTATACATCTGCAGTCACTTCCTAACAGTTCCGATCATTGAGGTGGAACGATTTTCCAAATACGAGCGGCTGTTGCGGAGCGTAGCATACGTTTGCCGCTTCCAAGAGAACAGTTCGCGACGAGCCAGAAGTACACAGCACGGAGCGGCGGAAGAGTTAAGCAGTGAAAAATTGCAGAAAGCAGAGCGGAGCCTGTGGAGACTTGCGCAATCGGAATGCTTTCCAGACGAGGTAGCTACTCTGAAAGGGAACGTACAATTGAAGCAAGAACAGCAGAAGGCGTTGGATAGAAGCAGTTGTATAGCAAAGCTATCTCCTCTACTCGACGAGCACGGAGTTCTACGCGTAGATAGCCGCATCGCTGCTGCCGATTTTGTAGCGTACGATACCAGATACCCTATAATTCTGCCGCGAGGACATCGGATTACAAACCTATTGCTAGATTGGTTTCACCGCAAATTTCGCCACGCTAACAATGAGACGATTGTAAACATTGCAAAGCTGAGAACACAAGTACGGTCTGCAGCACTCCGATGTCAGTGGTGTCGCGTGTATAAAGCGAAACTAGCAACACCAAAGATGGGTCAACTACCTCGGGTTCGGATTACACCATTTCTACGGCCGTTCACATTTGTAGGGATAGATTATTTTGGACCCTACTTCGTGAAGGTAGGGCGAAGCTCCGTCAAGCGCTGGGTGGCGATTTTCACGTGTCTAACCGTTCGAGCAATACACCTGGAGTTGGTCTTCAGCCTAACAACTGATGCGTGTAAGAAGGCCATTCGACGATTCATCGCGCGAAGAGGAGCACCACAAGAGGTGTATACGGACAATGGAACGAACTTCTGCGGCGCTAGCAGGGAGCTGGCAACAGAGCTGCGGGAAATCAACGTAACGATGAGTAGCTGTTTTACGGATGCCAACACTAAGTGGTATTTCAATCCACCCTCTGCGCCCCACATGGGTGGGTGCTGGGAGCGCATGGTGCGGTCCGTGAAGACTGCACTGGGATCATTGCCAACGTCACGGAAGCTGGACGACGAGTCTTTCATAACCCTCTTAGCCGAAGCAGAGCATATGGTGAACTCACGGCCATTAACGTTCGTGCCGTTAGACAACGAAGAGCAGGAGTCGTTGACTCCGAACCACTTTCTTATGCTGAGTTCGAGTGGAGTTCGACAGCTGGTCAAAGCTCCCGTGGACCAAAGGAAAGCTGTATTGGGAAGCTGGGCGCTGCTGCAGCACATGCTTGACGAGTTTTGGCGTCGTTGGATCGTCGAATACTTACCAATCATCTCTCGGCGAACTAAATGGTTCCAAGACGTCACACCGATCAACGAGAAAGCACTAGTAATGATAGCAGACGAAGGGGTCCGAAACCGGTGGCTACGGGGTCGCGTGATTCGCACCTATCCAGGCAAAGATGGAGTCGTGCGCAACGCAGCTGTGGAGACATCTAGTGGAGTTTTGAGAAGACCAGTTTGTAAACTCGCTGTTCTCGAAGTTCGTGGAAATGCTGAAGTAGAAGCAGAGACTAGCAGAGATGGTGACGTCGATGCAGTTTTCGAGCGACACGAGGGGGAGAATGTTCCGACGAGTGGATCCATCTAACGACCCCTCGTACAATTTGGATGTTGTGGAAGATGAATTGGGAGACAATGGATCGTTTTGGTGAAATAATGATTTGTCATTGTATAGTGTTTTGAAGCAGAAGTAAAAAGTATTTGCTTAACATAATGATGAATTTGAATTTTGCTATTGAAGTTGTGAATTAATACTAAGTACGAGACAGATTGTAAGTAGATATGATGAAACCAAAATAACCTAAAACTAACTAAATAATAAACATTGCAGCTTTGAGCTATCGCACTACAAAAAAAGGACGATTTGCTTCGAAGAACTCGGAAAAGAAAGTTATCGCAACACCCCGGTTCATGAGTTGATGGGTCAATAGGTAGGGTCCAGGTGTGGGAGCTGTCTCCCTGGTGTCAGTATCATTGGTGCTCAGCACGGAAAACAAGATTGACGGAAAACAAATCAATGAAAAAAAATAGGTCTACCCGAAGAAAATGACCATGTTGTCTACAATTGATATTTACTCCAGGGCAAGGCCCCAAATTAGATAGCGACAGTAATCTTTTCAAACTTTCACCGTTCCTTGATGAGAAGGGTGTACTGTGTATTTAAAGCAGAATCAGTCTGACTGCATTCGCGTCCTTCGACACAAGAAACTCCATCATTTTTCATCGGAATCACCTTGTCATGAACCTCATCATCATGTGGTATCATCATAAGTTCCTGCACGGTAATGTTGAAACTGTGATCAATGCGGCAGCGATTCCACATATCAAACCTACGTACCGTCGTACGAAACGTAACCACTATGCAAGATCCTTAAAGCGGTCCACAGTGGTGCCAAGGGTATCAAAACACGCGCTTTTTTATTTACGCTGAAATGGTTGATTAAAGGTACTAGGTGTCTTCTGAGAAGTTTCTCGGGTAACAACACTCCTTCTTATGGTAAAAGAAAATTAAAGGTTAATCCACCTAAAAGTGAGATGCAAAAGTTATTTTTTTAATATGATGAGATACAACATAATTGCGTTCGTCAAAGCTGTAGAAAACATTACTGCGATTCAGTCAAGGGTTTTTGTTAGTCACTAGAAATAACCCAGGTTGCTTGGTTATCCATTTGTATGCCTCTTTTCACACCTAGTCGATAACAGTCTCGTGGTTTCACAAAATCGCTATTTCAAATTTTGAAAAGTGATGAGTTTCAATGCAAGTATTTCGATTAAGGGTCGCGTGGGGGCGGTCTGGTTTCTTCGCCATTTCATTGCATTTTCTTGTACTTTCCATTGTTCACAGAATGGCCTGCTCGTTTTTGCTCGTTTAGAAGTTATTGGTATTGGAAGTTGGCTAATTTTCAACCGAAAAATGTAAATAACTTTTCAAATATTAATGATAGTAATATCCAGTCTTCTTAAAAGGTATGTTTTTTGATATTTCTAACATCTTTGTACAACATGCCAAACATGTAGAAATATTGTAGGAAAAATTATAGGTACAAAATTGATTTTAACGATGTCTCCTCAAAAAAAAAACCTCTATATCTCAACAGCTGAACTAGAAAGTTATAGTCTTCAGCAAAGTGGTTCACAGTAATGTTTTCTACAGCTTTGCCGTACACAACTACATAATCACGATGGTGTTTCAATATGATGTCTGTGTTTGGAAAACAATCACAAAATGAAATTTTCATTTCCTTTCTTTTTGTATACGCCGGTAAGCTACACAGACTCCTCCCATCATTAGTAGTTTGCTATCAAGTAGTGACACTCTCCTTTTGCGTAGTTTGCCAATGTCAATACCTTGAAAGCAAAGGGAAATTAACGAGTTATTTAAGAAAGATTAAGAGAACCGATCAAAATCACTTGCACCCCTTCTTCCAAGTTTGGTTACAAGATTTCAACTCTGGAGAGCATTTTGTGTGGTCGTTGGGGGCGTTTTGTTCTGAATATGGAAAAACAGGCACAGATAAATTCTAATCCAACTCTTGACTGTAATAAGCTAGTTGACCCCGAAATGGGCCGTCTTGTTGCCAAAGTTGGTGATGATTTAACCTCCGAAACCATACAGGTTCAAAGCACAGACGACATCCATGACTGCTTACGCTAGGCAGCATCACAGATCACATTTTCCAGGAACACCTTCAGCACACCTCGTAGATCAGATCGGAGATACGACCTTTTCCTCCTTTACCACGACCTGTTGCTTGTTGGGTAGAAGAGTTGACTACTTAACCTGCCACCACCTTCCTACTGCTGCTTTTGCTGCTTCTGCTGCCTGCTCACCACGCCGGCCAAAGCGAAAATGAGTTGAGGCTAGACAACAGCGCTTTTCAGTTTAAAGCAGAATGATGTGCAACCAAGTGGTGCTCGATTATGACGACTGGGTTAGGGAAGAACGTTTATTTCATGTGAACAGTGATAAAATTATCACTTTTTATTTGTACATTGGACAATGCTTGACATTATCACTTTTTCAATAGTTTCTTGTTGAAAATCATTAAAGAAAAGCATAGCAATTGATGCGTAGAAATATTTCTGATCAATAAGTGATAAAATTATTGAAATTAGTACAGGGGCAGCTGAGTTATTAATGTTCAAAATCTTTCATAGTTTTGTAACATGTTCCATTTTCGGTTTTCACAAAGTGTACCCCCATATAGAAATCACAGACGTAGTCCTACGTCAAAAACGAAGGAAGTAGTTTTTGAGTCATTGATTGCGTCAATTGAAACAAGTCTTTGCTTCAAATGAAATGAACTGACGCACTTGACGAATGAAACAAGCGATAGTCAAGTCATGTTTGACAAAATGAATGTTCACCGTGAATCGATAACAAAAAACACAATGACTTACACGAAAATGATATTGCTCGAGGTGAAGCGATTTTGCAGAGAGTTCATTTTCTTTTCTTTGTTTCGAAAATGCAGAACCCTGATTCTAACCTGTTAAATCACTCACCTAATCAAGTATCCACATGTCAAATGAAATCAAAAAAGTAATTTACTATGTTCTCATCATGTATCTGTGATACATTCACAACTTTTACTGCGTACGTACTACACAATTTATTCCAAAATGATATCAATCATCACACTAAATTACTATTATAAGTGATGTATCATAACAAGATAGCTTATGTAACGTAATATCAACTTTAGACTGAACTTGGCGTTAATCTGCATCAACTTTCCTATGATCAGTTATATTTGAAACATTTTTGTGCCATTTTTAAAAATGAATCGATTTAAAAGATCGATTCAAATCATTGATTAAATCGGTGAATCGATTATTTTCAAAAAAAATAATCGATTCACTAAGATCGATTCTTACCTCTAGATCGCCCAATGCTAGTCGTGATGAGCTTCATCTACTTAAACTCAAAACTCGAGGACTGACTTGGATGGCAGAGGTTTGGTCCACCGCTGATAACGCTGGGAGCTCCACACTGGAAGCTAGCGTAGATCGTCGTAGGCCTAATTGGCGAAATGACCCAAAACCGAAGTCTCAACTTGCCGATCAACTTCAGGATACACTCGGTACAGACTAACCCGTTCGCTCCGTAGGTGTTTGGGGAAAAACGGCTACTATCACTCGTGAGGTTTTGCAGCAATTCTAACGTGTTCTTGTGTGTACAAAATGTGTATTTTAACAAACTTTGTTCTTGCTTTTATTTTTCATAAATACAACATTTTAACTTGCAACTTGTAATAAGTTTTTATTAGGCAAGGAAGTTGAAATATGAGGTCGCAACGGTAACAATTTCAATGTAAGTTCATTATCTTTGTATGACTGACTCCATGTATTTTTGACTCTATGGTACTGAAAAAAATGTAGATGTATCCATTATTAACAATGTTGTGATATAACCACAACGAGATGGCTGTTCAGCGGTGCCGGTGGTTTAGTGGTAAGCGCGATTACCTCTCACCCCAGCAGGCCTAGGTTCAATCCCAGTCTGCGTCGCCGGGATGTTCTGAGGCATAACATCTCTGATCACGCCGTAAGTAAAGCCGTTAGAGTAGATGAGTCGATAGATAGGGTCCAGGTGTGGGAGCTGCCTCCCTGGCGTCGGTAGCATTGGTGCTCAGCACGGAAAACAAAATCGACGAAAAACAAATCAAAAGAGATGGCTGTTCAGAATGGTTCAACGGATGTGAAATAATAAAACATTTAAATTTAACATTATTTTAAGTATTTCAATGCAACATTCATTTGTTCTACTAACAATTAACAAATTTTCCAATGTGTCATTTTAATTAACTCCTCGAAGCATTTACTTGTGTTTTATACAAATAGTATCAATGTTTCGTCTTATCGTATCTTCAAGTGGTTTTCGAAAGCGCCACATTTCATTCAGGCTCTTTGGAACTACATTTTACAAGTGAATTGCACATAAAAATGACTAGTATCATCACTTACTCACTCATGAAATCTGCCTCGACCAACCAGAAACAAGGCTGAAAGCTTCCTAACCCTCACTGAACCAAAGGGTGTAAGGATTATTACGCAGCTGAATTTCACAAGGATAAACTCAAAGGCGAATAATCTGTAGCATGAGGTTTGAGTTTTTGAGCTTTTCATAACACTGCTTTCCATACTACTATCTTACTAATTACTAAATTAAATATCTATTTTTACCTTGCAGTGATGATATTTCTATTTTGAAATCTACATATTTTCTTCGCTGTCCTCTAGATCTCCGCGTCTTTCTTCACGTATTTCATGTCTTAAATCTTACTTTTCCTTTTCCATTGGGTCGAAATGTCGGAATCAAAGTGTACACTTCCATGTTGTTCTCCCCTAGATGAATGTTAACTGTGCTCATGAAATCACCATGAAGATCAGAGGCAGATTTTACTACGGTTTCAAAATGTTGAGGCATTTCCACTTTAGTAATAACTCATCAATTATAATCAACCAATCAGTATTCCAAAAGAAACTTCAAATCAAACAACCGAAATCTAAAACCAAGCTTCACAAAAAGAGCAGCCACATTTCAAAATTCAATTTTCGCATACTTCAACGACTTTTTTTTCCAACCACGACTGTTCTAAGCCACAATCCCCGAGGCGCAAACAATGCCATTTAAGGATTTTTAACTAAATAAAATTCGAAAAATGCATCACTAAACAGACGCTTTTGAGACAAAAAGCTGACGAATTCCTGGCGAGCGGCGGCTCGTCGCTTTGCTTGCATCTCTGTCTAAACAATGGATCGCATTTTCCAAATTCCTCGCAAATATTGGATATCCCACCACCGCGCGCACCGATATGTTTCCCTGAGCGTAAGTATGTGACATTTTGGGGACTTGGTAGGATCGCGGTAATCAATATCTGATCCACGGATCAGATCCCGGACGCGTATGACCCATAACAATGCATTCGAGTTATCGTGGCTGACTGTCTGCTGATGCTGCAGAAAAAAAGAAACCTTTGGACATTCCATCAATCCCAGGTTCCGATCCAAAAATGGATTTCGAAAAATCTCCTAGTTTGGTCAGACTAATCTCTGTAAATGGAATCGATGCTATAGAGACGGGGCAGGACGATTTTTCGGGGCGACTTCTTTTGTTCTTATGACCAAATATTTCACCGCCTATGGATCCCCAAAAGTATTTCTTGCACCGGAGGGAATACTGCAGCAGCAGAATCGGTAAATCCTTATAAGTAGCACTACCTTCCTCCAACGCGCTATTCACAATTGATTTGCCGAAATCGAAATGAAAAGGCAGTGAAACAGCAAATGCACGCTGCATGAAAGAAGATTCGATATCAAAACAAATGAATTGATCTCCGCGAAATCATCCTCACCGCCGGCTTTGGGTGAGTCCGTTTTTGATGGCCGAAGATGGACGGGGAAAAAAAACGAGAACAGAAGCATCATGAATCATCTCGAAAGGATGGAGGAAAATGATGCGTGGTTATTGAGAAGGTACATCAGCCGTCGCGCTACGGAAGGTGGTGTGCCAGTACCTTCCCGGTGCACATCATAAACGTTTCATTATCGTCATCTTGTCTCGTTGGGCACTGCACAAGGAAGATGTGGATTCAGGGGGTGTAAGGATGGTTCTGCTGGTTGAATAATAGTACATAGGGGAAATGGCTCTAATGTTGACCTATGGATCTAAGATTGGGCTCATCGATAAAAATCGGCTATTTATCAATTTTACCTAGATGAACGCGTCATTACAAATGAATAATTTTGGTCGCTATTGAAAATTTAGTCGATTGCTGAATTTATGGGCCTAAGTTAGGGACATTACATCAATTTCCCCTGCTTTAGAAGGGTTATGTTCTTGGCCAATACATAATAAATAGAAGCTAAAAGTCTAGAATTGAGCCAAAACTACATTCACCAAGTGCTTTATTGTTTGTTTGTACTCTAGTCAATTTAACACAATTTAGGTCAATCGTGACTTATCCGGGAATGAAGTTTGAACTCATTACCTTCACTCTGAGAGGCATGGATGCTAACCACTACGTCGGACCAACCCCCAGTGCTATGTGTATTTGCCCATTTCTCCAAAAGCAACTTTGAAGCCTGAATAATGGCCTTCATCTTGTCTAGACTTTAAGATTAAACCATATATCCCAAGTAGCATTGCAAGTTTTATAAAGGTTTTAAAGAGTTTTACAAGTACAGAACCTTCATAAAATGGTCGGTAAATGCTGGGTAATGCACAATGCAGATCCCATTGAGATCACTAGCCTCTTCCCAGCAACTCCTATCCCTACGTCCCCGTGGTACCAGCCGGGAACTGTGAGCAACCATAGGGAAGATCGGATAACCAACCCCGGTGGGAACTTTGGTCATAGGCTGACAGAGAAGCGGGGGGGGGGGAGGAGGTTGCTTCTGCAAGCCTGAGGGTCTGTTCTCCAGGAGGAGCGGCTCACAACAGCGTCTGTTCCCCATGTTAGGGGCGGCTGATCTACGTCCGAGTGCCAGTGAAGGACTCTTAGCACAACTGGGCACCCTGGTCCTCCGGAAAGTTAGGGGGTTGGTGTCAGGCCCTGCGAGCCAGTCGTAAAAAAGCATTGCAACGGAAAATCAGCAACAGAGGAATACGAACCGAGACCAACGGCAACGACCCCAGCGACGAAATAGGACTTGCGATTGGAAACTCGGCACGTGAAACTGTCGATCTCTCAATTTCGTCGGGAGCACCCGAATGACCGAGGATGGAGAGCGGCAGTCGCAAATCGAGTATTGTGGCGTACTATTGTTGATTATGTCTTATCTTAAATGTGATGTTGTACAAATAAATGTATATATGTAACCTTCATAAAACCCAAATTGTTACTTGGAGCTGTGGTGGCTCACTTTTATTTTAAAATCATATGTACGTGATGATTTTTCGACCCATAAAAGTATAACAGTGAACAGGTCCCATGCTTATTTAGAAATTCAGCTAAGATAGAAGCAAACAATGTTCTGCAAAATTTATTGGAATGTACATACGATATTCACTGCCGGTAATCGCAAGTCCCATCTGCATTTTTATCAATTTTGAGTTAGCATCATTATTCAGTTTATCTTTCTATGTTTTTTTTAGATAAACTATTGTAAAAAGGTGGTTTGTTCAAGAAAAATGAAAAACAATACCAAGTCAAATTGTCCCACAGCGAAAAGTAACCGCAAGTAAGTCCCATTAGAAAAAAATATGTTAGAAATGTTAGACGACACATCGCATCATGAGATTTGTGTCGAGACAGATTTTATCCACTTTCCCTAGGGTATCTGAAACATGTCCGGATGTGGCCAATATAGTTCTTACGATACTCAGTTTGACCGCCAATGGATATAGCTTTGAATTCTCATGTGTTTTGATGTATCGCTTGATGGATTTTGTAATTTGTAATTTGTAATTTATTGATAGCATAACGAAAACCTGTCAGTTACAGAACCATAAATCAGGTCAAGGAAGCAACCATTTTGAATCAGTTTAGTGGGGAGTTAAGAATGAAATTAAAGTCTAAGTCTAAACATTTGACATTTCTTAAATCGACAGCTACTATTGGTATTAGCCTAGAGAAATAATCAGCTCTGTGGAGCGCCGCTTTAAGCGACGTAAGAGTCCGTTGCTGCCTTGTAGCTAGTGGTAGTGCGTTCCAGGTGGACGCTCCGAATATTAGAACACTTTTTCGGGAACTTGTGGTGTGATGCGGTAGGACAAAGGATCTAGCTCGCTCGTTCCGACCTTTAGGTGTGTACTGCGTGATGTACTCTGGGAGGCTTCCATGGTACATGAAGCAGTAGATACGACGGTGGTAGTTTTCCGGCAGATCGCATCCGAGTATGGTGTGTCGCACTTCTCTGGTCGTATCACGTCCTCGGATTCCATACACGAAACTCACCGACGACTTGAAGCATCGATGCAACTGAGCCTTGAGCGCGGTGGACAGTCCTGGGTAGTACGCAACGTCGCAGTATGCGAAGAACGGCATCACCACAGCTTGGACGAGCTTCATACAAATCTGTCTGGAAAGCACTCCACGGAAGCGCCTGAACACACGAAGAGTATTGTAGATCTTTTTGGTGACTTCGTTTATCTGGTCGGTCCATTTTAGGTTAAAGTCCATAATGAGACCAAGGTTGGTAACTTTGTTCGACAAAGTAATGGTTTCATCTCTACAAAAGACGGTAGCTTGCGTCTTCTTTGGGTTTGGAAACAGACGATTCTCAGTGGCCCAACGTTTGATAGCGAGGAGATCCTGGTTGATTGCTTCGACGAGCCTGTTAATTTCGCTTGCGGGGCCTGATATTTAGATTTGGAGGTCGTCCGCATAGAGGTGATACTCGCATTTTAGCACACCAGGCAGGCTGTTGATGTATAGGCTAAACAGCAGGGTGCTCAGACAGGATCCTGGTGGCGTACCGTCGGTGAGATTCCGGGGATTCGAGGGAGTACCACCTAGGTCTACAGCCTGGCTTCGCTGCGCTAGGAAAGATGAAATCAAATTACACGCGGAGTTTGAAAACCCGAATTCCCTCCTCAGCTTCGTTTCAAGTAGACCATGTCTGACACAGTTGAATGCCAACGAAAAGTCGACAAGAACCATTACTGTGCACCTGTTATCGTCAAAGTTGTTGAGGATATCGTGAGCAACCTTGACTAGAGCAGTCGTGGTACTGTGGTTTTTCTTGTATCCTGACCGGTGTTTCGCAAGAAGAGCGGGTGTGGATACATCGAGATGATCCGTTATTTGCGACAGTAGAATCTTCTCCAGTACCTTAGACACCGCAGGTAGGACACTAATGGGCCTGAAGTCCTTCGGTGAAGTAGGGTTCGATGATTTCGGTATCGGGGTAACGATGGCCTTTTTCCAGACGGAGGGGAAAGTTTGAGCATCGATAATCGCATTGAACAGGTGAGTCGGTAGGGGAAGGATAAACGGACAGAGCAGCTTGATGAATGAGATGGTGATTTCATTCGTCCCTTTCGCGTTGGTCCCAATCTCGCAAATTTTCCTGGTGACTTCGTTGACGTTAGTGCACCTGAACTGGAATTGGCCGTCGGCCACATTTGCGGGTGGTCGATCGGATTCTGCGTTCGCTTGCGAAGGTACAGCCCTATGATGTAACATGTGATGGCCTTCAGCAAAGAACTGATTTATTCGGTCAGCATCAAATTCCTCCATGGCCGCATTCTTCTTTGCATTGTTATGTATGCCCTCTCTCCTCAGGTTGCACCACAGCTGCTTAGTAGGAAGATCCATGCCAAACTGCGAATCAGCATACCGTTTCTTAGCAGCACCAATTAGGGTGCCGGCCCTACTCTTTTTGGAGATGTAGTCTCGCCATTGAGCATCTCCTCTGACATGATTCGGATTTCGCACATAGAGAGAATAGGCTAGGTCCCGTAGCATGCTCAAAAGCGAATAAAGTTCACTAGTGAGAAGTTGTGTTTTGATGTCGATGTCTCCTTCTTGGTAGATGTCCTTTGTCTGGAAATCAGCCTGCAGCCGTAGGAGATCTATCCTACCGAGATTCCATACTTTCATACGACGAGGTGGAGCTTCAGGTATGCGCACGTCAGCGATCAGATTCACAGCTTCGTGATCGGAAATGGAGTTCGTGTTTACAGCTTTGGATTTTTTGATGAACAGTGGGTGATCAGTTACCATTAGATCAATGATAGTAGAGCTGTGTTCAGTGATCCGGGTGGCCAACGTGGGTAGCACCGTAAGATTGAAGGTGGTGTGAATCCGTCTCAAAGCAAGTAGGTTCGTAGTGGGTTGATTTAAAAAGGATTTACCACTTCCCCGGGGATACCTGGAACATGTCCGGTTGTGGCCAACATTGTGCTGGTCACTCATCATGACTCTTAATGACCTTATTGAATTCTCATGTGAATTGATTTATCACATGGTGGGTTTGGCACGTTTATGAAAAGCTCTCGTCTGGTGAAGACCCATACTCACCGGAATATGTTCCGACCATTGCTCTGAAACCAGCAGAACAAATCCAGAAACATTCAATAACGTTCTGGGCCATGGTATCTTTCTACTGTTCAATACTGTGCTAAACTAATGCAGCATCGTCATGGAATTGAGACTGACTTACGGTTATTTTTCTCATTGACGTTAAATGTAATCGCTAGTCAGTCCCACTCAGATTTTGGCCATAAATTAAAAATTTCACGATATTTTTCCAATATTTTTGGGTAAACATAGATGCATTCTATCACATTGTACGTTTATTTTTAAATTTATCCCTCCAAAATAAGTGTCAAATCAGAAAACTCGAAAAATCTTTGAACGCTGTTTTCTCATTTCCAGTTTTTCACAGATGGGATTGACTTGCGATTATGGGCAGTGCATTGCTCTAAAATACCACACGGAATTTTTTACGTTTACGGTAACTAACGACCCCCCTTTTCTAAAGTAAAAGTCTCGTTTACAATAGATTATATTGTACGTAACAATAAGTTCTAAAGCATTTTTATTGTTTTTGACTATAAGATGTATTATTGCTACACTAAATGTTATTGCATTCTAACAATAGGCTCTGATGTTTGTGTAAGGTAAATTTTTATTCGGAAATAGCATATCTTGTGTAAAAAATACGGAAAATTACTGGTGATATTTTGAACATGGGCAAAGCTATCTTGAATAAAAATTGAATAATCTTGCAGTAATCAGACCTTTTCTAATCACATTGAGCCGATACGAGTTGAAATATTTATTTTTTTCTTCAAACCAAAAATTGAAGAACTGACATGCAACACGGCTTCTTTAAAGGACGTTCGACCTCGACAAATTTACTTGCATTTATAGACTATACATTAAATGCAATGGATAATGGAAACCACGTAGAAGCCCTCTATACGGACTTTAGCAAGGCATTTGACCGAATTGACATACCAATGCTACTCTTCAAATTGAAAAAAAAAATGGAATCGAGCCAGGACTCTTAAAATGACTTGAATCATATTTAACTAACCACCAACAAATAATTCAATTCAATGGAAAGAAATCTACCCCAATTCAAGTCACCTCACAACGGCGCCGGTGGTGTAGTGGTAAGCGTGATTACCTCTCACCCCAGCAGGCCTGGGTTCAATCCCAGTCGGCGCCGCCGGGATGTTCTGAGGCATAACATCTCTGATCACGCCTTCCTTCGGATGGGACGTAAAGCCGTTGGTCCCCGGTTCATGAGTTGATAGGTCGATATGTAGGGTCCAGGTGTGGGAGCTGCCTTCCTGGCACGTCGGTAGCATTGGTGCTCAGCACGGAAAACAAGATCGACGGAAAAAACAAACCAAAGGAAAAAAAAACGTCACCTCAGGAGTTCTCCAAGGCTCTCATTTGGGACCTCTTCTTTTTATTCTGTATGTAAACGACATTTCCTTCATTCTCAAAAAAATTAAATTGCTAATCTATGCCGACGACATTAAGCTCTTTTTGGAAATAAGAAATGATGAAGACATCAATATATTCCAGAGTGAATTACACATATTCTACAAATGGTGTTAAAAAAGCATATTAGAACTGAACGTAAAAAAATGCAACTGAATTTCAATTGCATTAGAAGATCAGAATGTAGAAAAATGTGAAAGAGTTAGGGATTTAGGGATTATTTTAGACTCCAAACTAACTTTCATTGACCATTACAATACAATTATTCACAAGGCAAATAACATACTAGACTTTATCAAGCGTTTTTGCTATAACTTTCATGACCCATACACAATTAAAACACTATATATTGCCTATGGTAGGTCAATACTGGAATATTTCAGCATTGTATGGTCTCCTTTTTCAATCACGCACGAAGAAAGATTAGAATCAGTACAAAAACAATTTCTATTATATCTTCTTCTTCCTCTTATTTGCATTTCAAGCTTATTGCTTAGTGCACATTAGCTTATTGCGTGCTCTCAACTTAGTGTTCTAAATGCACTTTCACAGTTATTAATTGAGAGCTTTTGATGCCAATACCAATGCATGAATGTGTATATTGTATGGCAAGCACAATGATACTCTATACCCAGGGAAGTCGAGAAAATTTCCAACCCGAAAGATTCCCTCGACCGGACCGGGAATCGAACCCGCCGCCTCCAGCTTGGTGATACCGTGGCTTAACTGACTAGGCTATGAGGCCCATTATGATATGCCCTTCGTAAATTAGGTTGGACATCATTTCCTCATTCATCATATGAAGCACGCTGCGTGCTTATAAACATACAATATGCAATGGTTTCGTTTGTAAACAATATCGTTTCGCAGCGCATTAACTCAGCAGAACTTTCATCAAAATTAAATTTGTATGCACCTACTCGACAACTCAGAAATCTAAATTTAATTGCCATCATCGCACGAATTATGCAAAATTTGGGCCATTAAATCGCATGATGGCGCCTTACAATCAATACTGCGAAACCATTGACTTTTCAATGTCTCGGCATAAAGGGTGATGCGGTCAAAATTTGGTCAAGGGAAAACGCGTGTAAATCGGTGAAATCGTTTATTTAAAAAATCAAATTAAATTTCTTTTTCAAGTTCAATTAGTATAAAATTCAGGAAAAATAGTCAGTTAGGCTTCCGCTTTTCCAAATCCGAATTGCCGGGCCTTACGCTTGACCCCTGCCATCAGATTTTGTACAGCCACCTTGTCCACCTTCTTCGCCGCAGAAAGCCAGTTTGCCTTGAACTGCTGCTCGCCCTTAGCAGTTTTTTGGTCTTCTTTAGGTTCCGCTTGACAATAGCCCAGTATTTCTCAATTGGGCGGAGCTCTGGCGTGTTGGGAGGGTTCTTGTCCTTGGGAACCACCTGCACGTTGTTGGCGGCGTACCACTCCATGGCCTTTTTACCGTAATGGCAAGATGCCAAATCCGGCCAAAACAGTACGGAACAACCGTGTTTCTTCAGGAAAGGCAGCAGACGTTTATTCAAACACTCTTTCACGTAAATTTCTTGGTTGACAGTCCCGGAAGCTATGAAAATGCTGCTTTTCAAGCCACAGGTACAGATGGCTTGCCAAACCAGATATTTCTTTGCGAACTTTGACAGTTTCATGTGCTTGAAAACATCTGCTACCTTTCCCCTTGCTTTTGCCGTATAAAACTCCTGTCCCGGAAGCTGCTTGTAGTCGGCTTTGACGTAGGTTTCGTCGTCCATTACCACGCAGTCAAACTTCGTCAGCATCGTCGTGTACAGCCTCCGGGATCGCGCTTTGGCCGTCGTATTTTGTTTATCATCGCGATTTGGAGTCACTACCTTCTTGTAAGTCGATAGTCCGGCTCGTTTTTTGGCTCGATGCACGGTTGTAGACGATACACCCAGCTTATTTGCGGCATCTCGGAGAGAGAGGTTAGGGTTTCGCTTGAAACTACCGGCAACTCTCTTTGTCGTCTCAGCGGCTTCCGGTTTTCGATTTCCCCCCGATCCAGACTTCCTGGCTGTCGACAAACGTTCCCCAAACACTTCAATTACATTTGTAACGGTTGATTTGGCAACTTTTAGCGATTTTGCCAACTTTGCGTGCGAGTAGCTCAGATTTTCGTGATGCGCGAGCAAAATTTTGATACGCTGCTCTTCTTGCTTGGACGGCATTTTGACAACTGAAGAGTGAATTCCAAAATCAAAATAGGAGCAACATTCTACACCCACACACCTTCAAAATGAGGGGTGTTCAGGTTTTTTAAATGCAAAATTGAAAGAAATACGTCAAGTTGATATTGACCAAATTTTGACCGTATCACCCTTTAAACTTTCTTGATTTGATATTTTCTAAAACTTTGCCGAAAACACCAATCCTAAATATGGAGTTTTTGGAAAAAAAAATTAATCTCACTTCTAGAAGGATTGATTTGTCATTGTCAAAAGAAGGAACTTTTTATATCCAGAAACTTTCCTAAAGACACCACTAGTCTAAAATGCAAGATTCATGAGAAAATGACTTTTGAGTGATTTTTCACAGTTCTAGACCACTGTGCAGCGGCGGGGACAGGCCGATTGGCTTAAGACTTTGGATTTCTCAATATTGGTCCATAATAAGTTATTCCACCAAGTTTGGTTCAGATCGCAGAGCAATTTTGCAAATTTACTCGGCTACTTGAGATGGAAAAAGGCCAATATGTAATTGAAAACATATCATATATATCATGCAACCCGTTAATTTCGCATTTAGGGAGCCACTTTCATTGATTTTTCGATCAGTGAAAATTCACTCTTCATGACTCTCTGAAAGTGAAATTTAGGTTTCAGCTTGCATATGTCAAACACATAAGGGAAATGGCTCTAATGTTGGCTTATGGATGTAAGATTGGGCCCATCGCTAAAAATCAGCTATTTATACATTTTATCTAGATGATATTGCGACGGCACTAATGGATATTTTTGGTCGCTACTGAAAATTTAGTCTAATGATTTCATAATTTCAAAAAACACGTTTATTGCAAATTAATAGCAGCAACTCTGCATATACTTTACTTTCAGACCGCTTAAAACATTTGATCCAAAATAAACCCTCTTCATCTTCGAAAATCAGTGTTCACTCGGCTGTCGACAGAAACAGGTCACTCTCGATGTGTGTCACGCGATCGTCTGTTTACTCAGCAGCAACCATTGTGTGGTCCTCCTCATTGTTATTCATCAGCAGTTCTTGTGGTCGATGCGTCGTTGACTTTGAAAAGCAACCGTTTCGTGATGAATGTGTGAGTGATGACCACGTTTTGCGTCCATTGCAACAATGGAAGCGCTCTGACCCTCGTTGGCGAATCTGCCATACAAGTAAACCACTGACAGCGGCTCCCGTTCTGGTAGGAGGCTTATTGGATATTGGAAGATAAAATGTTAATTTTGTTGTACCTTTTGACTATAGTTTTAAGATGTATTGTATAGTGAACAAGAATCCTCGGCTCTGTAAAGTTAATTCGGTTGAGCCTTATCAAATAAATTAATAAACAAACAAAAAATCTTCGAAAATCATTACAACCAACCGATGCACCCCTCGTATAAAACACCATCATCATACAGCACCGACCACGGTCGTTCGAGAGCGAAAGTCATTCTCTGCCTCGGAATTTTGGTACGTGCCAGTCAGTGTATTCAGCTTCCTACTGGTTCCCGGTGCATAATTCTATACCTCCACCTTTATGATCCTCCTGGTGCACTCGTCATGGCCGATGCACCTTTTGAACCGCCTGCAAAGGACAAAAAAAAGTCCCGATCGTCCGTCGATTGGTCGGTTTCCAATTTCAGTTGACTGATCGCACGAGCTAAACACACGACTGTAAAAATATTGACGAAAATTGTTAATTTCCAACCGAAAACTGCAACTGTTTTTGCTTGCCCATGGAGCGGCAGTTTGTTTCTTCTTTCGGGCCACACATCACCACACTGAACGGGCCGACGATGCTCGAAGCATTTGCACCTTCTTATGTTTCGGTACAAGTGTTTGGTGAACCTGTTATCCGGTGTAGGTAGGTACCTACACTTTACTGTCCGATAAAGGATAATCCTTAGTTTTTGGAAGGACTTGATTTGGTTTGCTACTTGTTGGGGTATGTCTTCAGATCCGTGTAGTGTCAGCTTTGGCAAACATTTTCCGGCATTTTAAGTGTACCGCTTCTTTCAAGGGATTAGGACGCTGCAGAACAAACAGACACTGTATGTTAAGTCTGCAAAGCATCTTTTGTCATTTTCGATCGTTTCTCTGATTTCAATAAAGTTTGTGATGCTATTTTTTCATCTTAAGCGATTGACCATTTAGATTCTAAATTCCAGTTTCGTAAGCAAACAGTTTGTCGCTCTGTATGATTCGATACAGAAGAGTTTGATCGGTAGTCTGTTTTGGCAGCAGTGATGCCAGCCAGCATAGTTTTATCGCTCACATTATTTGACCCTGCATTCTGAAAAATCTGTCTGCTCTGCCAATGCTGCAATGCGTTCCGATGTGGAGATCGCCTCCCCCGTACACAGCGATCATGGAATTTCGGCTTTCGGCGATCTTTGCCGTTCACTTTGAATGCCATATTTAGACAATCAGCCAATGCAACTTACTGGTAGCCGTGGTAGCCGCATTCGTCAATGCCAAGATTTGATGCACTGCTTCATGCTGCTCCACTACTGGGCCTACCTGGCAAGGCAAAACGACACACAAAAAATGCTGAAGATGTTAGATGATGATGATGTTATTGTCTTTTTCGGAAAGGGCTGCCGTCTTCGTCGCCGTCGATTGAAAACCAATCGTTCAAGCTCCCTAGTTTTGGCGGGTCCAAAATTGGTCATAAATTCGATGGATTTTTTTTCTTCTTTTCCAGATTCACCAAAAAACATGACGAATACGGTTGATTCCCTATTTAAATTGATGACTCGTGCTCATAATTGTCTGTGCACCGGAGAGGATTTACGGATAAGCGGAGTCTGGAGTCTGTGTTCCACGGAAATTCCAACCTAATCATCTCGTTCGGTTGCACCATCGCCACTCAGATGCAGATGAGAAGCCGGAATCGAAACGGTGGAAAATGTTGCATTCACATAATTAGCGAGGAAACATAATAACCAATATCGATTCATTCGGCTCGGATTCTCGGTTCCGAGAAGTTTTCGGGAATTATTCAAATGCAAATCAATCAGAAAGCGGCAGCCGCCTGCCGGACTCGGTGGTTTGATAAGTAAATCGTTTCGCATCGATTTCTGCTGGAATTTATTTCGTCTGCTGCGGAGATGAAGTTTTCAATATTTATTATGATTGGACGGAGGATAAACGTGCACTCGGATCAGGAAATGATGGAAGTTAACAATAGAGACAAGACAGTTACAGACAGCCAATGTCAACCCGTGCTGTCAGCAGAGTGGGAAGGGAGGAGGGATAGGGAGAATGTTTGTCATAATTATGATTAACGTCTGTGTCACCTGTTAATCCACGCGTTGTGCGAATAAATTATTCATAATGGTAATTAATTCCACTCCAAGGGAGGGAATCGATGTCGGGCGTGATTCGGGATAATTAATTCCCCTTCTTTTGTGTCTCCGAGACGGGTGGAGTGAGTCTACGAGCTAGACCTGTAAAAGCTCCAACCAGGTATACTATTCGATCTCTTTCGACTGTTGCAGTATGTCCGGTCTGCAGGCTAATTCGAATACATCTCTGCATTTGCACCAATTGAACCCCGAGTACCATGCATGTGAAATGTCGTAACTTGATTTTTCTTAGTTCTTCAAAATTGATTGTTTTAAGTGGATGTGCCTCATTTCATTTTTATTTTGCAGCGTCTGGTGGGGCAATGGGAGCGCAAATCAATCCAAAGCCGAGGATAAAGGAAGGGTAATGGCTGAATAGTCTATGCGGACCACTTGAACGGCATGGGAAAAGGAAGGGATTAAAGAGGTCGGTTATTGGGGTGTTTTGAGGAAATGACACATAGTACTACACAGTTCGAAAAAGTAGTGTAAATTTCTGTTCAATATGATGCACATAAATGGAGCGTCACATATCATATACGTTTACATTATATATCATGTTAAGTTCTGACACATTTCATGCAATGTAGCAAATATTGTATACAAAAGCCCATCTTTGTAAACAACATTGATTGCAAGTTGCTCGGTTGCGTGAAATGAAATACAAGTCTACGTGAATGAATGTTTACATCACAATTAAAATTCAGGATTTTTTTCTTTGTAGATTTGTGCTGCAAGTAAAAAAACCGAAAATCCATCTCCCACTGATTCATCCTTTCACATATATACCAAATTGATATTTTAAAGCAACCATCAAAATAAACAGACAATATATGAAAATGCTGCACTAATAAAATTCCACACATTTTTATTGACGAATTTCCATGTGAAATTCCACATGAGTTTCATGCGACCACACATAAATAGAATCCACCCAGAAGCACACATGAAATTTATGAGTCAAATGAATAGTATATGTGGTTACACATGGCTTTTATGTGTACACATATTAAGTATGTGTCCGACACATAGATATCATTTGTTGATCACATTGCAAAAATTCATTTGTGGGACACATAAAAACAATCTTTGAAATTTTATCAGTGTAGTTGCCAGTTGCTTTAAAGGGTAGTTGCCCCCCTAAGTGGACCCCCCGCATCCTAACTCTTTTGTTAATCTACTTAATGTTATTCGGCTGTCTAAATTTTCTTATTTAAGTTCGTTTGATGATTATGATATCTCATTAGCCCTAATTTAATAAATAATTGAAATCTCTAATCTACCTAATCTATTATAACCCATGCTTTATTAAGTACCTGCAGTTGTGTATGTATTCTAAAATTTTACGTGTATCAAGTTGTTTTTGCCTTTGACCTATATTTATTATATATTAGTTCGTCCCAGGTGGCACCTTCAAGTGACTAAAATGCTTCACTTTGAAGTTAGTTTCCTAGCTAATTTTTAAATTATATAGAGTATGTTACGTTTTTTGGGATCTCGGAAGTAGAGAAGACAACCACGAATACTTTTTAAAAACTTTTATTGTCTGGTTTAATAGTCGAACCGACTAAAATGAATAAAACGATTACCGACGAAAAGGCGATACTATCTTTTAGTTTTTACATTTGATAACTGAACGGCAGTGTTGCCAGAATGAATATAGTTCGATCTTAAATTATTTTACATACACAACATTTCTTCTCTCCTTTCGAACTGCAACGTCTACGGTGAGTATTTGCGGGGAGGGCGGTGTTCTCTTGTCGAACGACGCACTATGAAGGGAGAAGAATTTGCATCTTGATGAACTGGGCTACCAGATGGCGTATGAAACTCTGGAGTAACTGGCTCGGCAGGAGCACCTCGAAGATTCCTTGGATTCAGCGGAGTTGATGGTGCTCTCGGAACTGTAACACCATTACCGGAGAACTGAACAGTTACACGTCGTGGCACATCCTGCTGGCTTGACTTTTCTGCTTCGGGTGCTTCAACCATGAGATGACCGTTTGCACCGAGCCTCGAACGAATTTGATCGATGTGACGCTTGAACCGTTTTCCAGCGTAGTCGATTTCGTAGTGGAGATCTCCTAGTCGATCTGCAATTACACCAGGAATCCACTTGTCCATACGGGAATTACCGGAAAGAAAATAGATAGGTTGACCCGAGCTGAATTCACGAAAAGTTCGGTCAAAATTGGTTTGCTGCTTTGTCGTGACTCTCAGGTGAACATCTTCAGGCTTGAGGAGATCTAAACGCGTTCTGAGGTTTCACCCAAGGAACAATTTGGACGGTGATTCTCCGGTGGTTGCATGTGGAGCTAAACGATACTTCTGTAAGAAAACGTTCAGGTTTGAATGCAACGTCGACGCTGTGGTTCCCATTGCCTTCAGTGCATCCTTCGTCGTCTGAACGTAACGTTCGGCCTGACCATTCGTTGCGGGGTGGTAGGGGGCCGACAACTTGTGGTACTTGACTCCACTTTTCTGCAGAAACTCCTTGAATTCCGCGGCCGTAAATTGCGGACCGTTGTCTGAAACAACAGTGACTGGCGCTCCATAACGGGAAAATAGCTCGTCCATAATCCCAATCGTTGCTGCTGTTGTTGTAGAGGCGGTGACCTTGACCTTCAACCATTTACTGTATGCATCGACTACAATCAGCAGCATTGAACCTGCCACTGGACCTGCATAATCAATGTGTATCCTCTCCCAGGGGCCTTTGGGATACTGCCAGTGATGTTCGCTGAATTTGGGTGGAGCGTGCGCTTGACGAGCACACTCACAGCAAGATTTCACCGTTCTTTCGATGTCCGCATCGATTCCTGGCCAGTAAACAAACGAACGTGCAAGTCCTTTCATTTTCACAATACCAATGTGTGCTACGTGAAGATCTTTTAACACTGACGTACGGAGAACGGACGGTACTACTACTCGATGCTCAAATAGCAAACAATTTGCAGCAAGTAAGTATTTTGCCTCCGGTGCTTTGTAGCCAGATCGTGACAGATCGGTGCCTGCTTCCAACAGTTGAACGATCTTACCAAGGCTAGGATCTTTGCGCGTTCACGAGCGATGTGTTCAGCGCGAATTGGTAGTTGTGCGATTTGGTGAAGGGCAAACAGATCGAACTCGTCGTCACCAATATCTCTTCCCTCACAGAAAGATAGTTTGTTTACTTCGTTGGTAGTCTGCATTGACGTTCTCTTTCGTTGATTTGTACACGACATCGTAATGAAAGTGTGCCAAATAATCAGCATAATTGGCCATTCTGCTGATACACAGGATTGGAAGCGATTTCGTCGGGTGCAGAATTTGACTCAATGGCTTATTATCGGTGATCAGCGTGAATCTTCGAGCGTATAGGTAGTAGAAAAACTTCTTGACTGCCCATACGATGGCGAGAGCCTCCTTATCAATCTGCGGGTAACGTTGTTCCGTGGGAGACATGGAACAGCTAGCGTATGCTATCGGGCGTTCCAGTCCATTTCCCAGTCGGTGTGAACGAACAGCTCCCAAGCCGGTTTTGCTTGCGTCCGTGATTTGATGTCTTCGTATGCTGTGACCCGCTCATGTTTCCACACAAAAGGTTATGTCGCGCAGACAGCAAGCTCGAGTGGAGAGATTGGGAATGAAAGCGTTGTAGTATGTGGCTTTTTCCAAAAACAGCTGTAGCTCATCCGGATTTGATGGACGAGCTGCATTACGAATGGCTTCGATGTGTTGGTCCGATTTGTGCAACCCGTTAGCGTCAATTTTGTGGCCCAGGCATTCGATAACCGGGGTGGCGAAAACACATTTTGAACGATTTAGACGTAAACCGTGATGCTTCATTCTTTCGAAAACTGCTGTGAGGGCAATCAGCAGGTTTTCGAAACAATCTGCAAATACTATAACATCGTCATAAAAATTAATGACATTGGACAAACCTTGAAGCACTGCTTCCATACGACGTTGCCAGATCGCAGGGATGTTGACTGCACCGTAGACCGCTCTTGTCGGACGAACCAACCCATGTGTCGATTGGGAGGTGGGTGTAAGCATCCGTCACGTCCAAGTGACAGAACAGACTTGCCCCTCTCATTTGATGGAAGATGGATTCGATTTTAGGAATCGGGTGTTCGTCGATGATCATCATAGATTTCCATTCTTCTTCACTACGATGTGTGTGGGGGATGCCCATTCGGAGTATTCGATTCTCTCGTACACACCTGCTGCAAGCTTCTTGTCGATTTCTTGTGCATACTGGCTCTTCAATGCCAGCGGTACGTCTCGAGCTTTAGCAAAAACTGGAACTGTACCTGGTTTCAGATGCACGGATGCAGAAGGTCCTATCAGCTTACCAGGAGTGTCGCTGAAAACGTCCTCGTAGTTTGCCAGCAGCTTCGATAGAGACTGGCGTTGATCCATCAGCAAAGTAGAAGGGGTAGACACTAACGATTGCACCGCACCACTTTGGGCGAACAGCTCGTTCAGATTCACTTCTCTCGTCAATTGTGCAATCCACTCTCTACCACAAAGCGTATCATAGTCTCCAGACCAGGCATTGAAAATCATTTGCATTCACTTCATACATTCACTTACATTCATTTGCCTCTAACTTTTTTCATCAACAACATTCCGCAAAATGATGTATAGAGCCTTTATAAGTTTTATCATTAGCTATAAATTTTGATCACAACTCAAATCTTTATCTCTTATGCATCACGAACCACAGCGGGTAGAACTTGTTACTGTTTTTCAGTGAATGTAAAATACATTCACTGAAAAACAGTAGTGGCTTCTGTTCGCTCTGGTTCGTCATGCATAAGAGATACGGATTTGACTTGTTTACAAAAGTTGTAGCTAATAACAAAACCTACAAAAACTTTATAAACTATTTTGTGGAATGCTGTTTAAGAAAAAAGTTAGAGGCAAATGAATGTACATGAATGCACGAAATGAATGCAAATGATTTTCCATGCCTGCTCCAGACACGACATACAAATCAAGTTTACGAGTAGTCGTCCCGATGCTAACGTTCACTGGAAGACGTCCCAAACACTGAATGCGGTGCCCAGTGTAACTGGAGAATTGTCGGTCTGTTGGCAACAGTGTGAAGGAGGATTTGATCGCTCGTATTTAGCTTCACTGATGATTCCGCACGGTGCTCCGGTATCCACTTCCATTTCTAGCTTGTGTCCTTCGATGGTTACGTTGATGACTCGCTTCCCTGACGTGGTGACGGAATGAATTTTGCCAAGTGACTGAACGAGGTCCACTTGCAAGGCTGGTTGTTCTTCCGATTGCACCTGGGAGGTTGATTGGTCCTGAGATTGCTGCCTTCCAGTTCTGCAGACTTTGGAAATGTGGCCCTTCTTCTCGCAGTTGTAGCACTTTGCATCACGGAACTTACAATGATTACGAGAATGTTTACCGCCACATCCACTACACACACTCGGGTCGTGTGTTTGTTTATCACTCCACTTTTGTTTGTGCGGTTTTAATTGATATGACGAGGAGGAACTGCCAGAGTTTACTCTCCGTGTCTTCGGCCGCTCGTAGCCTAGCTTATTGGTTGCCTCTGGAATCAACGATGATCTTGCCGTTCTTACCTCCTTGGTCGTGTTGCGGGTGGCCTCGAGTGTGTGTGCAACTTCAAAAGCCGATTTGAACGTTTCTGGCTTCTTGGCGATAATCTCGTCACACATCTCGCTCGATTTAAGGCCGTGTAGGAGCTGCTCTATTAGCATCCTATCTAAAAATTCACCATACTCACAATATGCAGCACCTTGCTTGAGCCGGAGAACAAAACTGGAAACTGATTCGCCTTTCTGCTGCACTATTTCCCGGAATTTGATGCTCTCAACGTACTTGTCCTTTGCCTGGTCAAAGTGGTCGACTAATGCCGTACGGAGCTCATCGTATGGGATCTCTGCCGGATCGCGGAGACTCACTAGGAACTTGATGGCGTTGTTCAGTTCCGTACCCATATGCACTCGAGCATAGTGTGCGTATTGAGCTGCAGGAATATTGCTCAATTGCAGAGCCCACTCAAAGCGGTTGAAATAATCCGACACAGACGTGTTATCCGTGGAACGATACTCGGATACTGAAAACGAGGGTGTTTTGACGGTAGGCACTGTTGCTTCTCTAGCGGGGTTCACTTGTCCCAAAGTTTCAATGGAGGATTTTAGGGCATCGGCTAACATCCGCGTGAGAGATTCCATTAGCTCTGCAGTAGCCATTTTGCTTTTCGCGGGACCGAAACGTACGCGTCTTACTTTCGACCGGAAAAATTGCCTCTAAATACCACTTCTGACACCAAAATGTTACGTATTTTGGGATCTCGGAAGTAGAGAAGACAACCACGAATACTTTTTAAAAACTTTTATTGTCTGGTTTAATAGTCGAACCGACTAAAATGAATAAAACGATTACCGACGAAAAGGTGATACTATCTTTTAGTTTTTACATTTGATAACTTTACGGCAGTGTTGCCAGAATGAATATAGTTCGATCGTAAATTATTTTACATACACACCAGAGTATATGCTCCAACTACACTCACACGTTTCCACTATGTCGTCCCACAAAATAACGTATGGATATGTCACAATAGAAGCACGTCATAGTGGAAATCACGAGCCATAGTTCAAAAACTTATCCCAAATCAAAATGAAGCACATATAAGTTTAGTTACAATACCATGTACAAAAATGGTGTTTAACATTGTTCCCTGAGTAATGCTTCAATGAAAACATCAATGCAAGCTTGTCGAGCAAGTAGAAGGAGCACTGTTGGGCACGTTCTGAAATATTTCAATAGTATAATTCCAGTGCAAGCCCAAATAAACCTATCTGTGTAAAATAAATAAAATAACAGTGATTTGCGGAAAAAAAACCTACCAGTATTGCACCCAACGTCAGTGTCCATACGTAAGCGTACTACGCCGCGGCTTTAAAAAAAAAGGAGTAACAGGTGTGATAATATCACTTCAGGCTAGAACTTTGGTTTTCTCATGCAATGGTTCATCAGAGAAGGATAGCTCAGTAATCCTCATCGCATGCTCATGACGCTATTCTGCCACGGCATGAGCCAACAATGCCGGACCTAAACCAACCGTCTCCAACGCTCCACTATGAAGCATAAGATTAGGCCCACCCACCAACGTCCAGGTTAAAAACTAGCCAATGGGAGGGTGTTTTAAGTGGATGTGCCTCCTTGGACATAAATACGTTAGGCACGGTAAGCATGACGGGCATTACGGATCATGCATCACACAATTTAAACGCAAGTCTGTGATCTGATTTCCTATAGAGTTTAAGAATTCAAATAGTTTTTGTAGCAATGAGATCTCGGTTTCAGAAATAAATGTATTGTCTGTGCGTGTATCTATGTATTCCGTATCATTTTTCAGAGACCTACCAATACAAATACCATAAACGAACTGTATCACGGATGGGTAAACTATCCCACAAATGGTTTGGATGATACCCTGAACACGTCGTTAATCTCTATTTTATGGTTATTTTTAGTAGGGCTATAATTAATCCAAATGGTTCGATGGACCAAATCTCAGAAATTGAGACAAATTTTTATATCTATATGCTATGAATTTTATTCGAGATCCCAAACACAAAACAAAATCGAAAACTTTTTAATTAAAAAAAAAATCACGAAATTGAGAGATTTAAATCAATCCCCAGGATTAGAGTCTCTTGTTTGAGTTTTTTACGTAGGATTACGTCTTTCGGCAACATATTGGGGGTGCAATTTCAAAAAACCAAAGTCTACCGCGTTACGAAATGTGGTCAGGTTTTGACCACTTATAACTCAGTCAAAAGCGGATGGACTTTAATTATGAACCAGCCAATCGATTGGAAATTTTTCCACAAATCTGCTAAAAAGAACACTTTATTAATTTTCAATAGGTCACTATTGAAAATTAGACAAATGTGTAACTGTTGCTATGTTGATCAAAATTATCACCGATTACCAGCAAAAAATGCTTTTCCTAACACAGATTTCAAAATCAAATTCCATCAAGTCTCGCCGAACGGTGCTTATTCAATTTAGGATTGGGCGATCTTTAGTAAAAGATCGATCTTGGAGGATCGACTTTATTTACGGTACTAGAATCGATCCATCGATTTAATCGGTACAAAAGAATCGATCTTTTCTTCATAATCCTGAACTACCGTCATGCACCGAATACTGGACGGTCGGTTAAAACGGACATTTAAAATTGTATTAAATATTACGTCTACTTTGCAAGATAACTAATATGTGTGATCCAGATCGATCCTTAAACACGTCTACATGCTTTTTTGAGCATATTAGGCAGTGATAATAAACTTTAAAGTATACAGATTTATGGGCTAATTATGCGGTATATTTAAAAAAATGAAATTTAATATCAAAAGCAACATGTTTCAATTTTTATATACTCGTGATTTACGAGAGATTTGTTTATTTATCAGATGAATTGATTTAGAAGTCTTTAAATGATATTTTGTATTAGTAGTGCGGAATCAGACAATATGCCCTAGATGAGAAACACCCAGCACTCGCGTCCTATCGGCCCGATGGACTGCTACCGAAAGAGGACACATGTGCCGCTCGCTTGTTTAGCTACTGCTCAGCCGAGAAAGGATGAATGTGTGTATCCAACTGACAGTTTACCGAGGGGTTCGGCAATGGATGTTATGAGATGGTGATAGTAATTCATTCAATAATTCATACACCCCACAAGTAGGTTACAAAAAGAGATTATAAGGAATGTGCCATTTTTTCTTTCAAGTGAGTGAAATTGTCAGGTTTTATGAGGGAAAATAAATTTTACAAACTCTTCTTGCTACTAACAAATACAAAATTTCATAATCATATTATCTTATGATTCCATTATCCCATAAAACATATTTTTATGCGAAAGGAATTAAAGTAGCCCTGTTGTCAACCTAACTGTCATAATGCGCAGTAATGAAAGAGGCAACATATCAAATTTATAATCTCAGCCCTGTTTTATACAACATTAGAAGTGACTATGCTGATGCTAAACTTGAGGCTATGTCCTTTAATTTGAGGTTTGCGGTGAATGGAAATCAGTTTTTCGATGCACAACAATTACATTCGTGTGCTTCTTTGAAGATCGAGAAGATCGAACGGAAATATCGATTTTTACGATTTTTTATTATATATCAAAATTAGCCCAATCCTAATTCAATCACCGTCTGTGGGGGTGTTCGATCAGTCGTCATCAGCAGCACCAGCAGCATCAGCAGCAGTAGTGGCGCGCGGCGTTGAACATTGTTCTCCAGTATACAATGAAAGGCTGTCCGCAAGCAGCGTCCATTCACCAGGAAGGAGCCGCATCGCTACTGATCGGATTCAGTAGCTCGTAATTAGCCGCTCTAGGCAATCTACGCCAAGCGCGTTACTCTCATTCCAAACAAGATACAGCTTACCAGCCTCATCCGTTTTTTTTTTTTTTTTTTATATACAGGGGGGAATTTGCTCACAGATACCTGAGAAAGTAACTCAGGGTGTGGGGATGGGAAAATTGCACTCCCGACCCACTAAACACTACCTGTGCCCTTGGTCCTTGACCTCTCCGGAACCGCCCGAAGGCATTACTTCGTGGGAGGGGCCTGTGCGCTATAGCGCTCCTCTAGCCGTACTCTAACGCTCTAGTCGGGCAGTAGTCAACTGCTGCTCGGCACGCCACACTCGTTGTAGTTCCGAAACTATGTGGGTGACCGAAGTTACCACCGCGTTCCAGTTCTCGGTAGTACCACACATCCTAGGGGCGATGTTATCCGGACTGGTGTCCGCTCTGCATATCGCTAGCATAACGCTCATTACTGGCTCAAAGCGTGGACAGGCGAACATAACGTGTTCCGCCGTCTCTTTGACACCAGCGCACGCGGGGCAGGTGGGAGTACTTGCTTGTCCGAACCTATGCAAGTAACTCCTAAAGCAGCCATGGCCTGACAGAAACTGTGTTAGGTGGAAGTTTACTTCCCCATGGCGCCTATTGATCCAGCTTGATACTTATTTATTTATTGTTGTTTCGTCTTCGATTGAATCTTACAGACTACTCTACATATTCTTAATTCTATTTTTAAAAACATTCTTAGAAATAGTAAAATCGTAATGAACACCAACGTCGTTGAAGGCTTTCAAGCAGGAATTTAGTGGATTGTTCTGCCCATAGACGGTACAGCAATGAGAGGAGATCTCCTTAGTTGCCGCGGTGGTACATAGAGAGGAATTTCCTGGAGCAATTGAGGACAATCGATGTTTCCGCCAAGTAGGTCGAAAATGAATAGTTGCTGAATCATTTTACGCCTTTCATTTAACGTTTCTAAGTTTATCAATGCACAACGAGCGGTGTAGTCATGTAGGTGCATGGGATCACGCCATGGCAGATTTCGTAGTGTGAATCTGATGAACAGTCTCTGTTTTCGTTCAACTTTTAAAACGAGTGAGGTATGGAACGGAGCCCAGATGGGAGCTGCATATTCTAGGAGGCTCCATACTAGAGTACAGTACAGCGTCTTCTGGGCGTAGATATCCGTGAACTGCCAAGTGTACCGCCGAATGAAACCGAGAACAGCATATGCCTTCAAAGTAACCATCGCTACGTGATTGTTAAACCTCAACTTTGAGTCAATCGTAATCCCTAGATCAAGAATGGATGACACTCGTTCCAATGGTACAGATTCCAGCGTGTAGGGGCGCAGTGATAGGGGCACAGCGACGAGAAAATGAAATTATTTTGCATTTTTTTATATTGACTTTCATTCCGTTTTCACTGCACCATAGCAACAAATTGTCAATATCACGCTGAAGTACAACACAGTCGAGGATGAAAACGATGATTCTGTAGATTTTCAAGTCATCGGCAAACATCTGCTTGAATGATGAGATACGTGGACACAAATCATTTACAAACAATACGAAAATTAATGGTCTCATCACACTGCCCTGTGGTACACCGGAAGTGATTGAAAATGATTCCGAACGAGTAGAGTTTAACGACACGAAAGCATTACGATTCGTCAGGTAAGACCGAATCCAGTCAACCATCCAATCGGAGAGTCCTATAGCTTTCACCCAACAAACAAACGTCTATTGAAGAAACGACTTCTTGACGATTTTATGCAACTGCATGCTTAATAATACTTGTATTATTTTTAATAATAACTTCTGTTCAGGCTTTGTTCACACAAATCTGGAGAATTTATTCAACCACAACACATTGACCTATTGGTGTTGTATAAGGTATGTCGAGAAGCTGTTATTCGACTTATATGAGTTGTAACAGAGAGCTTCTTTTATTCGATAACATTTTTGATTATTCAGCGTTTATTAGACATCACTGCTTCCACTTAATTAAAACAGTGATGCTCTGTATACGATTGATTCTCATGTGAAGTAACGTTCAATAAGACATTATTATACATTTATTAAACGATTATTCAAACTTTGGAAATTAACCCGAAAATAAGAGAGACGAGTTGGGGGAAGGCAGGGATAGGTGTTAATTATTCTTTATGAGTGATTGTTTTCATTATTTCTGACGTGGCACGTACCACACATATTTTAGAAAATGAACTACATACATATACATGTCGTTACATGGGATTCGAACCATGGACCTTCCGATTATCAGTCGCTTGCCTTGCCATCTGAGCTATCCTAGAATTCATCTTAAGGGCAGCTCAATAATCAATAAAAGCTTGCTTGAAAGTGAATAGCTATCAGCACTCCTGATCGCAACTCTAGCCCCTTCAAGGCTCTGTGGGAATGATTAATTCATTCATCGTTGTTTTAAATGAGACCAATGTTACCTCTTCACCTCTCCAAGTCAAAAGAAAGGATGCTCGGTTATATTTTAAACTAGATCAATGCATTTATTGTCGTGAGTCATGTGACCGACGATTACTATTTAAATTAATTAGACGTAGAACACAAATAAAAAAAAAGTGTTGAGCTTGGGATTGAACTCAAGATTTTCTACTTGGAAAGCGGAAACGGTAACCACTACTCTACTGATTTCGTCTTGTTGTTAGACTGAACCAGTGTTGTGGAATAATGAATATAATACGTCGTTTATAAAGCATTTACAAGGCATACGATTAAAACATGGACGCGTAGTGGTATAAGAGCTATTATGCTGACTGTATCCACCTTTATTCGGCAATATTGTAAAGCAATGCAATGAAATCTAATAATGAAGCTAGAAAACATTTATTAGACGTCTTATAAAGCATGTTATTAAATCAATTGAAAACAGTCGAATCAAAGCGTCAATGTATGTGCAAATGACACTTATTCAGTTTGTTATTAGATCAAACTTCTGGTGTTGAATTGGGAATACAGTCAACGTTTATACAGCTTTTAATAAGAAAATTATTCAGATCAGACCAAACAGTGGAATAAATGTGCATCTCTCGATCTCAATGAGCTTTTTTCAGCACATAATTCGACTACTCGTTTTATTCAGCATTTTACACTGTAATACAGCATTTATTCAATATAGGGGAATTTACGTATTCTCGGCAACCTAAGCAGCGACCTTCTTTCTATAGCCTTTTTCTCTATGGAACGCACACATATGCAGTATTGGTTTGTTTACAATCTTTTGCTGCCAGCTGCTCTAACAATTTCAGTCGAAAGAATTGTCAAAAACTGTTTTGAAACGCTTTTACAAAGCTCCAATCTTCTCTAGTGAGAGTGAGTATTGTCGGCAACATCTTTTTCTTCGGCAACCGTTCCATTTGAACTGCATGTAAATCTGCTGTTCTATTATCGGCAACTCGAAATCAGCTACAATTTGTAGTGCGTGTGTTTCATTTCAAGAAAACCTTGCTAGATTGCTTTTTCTCAGTGGTAAAAATATAGTCTAATTGAAGCTGAAAGCATAAAGAATCGTTTGCATGCATTCAGCGAAGTGTTTTCGTAAGTAAATCCAGTGAAAATAGTGTTTCAATTTGTGTTGCCGAAAATAGTCTGTCATGCCGAAGCCGTCATTTCCCCTATATGCTTATTTGTGGCTCTGAATTGTTTGTTGGGCAGTTTTTCACAAGCACGCGCGTATGGTACCGTGTCAAACGCTTTTGAAAAATCAATGTAGACCGAGTCAACCTGATTGCGAAGTTCGACCTCGCGGAACAGTGTGTTGGTATAGCACATCAGATTCGTGGATGTTGAACAAACCCATGTTGATACTCCGATATTAAAGGCTGAACAACACTGTAAAGTGCTCCGTGCACTAGGGTTTCGAAAGCCTTGCTAATGCAGCATAGAAGCGAAATACCACGATAATTGTCAACGTGGTTACAGCTACCGGATTTGTGTATTGGTACGATAGCAGCAGTTTTCCATAAGCTGGGGAACGTCCTCTCGGACAGCGAACGGTTGAAAATACAGCAAATCGGTAGAGCCAGCAAGTGAGCGCAGTATTTCAGGAAATTCGGAGGAATTCCGTCAAATCCGGGGCTTTTTCATGCATTAAGATTGGTCAAAACTGTATGGACATTATCTGGCGTGAAGCGTAGTAAGGGAAAATTTAAGTCATATTCACGTCGATCGTTGACGCTGTAAGTGAGGAAGCGAGCTTGCCTTGCACCATAAACACCTTGAAAAAACGTAGCGAACAAATTTGCGATCTCTTCCGGCGATGTTACGTCGTGTTACGCCGTCTAGAACAACTGTGTTGGGTAGGCGATTGCACATCCTTTGCGACTTCACGATTTTCCAAAAATTCGATGGGTTTTGTCTCAGGTTTGACTGTGTTCGTTGAACATGTTCTTCTTAGCGAGCGGCGAGTAGTTCGTTGTATTGAGTTTCAATGGAACGAAGAGTATTTCGGTTGTCCTCGGATTTAGAGATGAAAAACCGTTTACGGAGGTTACGCAGCTCTGTATTCCACCAGGGTTTCCACACAGAGTAGCCGGAGAAAGGTCTACGAAGAGGAACACACTCGTGGAAAATTGCGTGCAGTTTTTCGTAGAACTGTTTTGTAATGACGTCAACTGAATCACCGTTCAAAACCAAGGACCAATTAACTGCTGTAAGTATGTGATCTAGGGCGGTTAGGTCACAGTTTTTAAGATCAAATGCTGCTGGGGCATCATGACGATCAGGTAGATTGAAGTGCACAACGAGGTTCAGAATGAATGGCCTGTGATGGATGTCAACATTAAGCAGTGGAACCGCTGGTTCAAGGAGAACAAAATCGTCTGGATTGGTAGTGAATGCCAAATCAAGCAGCTTTCCATTTGTGTTTACTCCGTCGACGAGTTTGAAGGCAGATACCCGTTCATGTCCTGGTCGAAATTCCAGAGTAAATGAGGGATATTATAATCACCCAGCACCATGATGATATCATCGCTCAAGGACGTCTCTGTAATATTCCGTATAGTATACGGAAGGTATCAAGCGGTAGGTCCACCGCCTCTTTGTGGAGTTTTCTCACTCCGACTGCCACCTCTCAATCGATACCGCTCGCGTGTTGTTGCGCACCCCTCGAACACTTCATAGCACTCCACATCCTCCGATTGGCATCATCCCTGCTATGACACAGACGGCCTCCCCCGAGATGGTGCAGTATGCACTGGCCACTCTCAAGCACATTAGCCTATGTGCACACAGCAAAAAATAAATTTTAATATTACATCCAAGAGGATGCACTTCAATCATGTTGAAAATCTCATGTAATTTTTATGGCCACAAAAATAAACAAATGCAGTAAAAGCAGCGTAATGTCAGCTCATGCACTGTATTAATAATAATTTTGACCTTTTTGGCAAGTAATATTACACCATATTTTCGACACGATTGAAGTGTATCCACTTTGATGTGATATCAAAATTAATTTTTTACTGTGTACTCTTTAATTTCCGCCTGTGGCAGTCAGTATCCAGTACCGCAGCCCACGCAGGGCCTCCGTATTTGAGGATAGATACTACGACCCCGGCGAGGAGCCTGCGCTTACTGGCACTCACCGCCGAGCTGTTTGACATCATGCGTGATAATGCCCCCACAGCCGTAGACGCTCTCTTGCAGGCGTACTCGACGTGGCATCCGAAGCTGAGCGTATTACCGAGCATAACCCCCAAGAGTTTCAGAGAGTGCACAGACCTAATTGTACTCTCGCCAACTGTCAACGTCGCATGCTGAACCGACATGCGATTGTTGACTAAGACCACCTCTGTCTTGTGGTGGGCAAGCTCCAGTTTCCTGGATCTCATCCATTCCTCCACAAGCTTAACGGAGTAAGCCGCTGTCAGCTCTACCTCTTCGAGGGATTCCCCGTAGACTACCAGTGTGACATCATCAGCAAAACCAACAATTTTCACGCCTACTGGGAATCTTATCCTCAACACTCCGTCGCAGGCATGGAAAATCATTTGCATTCATTTCATGCATTCATTTACATTCATTTGCCCCTAACTTTTTTCATCAACAGAATTCCGCAAAATGATGTATGAAGCTTTTGTAGGTTTTGTTATTAACTACAACTTTTGTTAGCAATTCAAATCCGTATTCCTTATGTATGACGAACCAGAGCGAACAGAAGCCACTACTGTTTTTCAGTGAATGTATTTTACATTCACTGAAAAACAGTAACAAGTTCTGCCCGCACTAATTCGTGATGCATAAGAGATACAGATTTGAGTTATTTTCAAAAGCTGTAGCTAATAACAAAACCTACTAAAGCTCTATACATCATTTTGCGGATTGCTGTTGATGAAAAAAGTTAGAGGCAAATGAATGTAAATGATTGCATGAAATTAATGTAAATGGTTTTCCATGCCTGCTCCATCGTACACGACGTTCCATAACACCGGGCCCAGGATGGAGCCTTGTGGCACTCCTGCAGTGACACTAATGCATTTTTCGCCATCTTATGTGTCATACTTCAACACACGATTCTGGAAGTAGAATCTTGTACAGCCTTCCGGGGATTCAGAGTTGGTGTAGCGAGCGGACTATCGCCACCCAGCACGCGCTGTTGAACGCGTTCTTCAAGTCTAAAGTTACCACCGCGCAGTAACGAATACCCCTTCGTTTCCGATGGACAACCTCTGCCGTCTGAATGACGTCGCGGATACCTTCCACTGTAGATCTTCCCTTGCAGAACCCGTACTGGCTGCTTGACAGGCCGTCTACACCTTCGGTGTAAGCCGACAGTCTGTTGAGGATGACCCTCTCAAGCAGTTTACCAGTGGTGTCCAGCAAACAGATGGGCCTGTATGCTAACGGGTCCCCAGGGGGTTTCCCTGACTTCGGGAGAAGCACCAGCCTCTGCCGCTTCCACGCATCTGGGCAGATGCCTACGTCCAGACAGGTCTGAAATACAGACCAGAACATGTCTGGATTTTCCGCAACGGCCGCCCTCAAAGCCACAACCGGGATCCCATCCTTGTTCGGGGCCTTGTCCACCACCAGCAACTTGGCAATGTCGATCAGTTCACTGTTTGTCACTCTAGACACTTCTCCCTGTTCCGCGACTGGGATACCCCGCGGCCAGGAGTCAACGTCCCTAAGTGGAAACAAGAACTGTACGATCGACGCCAGCATCGCAAGCGATCTCTCCGGGGGTGCCGCCACGCCACGGGTCTTGGCCCAGGGGTTCATGTTAGCGCTTTGGCATAAGCTGTCGAAGAAACGCGCGCTTGCATCTGGCGATCTCTTTGTTGAGGGCCGCTTTAACCGCTCGAAGAGCGACGCGGCGTTCCTCTCAAGATTCAGCCGTACGAGCCCTTTGCATCCTCCTTTTCGGCTGGAGGTAAGACGCCCTGAGGATAGCAATCGACTCGCTCCACCAGTACACCGGTCTATGGCCATGCCTGGGATAGGCTCTCCTAGGCATGGTTGTATCGCACGCCCTTGTCAGCGATGCTATTAGCTCTTCCCCCGTCAGAACAAGGGTTATTCGCTCCCGCCTCAGTGCTTCGCTGAAGACCTCTTCATCGAAGAACGACGTTCGCCAGCTTCGAACACAGGAGGGACTCCCTATTGTCACTCGCCTGTCACCTTGCCCCATACTGTAGCGAATCGCCTGATGGTCGCTGCGGGTGTAACCCTCATCGACCCTCCAGTGTAGGTCACCCTCCAAACACGGGCTGTAGTACGTCGCATCAATGACGGATTCTGCACCGTTCCTTCTGTAGTTACTAACCGAACCGGTGTTGGCTAGTACAACGTCCAGTTTGGCCATTGCCTTCAGTAGGATGCATCCTCTCTGGTAGATGTGGTGGCTGCCCCACTCCACCGTCCATGCGTTAAAGTCGCCCGCAATGACCACCGGTCTTAGGTCGACAAGTACCGCAGTGAGTTTGTCTACCATCTGCGAGAACTGCTCGATGGACCACCAGGGCGGAGCATAACAGCTACTTAGATATACTCCGCTGACCCTGGCGATCACGAATCCCTCGCTCGAGTTGGACGAGACCACCCCAACGCGTCCGTGACCCAATTCCCGTTGCCGGATGGGACCCGGCGCTGTATTAAAGTGGAATATAAAAATATGTGGTGGAGTAGTGGTAAGCGTGATTATCAATCCCAGTCGGCGCCGCCGGGATGTTCTGAGGCATAACATATTTAATCACGCCATCCTTCGGAAGGGAAGTAAAGCCGTTGGTCCCCGGTTCATGAGTTGATGGGTCTATAGGTAGGGTCTAGGTGTGGTAGCTGCCTCCCTGGCGTTGGTAGCATTGGTGCTCAGCACGGAAAAAAAGATGGACGGAAAATAAATCAAGGAAGAAAAAAGACATTTTCGTGCTATAATTTAGGGAAAATAACATAGGCACCATTTTGAAAAAAAACGTCTAAAATTGCCGAATTTTTATAAAAGTGCGATTGATTGCCCAAACCAAACAATATGCAAAGTTTTATGCAAATCGGAGAAAGTCGAGTTTTTCCGACTCGTCAGGAGAATTTGGAACTTTTATTTTCTTAATCTTTATTAACCTGACTCTCCACACCTATAATTTCAATTGCTGCCAATACATACGCTTTCATAGGTTATTTTTTGAAGCAACCTCAAAATGATCATGAATTGGCACAAGTTTCATTACAGTTTTTGTTATGTTTTTTCCTTGATTTGTTTTCCATCGATCTTGTTTTCCATACTGTTTACCAATGCTACCGATGCCAGGGATGTTATGCCTCAGCAAATCCCAACGACACCGGCTGGGATTGAACCCACGCCCTTCGGTGTGAAAGGTAGTCTAAAATATTCTTCTTAACTTAAGATTGAATAAATCGTATTTTGTATATGATATGATTACGTTCACATGCATATCAAAATCATAGCTAAAAGGACAACTAAACTATCCAGTTATGTTAAGGAAATTGAAAGTTTTATCTGATGTTCTGTAACTCGATACCTCCCTAAGTCGATGGACGCATGAATATTGAGTAAGAAAGAGTGAACTGTAGATATATATGTAGACTATTTACAGCACGGCCGGAGATGAACCAGCCTGCGGCTGAAAATCTCCTTAATAGAGATAATAATAATAATAATTTACAGCACTGATCAGTAAGTGAAAATTATTCAATTGAATTATTCAATACCATGCATATCTCACCTTATGTTGGATTTTGAAATTAAAAGTAAGCACGCTTACATAGGTTTGAGCACTTGAATTCAATATATGTTTAGGCATTCATATTTAAAGAACTTTTAGATCGTTTAAACGTAATAATTATATTTCAGCATGACAGTTAGAAGATACTGAGAGGTTAGCACATATCATCGGCAAGAGACGTGCGTGTGAGAAAATTTGCGAAAAAATCTAAGGTCACCGGTGGGATTCGAACCCACAATTCCCATTCAGTACACGGGTGCATTGCCAATTATACAACGGTGGACCTATGGTCTACGGATGTATTTGGCTAATGACATATGAGTTTCGAATCCGTTTCCCTCCCTTAGTCTTTTTGCGCAAGCGTTCTCAATACACAACAGTCGTCTATTACCGACGATACGTGCTTGTACCGCAACCACTCAGTATCGGTCGATGTGAACAACAAACACAACTCGTCTCTGTTCTACATCACACATGTTGGATACGGGATGTCCAATGCAGTATGAATAGAGCAATGAGCTGCTGGCCTCACCTCCGACCACCGGGCCATAGTGATGATTTATCATCAAATTAATTTTCGATTTAGGTTAGCGACTGAAAGTCAATTTTTATTTGTTATATGCGACAGTTAACATGGCTCTCTTCAGAAATTGATCTCCCTTTTTATGATTTTAACATTATTCGATTGGATCGTGGGGATTCACGTGGAGGAGGGGTACTTTTGGGGATCAAAAAGTGCCATTCCTTCTATAGAGTGAATCTTCCCGAATTCCCCGGTATTGAAGTTGTCGCATGTCAGGCTACCATTAAAGGTAAGAGCCTTTGTATTGCTTCTGTATATATTGCTCCTAGAGTCTCTGTTAATCGCAAACAACTTTTCGACATATGTGCGGTACTTCCCGCTCCATGGTTGATCATGGGAGATTTTAACTCCCACGGTACAGGCTGGGGGGAGCTGTACGATGATAACCGTTCTACTTTGATTTATGATCTCTGCGACAACTTCAACATGACAATCCTTAACAATGGAGAAGTAACACGTTTGGCTGGTCCATCCTCGAATGGTAGCAGATTAGACCTCACCTTTTGCTCCAATTCACTATCGTTGGATTGCACTTGGCATGTAATCCAGGATCCGCACGGTAGTGATCATTTGCCGATCAAAATTTCGATTGCCAGTGGGTTCAACTCGTCAGAATCCGTTAACGTCGCGTATGATCTAACCCGTAACATCGATTGGACTAAGTTCCAATCCGCGATAGGCGATACAGTATCGTCAGTGGAAGAGCTTCCGCCGTTGGAGGAATATAATTTCCTCTCTAATCTCATCGTCGACAGCGCACTTCAAGCTCAAACACGACCGGTGCCGCGATAGTCAACAATGCACGGAGGTTTACCGTAAAAAGTCCGACGCGTTTAAACTTTTTCGGAAACGCGGAACACGCGAGCATTTCGACGCATACACATCTCTTGAACGCGAACTCAAGAGCCTCATCAAGGCCAAAAAACGGGGTTACTGGCGGCAGTTTGTAGACGGATTGTCGCGCGAAACGTCTATGAATACGCTTTGGAGTACGGCGCGAAGAATGCGTAACCGGTCTACTAACAACGAAAGCGAGGAATGCTCGGATCAATGGATTCTTAAATTCGCGCGAAAAGTGTGTCCGGATTCCGTGCCGTCGCAGTTGATTCCTCGCGAAACCGCGAATTCGGTAGACGAAATCAGTCAGCCCTTTTCAATGGTGGAACTTTCACTCGCTCTCCTTTCGTGTGGCAATTCTGCCCCGGGATCTGATAGAATCAAGTTCAACTTGCTGAAAAACCTCCCAGACGTCGCTAAGAGGCGCATGTTGAACTTGTACAATCAGCTCTTGGAGCTCAATATTGTTCCCGACGATTGGAGACGAGTGAGGGTGATAGCCATTAAAGAGCCTGATAAACCCGCGTCGGATCACAATTCGTATCGGCCCATCGCGATGCTGTCGTGTATTCGGAAATTGATGGAGAAAATGATCCTTTTTCGCCTCGACAAATGGGTTGAGACGAACCACCTTCCTTCAGATACTCAATTTGGTTTCCGTAGGGGTAAGGGAACGAACGACTGTCTCGCGTTGCTTTCCTCGGAAATTCAGTTGGCTTTTGCTAAGAAAGAGCAAATGGCTTCTGTGTTCTTGGATATCAAGGGGGCTTTTGATTCAGTATCCGTTGAAGTTCTTTCAGAGAAACTCCACGCTTGTGGATTGTCTCCATTAATGAATAATTTTTTGTACAATTTGCTGTCAGTAAAACATATGAGCTTTTCTCATGGAAACTCTACAGCTTTTCGATTTAGCTACATGGGTCTCCCCCAAGGCTCATGTTTAAGCCCCCTTTTGTACAATTTCTACGTTAGAGAAATTGACAATTGTCTTAATGACAATTGCACGTTGAGACAACTTGCAGATGACGGCGTAGTGTCTATCACAGGGCCAAAAGAGGTTGACCTGCAAGGACCCTTACAGGATACCTTGGACAATTTGTCTACTTGGGCTATTCAGCTGGGTATCGAATTCTCCACGGAGAAAACTGAGTTGGTCGTTTTTTCTAGGAAGCATAGCCCAGCACAACCGAAGCTTCAACTTTTGGGTAAACCGATCACTCATTCCATGTCTTTCAAATATTTTGGGGTCTGGTTCGATTCCAAATGCACCTGGAGATCCCACATTGAGTATCTGAGACGAAAATGCCAACAAAGGATCAATTTTCTCCGAACAATTACCGGAACGTGGTGGGGAGCTCATCCACAAGATCTTCTGACGTTGTACCGGACAACGATTTTATCGGTTCTAGAATATGGTAGTTTTTGTTTCCAGTCGGCAGCTAAAACCCACATCATCAAGCTGGAACGGATCCAGTATCGTTGTCTTCGTATCGCGTTAGGATGCATGCACTCGACTCATACTATGAGTCTCGAAGTGCTGGCGGGCATGTTGCCACTATCCGTCCGTTTTTCAGAGTTATCTCTGAGGCTCCTCACCCGTTGCGAAGTAATGAACCCACTGGTGATCGAAAACTTTGAGAAGCTTCTGGAGCTAAATCCTCAAACATGTTTTATGACTTTGTACTACCTTTATTTAACACAGGATGTCAGCCCTTCAAGAAATATTCCCAATCGTGTAGTCTTCTCCGATTTCGGCAATTCAGTGAATTTTGATTTATCTATGATGCAGGAAATCCGCGGAATTCCAGAGCATCATCGTCCTATGATTGCTCCGTCATTATACGCTGCAAAGTTTGGCCATGTTGATTCTACAAGAACGTTTTTCACAGATGGATCTCTAATAGAGGAGTCCGCTGGTTTTGGTGTATTTAATGAATTTCATAGTGCCTCTCGAAAACTTGAAGCTCCTTGTTCTGTGTATGTGGCTGAACTGGCAGCAATTCACTACACTTTGGAAACTATTGCTTCACTTCTTCCACACCACTACTTTATTTTTACGGATAGTCTCAGTTCTGTCGAGGCTATCCGTTCCATTAGGCCGGTAAAGCTTTTCTCGTATTTTCTCTTGAAAATACGAGAACTGCTTAGTGCTTTATCCGTGCGCTCTTTCATCATCACCTTCGCGTGGGTCCCTTCGCATTGCTCAATTTTGGGCAATGAGAAGGCGGATTCACTTGCGAAGGTGGGCACTATGGAAGGCGACATTTATGATCGACAGATCGCCTATAGTGATTTTTTTTTCTATTTATCGTCAGCAGTCGCTCGTTAGCTGGCAACATCAATGGAGTGAAGGGAGCTTGGGACGATGGCTACATTCAATTATCCCTAAGGTGTCGAAGTTTGCATGGTTCAAAGGGTTGGACTTGGGTCGAGACTTCATACGCGTGATGTCTCGTCTCATGTCCAATCACTATTGTCTAAACGCTCACTTGTTCCGTGTGGGGTTGGGAGACAGCAATCTCTGTGAATGTGGACAAGGTTACCAGGACGCTGATCACATCCTTTGGTCTTGTGCGGAGTATCGTGGAGTCAGATCACATTTTTATGATTCCCTTCGGGCTCGAGGTAGACAACCTAATGTTCCAGTTCGGGATATTTTGGCTAGACGCGATCTGGAGTTTATGAAACTCATATATGTTTACTTTAAGGATATTAACCTTAGATTGTAAGTTTGATTAACCTTGTGTTTAGTTTGTATTTTGTACGTGTGGGGTTTTTTTTTTCAATGTTCGTTTCCAAGATGAATAGAAATAATTTCATGCTTTAGGATTAATTAAATAGTTGTATCGTAAACCACATTTCAAACCTCCTTCTTCCCTTTTCCCATCCAAAAAATTGTAAATCTCCACTAACCTCGAGACAACCGCGAGGACTCGGTCCAGTTCCTTTAACTTTAAATTTAAGACAGTAATAATGTATAACGCAAAGGATAACTCGGCTCTGTAAAGTTTATTCGATTGAGCCTGTACAAATAAAGTAATTATAAAAAAAAAAAAAAAATATGCGACAGTTAGAAGATACTGAGAGGTTAAGAGGTTAGATTTTTTCGCAAATTTTCTCACACGCACGTCCCTTGCCGATGATATGTGCTAACCTCTCAGTATCTTCTAACTGTCGCATATAACAAATAAAAATTGACTTTCAGTCGCTAACCTAAATCGATATTTTAGCATGTAGCAAATTTTGCTATCTCTTCTTTTGTGTAATTGGTGCAAAAATCACTGAAAAATCTCCAAAAATTCACTCCATACCTACGTCGAATTCAACTCACAATTGCATTACATTGCGTAGCATCTTTGGGTACTCTAGGGATACCCGTTAAACAAATTCAAAATGAGCACCTTTTAAATGCAATTTTAGCTATTCAGCTGGGTTCTACGGTATTCAAAAAGTTTTTCCTAGAAAATCCAGGAAAATTTACTCATTCTCTATGTAACCCCTTTTTTCAAATATTGCGCCAAATTTGACTCAATTTAGAATTAATCTCATTGGCCGTGTACTAGTGTACTCATAGGCTTAAAAGACGTATTTTTTTCTTTTTTTTTTCAATCAGATTTTGGAGGAAAATTTTACATACTTTCTACTGTTTTGAGAGACATCCTACTTAATTTTGAGCAGTCTCACCGGCCATGTACGGCGTCTGACGATGTGACAACCGTCACATCCCCAGATGATCGTAAGTAAAACGTACAGGTCCGCCCTTTCATAAGCTCGGAACCGGTCATCATCTCTGTATTCTCGCAAGCGAGCACGTGATTGCTTGATGGCGGTCTAAAAAATTGATCAATTTTCAATATTTTGCTTATTATAAATTACTATGATCTTTAAACCAAACAACTATTACATGATTTCTGAATCAAAGGGTGTGAAAACAAATTTAAATCCATCGATAAATGGCCAAGTTATGAGCGTTCAAAACCTAACACTATTTCGTTACACATTTTTTTGATTTTCATCCCACTATAGTCCACAAAGACAAAGCCGTACGTCAAAATTATTCCAAAAAGGCCCTGGCAGAACCTGTTGCTGATGTTCCGGAGTGACCTCATTACCCAGACAACAAGAAGTCGTATCCCAGCTTACAAATAGAATCGTACATTGGTCTTGATAAAGTCAGCATAGTATACAATAATGAGATGCGTCGTATAAAGTTTAAGTTAAGTCGCAAAGAATGCAAACTTTCGACCTATTGGCGATGATCCTTTTTTGTATCGCACCGTATCACAAATAAACTCGGATGAAGTTGTGTGGTTTTTGAGACTGACATTGTTATAACAGATGAGATCGTAAATTATGGCTTATCAAATCCATGAAAACTAATTGTCAATTAACTAGTACATGGCTTCTCCAGATAACCACAGATAGCATAAGAATGTGCACACTAAATCGCATTTAAGATTGCCGCAAATCAAAATCCCATAATTCTATAAAACAGTCCATCTTAAAGAAATTCAAGATGAGATTAAAGCAAAGCTGCGGTCAAAAAGCGATTTTCTCAACTGATCTTTGAAAGATCGTAAATGATTACACATTTCTATTGCGTGGAGGTGCCGAATAAGCAGACCCGACACAAGATCCAATCTCAACATAATCTGATGCTTTTCATCAACATCAAAATCTTTTCAAGTCCAAGTAGGCTTTTTGAAGCGCATAATTTATCACTGATTTAATCCTCCGTACTTATAAGTGCTTATATGGGGTAGTGGATTCAGTAGTGGTTTCTGAAAACGACGAAGGTAAAGTATCGAGACTAGCTGCGGAAAATGTTTTCGTTATTGGAAAGCCAGTATGTATATATATGGCCTCCAGTTTGTAACATATTTATCAAATCTGTGCATCTTATACGACTTGTTTGGTTCGTATATCACTGTGTATATTCGGAATTATACTGACCAAAATGTTGATTGGGTAGTCTGTACAGAGATCAGTATCCGTCTATTGGTTTGATCTTTCAAATTCATGAGGTGACATGTTTGCAGCAATTTGAATTGAGGGTGTTGAGGATCAGGGACTTAGAGGTTAATCTCAAACTGCTGCCTATGAGATGACGGATGGACGTCTAGAACACTCGTGCAATAATCGCGGACTTGTACCAACTAATCTGTGTGCAATTTAGTTAACGCGTTCAGCAAACCTTAATCAGAAATGCAATAATAATATTATACTTTAGATTAAAAAAAAACGTAAATTTCTCTTTCAGCTTTCCCTGAAAACGGAACCCAACCTAACGGTACTGTGACGAAGCGAAGAAAAAAGTCCTTGAATTCAATCTGTATTTACACCGATACCGGAATCGCAGAGACGAAAAGAACACATTACGCAACAATACCTCTAACAAAACAAACATCCTTCAGATGCACCGGAGAGCCAATAAACAGTTTTTGGATTCTTCCTCAAGCTGTGACATCACAAATAAGTGCATTTTTTCCATTTCGTTTCTACTTCTGACCTTCCTTCACCGGATCCCGATAATAGGTAGCGGTGATGGTGATCATATTTCAATTACGGTACCCTTACCTGGTGTTCCGTTTGTCGGGATCAGGATTTTGTGAAAGTGAAAATGGTGGGAGTATGGAAACCCAAAATTTAGAAATCTACTTTCGTTGTGAAGGAACCGCAATTGAGTGCACTTTTGCTTTCGCCAGTTGACCGCAGGTATTTACCTTGTTCGGTGGAATAGGATTTTTTTCTGCACTGGATTTAGTATTTCTTGATTGATAAAATCGAAAATTTAAAACTGTTCGTCAATCTGATACAAGATAAAAAAATTTAGCAAATGACGAAGATGTTTTCCGATCTTGCAACAACTGCGCAGGCAAACATTAAATATTCATATTAGAACTGCAGTGTCAAATCAATAATTGTACGAGGTTCTAAGCTCGTAAAATTTTATTACCAACCTTGCTCCGCGGGATACGTTGTACCCGGAAGATCAACCCATTAGAACCAGCTGCAGTTGGAGCACCGGAGGTCCTTCAACCCTCGTTTGATGTCCCATCCAAGTTCATTCCGGTCCAAGACCAGATTCTCCTCCGCCGCCACCGCCGAGAGTGCCATCAAATCAACATAAGCGGAGACCGGTAGCTCGGCAGCCCTTGGTGGTGGTCTTATTGTCCGGACACTCATATAAACATCACCGATAGAGATCCCCCGTAGGAGGGTTTTACAATCGATCGATAAATTATTCCGTAATTTACGTTTGCTATGTTCATGTGGCGGCGGCGCGCGCGTCAGTTGTATGAGTGTGTTTATTAGGCACGCTCTAAGTTTGGTTTCATTTCCGGATTCGGGCAAAACTGTCGTCGTCGTCGCGCATTTGACATGCCTTGTTGAGAGTCTAACGCGTGTTTCTAGCCGACTGCACCTGGGGACGAACCGGGGGAGTGTCTAATGCACACCAGCAACCACTGCACTCTGGATTGGACTCTCAGCTACTCGTCTATCTGTCGCATGTGCATTTTTTCCTAATGCTAATATCTATATTATTATAAATTAGTGGTTTGCCTTCGACAGCGAGTTCGATTAAAAATCGAGAAACTAGTTGGGCACAAACAACCATTTCCGCCAACAGACTCCCCTTTCGCAATCTACTACCTGAAAGACGTGCTCACATTGCCGGTCATTTTCCTCCATTACAACCTGCAATCGGACCAATATGCCCGGCATACACACAATCGAACATTTTATATTATTATTCAATCGATCGTCGTCGTCGTCGTTGTTGTCTTCGTCAACGTAGTCGTCATCTAATGCCGGCTGTTTGGCGTGTTGGACGCCTTACTGATTTAGTAGCGGCCCAACGACAAGCGGACATGTTTCAAAGATGACAGAATGGCACCCCTGACACCTGCCACGACCACCGCCACCGCCGCCGCCGTCAGCCAATGTAGCAATAACATTAGTAGCTCTCCAGCGATTGCCGCAAAATTAGTCGCTAATATATTACGATATAAATGTTCGCATCGCGCTATATTGCGTTGAGAAATGCACACCGACAGACGGGGGCTTTTTATGATGTCGATGATTTGTTTGCAAACATGGAAGCCCGATAAATTTAAATATGGAAGTCAAAAATAGAGTTGAATGGAATGTTTCAATTTGTTGGCAATAATACAAATTAACCCACCTACATTTAGAGCACTGATCAAAATATTTTGTAATTTCCAACTCAAAAATACATTAGACTTTCACACTCCATTTTGTTTACTTTATATATTTATTTATTTATTTATTTATTTAACCACCATCTTTGACATTTTAGCCATACAGACTGTTTAAAGTGACTTAATCCTATTCTTAAAAACTGGTCTACTTCTATTAAAATCAAAAACATCACACACATCATACAACAGTCTGCAACATCTATCGAGAGGATTGTAATAACCGTAAGCAGTACGATGTCCGGGAGTCCACAGAAAGTAATAGTTGCGGAGACGGCGAGCTGGAGTGTAGAAATTGATGTTCTCGAGCAAGCAACTGCAATCAATATGATTACTAATCATGTCAGATATGAACATCCTCAGGAGAAAGACTCGCCGATTTGTTAGTGTTTGCAGTCCAATAAGCGCACATCTATGCTCGTACGGAGGTAAGCTATCTGGATTTGTCCATGGCAGACGTCGTAATGCAAACTTTATAAACTGTTTCTGGATTCTCTCGATGCGCAGTACATGAACAGCATGATATGGAGCCCAAATTTGTACTCCATATTCAAGAACACTGCGGACCGTAGAGCGCTTTGAGGGCGTACACGTCGTCGAATTGTGCAGTATTGCGGCACAGAAATCCTAGCATGAAGTTGGCCTTTGCAACTGTCATGGATATGTGCTCGTTAAACCGTAGTTTGCTGTCCAAGATGAGCCCAAGATCCTTAATGGCATTAACCCTTTCCAGCGGCGATTGATTCATAGAGTAATGAAAAATGATCGGAGAGTGAGAGCGGGTAAGGGTAATCACTTTGCATTTGGCAGCATTGGCTTGCATTCCATTCATCTGACACCAGGATGACAATCGCTCTATATCAGCTTGTAGTGCGCAACAATCCACGATCGATTTGATCACACGGTACAGCTTAAGATCATCCGCATATAGCAACTTGCAGGAACTTAGCATATCACACACGTCGTTAATAAACAGAACGAAAATGAGAGGTCCACTCCCTTGTGGATGGTATATGGAATACCTCGGATCTGGAATCACGTACCTTAACGAAAGCCTTCCTGGATGATAAGTATGATTTCAACCAACAAACGATCCACGGTGGAAGACCAAGGCGGTTTAGCTTCATAATGGCTAGGTCGTGAGGGACGACGGAAACGGAGTCCACTTGCTGACGCTTCTCGATGATACCTATAAGAGTGTTCGTGTAAGTCATCAAGTTAGAGACTGTCGAGGGCTTTTTTATGAATTGTAACCAGTTGGTTACATTCCGTGGATTTTCGTTTGTATGAGTTGTTGTTGTTTGGAAAATTCACGTATTTTAATTTAAAAGACAGAAGGCAACACACAGCAGCGATAGGGTTAGTACCGCTGCAAAAACACTCGAACGATACTAAAGGGAGGACAACTAAGCTAAAAATGGAGAATGATCGGCAAAAGGCATGCGAGTGGCCAGGTTGTAAAAGAAAAAACCTTCTAATTGGCAGAAGTAATCAGGCGTCCGTGTAGACCGGTATCGTGAAGTGTAGTGCATATACAATAAACCCCCCCCCCCCTTGTGGGAGTTTGGGCTGGAAAGCCTACCTCCGTTCAGGACCTCTTGTGCTCTTGTGCTCTTGTGTTTTTGTACAACATGTACACCTCGTACCGTAAACAAAACGGTTTTACACGGCTCGGCTCGGAAGTCAAGATGGCTTCCGAGCCTAATAGTAAATGATCCTCGATCGTCCGTCAGGGACGATTCCCTCAGGCCGGTGGCCTTAATTGCCAAGGAGGGTTCCGTCTCGGCTCGACAAAGGTGGCCATGCCACGGTCAGCCGATTTTGTCAACGACGGAAGACGCCTGCCAGCCAAACGAGCCAGCAACGCCTGCTGAGCCGTATGTGGCTGATGAACGCCACCAGATCCGCCATTCTCCCAAAGCGGCAACTACACTGTCTGCAGCCCGCGCCGCAAGTTTCCGGCCACACGGTAGTGCAGGAGCAGCCGTGTGGGCCAACGCCAGCGTCGCGACGCCGAAGAAGGTTCTGCTGCAACAGTGAGTACCGTACCGTTTATAAACTCTCGCATACACGCCACATATATGTGAAAACCCACACCCACACGCCACAGAAAAGGGCAAATAAATGTTTTAAAATGTGAATATTCCTGTGTTTCATACTTTGTCCGCGTAGCCCCTCCGAATACCCAGTAACATGCCGGCCCTGCGACACAGTTCAGGGGTCTCATGCTACTGAGTTAGTTACCCGGGAGTGTCTGGTCATGCCATAGTCACAATTGGCGACCGACGTAAAATCGTGAAAGGTATTCGGAGGATCGCTTAAAGTATGAAAATAAAGGATTTTCCAACGGGAGGTGGCAGGGATCCGTGCTTAGCACGAATGTCTAAAACCGCACACTTGATACGAGACCGATGAAAAGTGTAAATTTACAAGGGATTTGTAAAATCAAAAGAGGTCCTGAACGAAAGGACACAAACCAAAATTAGTTCAAACGATTTTAACTTGTTCGTGATCGTCCAAATTTATATTTTAAAAATCATAATCACTCTACCGTACTATACTTACCGTACATACATACTCACCTGTGATATAAATGTATTATTAATTAAGTAAAAAGCAGCACACTCATACTTACCATTCACAAAATGTTTGACATTGACTAGACTTTTCTTTTTCATGAACTATTTCGTACTTTTGCCTAGACCAGAAGGGTCATGCGGCGCTTGAAAAGATAATGAAGCCACTTTATTTTATTTTAGGAAGCTTACAATCATTTTCCCTGGTACATAAAGGTGGAATGATGAGGCAGGTAACCGGGAATAGGCTGCACAGGTTGGCGAGGAGTCATCTAGTTATGTCCTTGGAACCTCGGTACATATATCCTGCCCAAATACCACCGCTTTCGTCAGATCCACTGGCCTAGGGATCGATTGTCCTAAAATGGAAATAAGGAGGTAATCGTTAGTCACTTGCAAAGTTGTTTTAAAATTTTCAAGAGAAAATTTATTTGTGCTTTCAATTGATTAAGGAGTTCAATGCTCCATTAAAATCAATTATGGATCACCGGATCATAATTGATTGTTCCTGTTGATGGAACAAGGGATTTGTGTACCAGCAACAACAGTGAAAGATTGAGGAATTGCATGTATTGCCCTCTTTCTTTGCACTTGTTACGGTAAGACTACAGAAAATACCCCCTTGTCAACTTATGTTGACCATTTTATGCATCGATCAATTTTAACGATCGGCAATTTATTTTAATTCACTAAATTATTTTGCGCACTTTACTCACCTGTAGTGCATCTTGTGGATACAAGATGGCTAGCACGGTAATCCCGGGATTTTATGGGTTTTCTGCAGGCAGATCTTCCCCAGGAAGATTTTGGCACTGGCAGCAAAACAATCCATCCACTAGAGCTCCAATCCACTCCTATAAACACATACACCTACAAGAAAAAAAAGGGAGCATAAATGTCGATATGCTTAATCGATTTTTATAATTGCTTACCTCTTTTTTCGATTGAAATTTGGCCAATTTCAACGAAATAAAACACTCAACACAACATAAATAACACGAAACATAAACATAGCTCATGGCGATATGCTTTGACAGATGTTTATTTACACATTGATGTCGTATGACAACCTGTCATCGGTGACTGATCGCTTGATCGACTAATAGATCAAATGACAGTTCACCCGCCGGTAAATCCCGCCTGCGCAAGGGGGACTACTAATGCGAAAGATCGAAAGTGATCTAAATGTAAATTATGTAAATATTAGAAATAGGGTTGTAAAATTGTTTTGCTGCAGCATTGTAAATATGTTTATATGAATGTTTACCCATGATTCGGGATGATTTTTGTAATTTATTAGTGTAAAATAAATGAGTAGTGCACGTTTTTATTACTATTTTAAAATTTGTTTTAATATATTATTTTAATTTGTATGTACATAGTTTGATTATGACTTCGCGTTTTCAAGTAGATTGTAAATAGTTGATTTTGATTGTTTGAGATGCGGTTGCACTTCCATGACACTGTTTGAGCCAAAATTGGTTTTGATAAAAAAAAAAATGCAAAATCACTTCGTGCTTTTACATTTTTTCATCGGGGTAGTGGATAGTGTAACCAGTTGGTTACATTCCGTGGATTTTCGTTTGTATGAGTTGTTGTTGTTTGGAAAATTCACGTATTTTAATTTAAAAGACAGAAGGCAACACACAGCAGCGAGAGGGTTAGTACCGCTGCAAAAACACTCGAACGATACTAAAGGGAGGACAATTAAGCTAAAAATGGAGAATGATCGGCAAAAGGCATGCGAGTGGCCATGTTGTAACAGAAAAAAAAATGTTTTAGAAAATGTGAATATTCCTGTGTTTCATACTTTGTCCGCGTAGCCCCTCCGAATACCCAGTAACATGCCGGCCCTGCGACACAGTTCAGGGGTCTCATGCTGCTGAGTTAGTTACCCGGGAGTGTCTGGTCATGCCATAGTCACAGAATCCATGCTGAAACTCTGACCCATAATGTTGAACAGCTGGATACAACTTCTCACGCAGAAGACTTTCAAGAAGTTTGGCCAAGCAGTTCAGGATCGAGATAGGTCGGTAATTTTCCACTTTGTGCATGTTACCGGACATGAAGATTGGTGTAATTGAGGCGAGCTTCCAGGCATCCGGAAAAACGCCATCCTTAAGCGATTGATTGAAAATAGACATAACGGGAGTGGCCAAAGATGTTGCACAGTTCTTGACGAAAGACGGTGGAATACGGTCCGGGCCTGGACCTTTCGATGGATCGACTGAGCAAAGGGCTTTGAGAATAGCGTCTTGACTGAAGATGACCTGCTGCAGGTGAATGTTGTATCTTGGTAGCTGATCAATGTATTGCTGCGGTGGAGGAGTATGATCTGGTTCGGAAACACTTCGGAAAAAGTCAGCGAAAAGGTCAGCAGAAGCGGTGTCGGTGGTGGAGCTTCTACTACCGTAGGTGAAGTCCAAGGGAGTACCAGCTGATCTTTTCCGAGAGTTGATAAAAGACCAGGACGACGATGGATTTTCCTTGAATCCATTTTTGGCATAAAGAATGAGACGTATACAAACATTTCATGTAAAATTAAGTGCTCCGAGACTGAAAAGTTCGAAAGTACGTTTGATTGAGCTGGATTTCGCGTCTATTATGACTCAATTTTATGTCAAAATTGACGCTCGTATATGTCAGCCTCAAAGCACCTAAATTTACATCAATTTTTTTAAGTGTGTAGCAAACCACTTCGGTTGAAGAATGGCCGTTTTTAACTGTGGCCAACCTTGCTGAACGAAGCGGTAGACCTTGCTAAGTACAGGGTCGAAACGGGTGGCGTGCTTTATTGCCCTGAAACTGAGAGGAAGTGCGTTAATTGCATCTAATGCAATGGATCTTTTCATCGTTCTCCGTGATGATGCTGGCTACGACGAAGTCTTCCTCTGACTTGACGTGTTGATTGATCAACCGGGAAAGGATATCGGTGTTTCAGAATTTTGTCGTGCTTACGTAAACAATGTTGAAGTCGTGCTGCCTTAGCTCCCGGTGGAAGCCGATTGTACCGATAGAGACCTCGATGTGTGTTGATGGTGAGCAACTTTCGACAGCTTTCGTCCACCTCCACCTGCAAGAACACATCTGAAAGATCAATTTCACTGAAGACCTTGCAGTTCGTCAGCCTAGCGAAGATATCCTGCGGTAGAGGAAGTGGGTACTGATGCGGCTGCAGAGCATCGTTGAGGCCCGTGGAGTAGTCACCGCAGATATGGATTGCCTTACGAACAACGACGATTGGAGCTGCCCACTCCGAAAAATCGACCGGTGTGATGATGTTGGCACGTTCCAGCCAGTCCAACTCCGCATTGACGGTACTGCACATGGCGTAAGCCACTGGCCTCTTCGGTCGGAACACTGGATATTTACATTACCTCAACGTGAACTTCACCTTTGCCTTCGAGCACAACCCTGGTACATCATTGAACACTGCTGGAAAAGCTGCTTGGAGGGAGCTGAACAATGTTGGATAGCTGCTGATTTTATTACAGAACTGCCCTAGCAGCACACTTGTCATTGAACAGTAGTGGTTACTTGTATGTAACTTATTACAGTCACAAACAAGTTGCAGCAACTTATTTTTATGGACGTGTGCTGCTTGGATGATCCATTGGCACCGACCCGAGGTTGAACGTGTTGATTAGGTCCAGTCCAAGCAGATTGAGCTGCTGCTTGACCACAAAAAATCAACCTTGATGCTTCGATCCTTTGATTGCAACTTCACAGGAACACTGAAACTCCAGCTTCAAGGGTTTGCCCGATGCAGTAGCGGCTTGAATTGTTGCAGGACTTGCTGTGGGTTTTCCGATATGCCGCCATGATTGCTCGGAAATGACGCAGTGTCGAGTTGGAGACTGATCTGCCTGCCGTTGACTTCCGCTTTCACAAATCTCCTACGCTTCCGGTTCTTCACCTGCACGTTTCTGTTTACCATCGGCTTGGACGCGTACCACTTGCCTGGAGATTTCACTTTCTTGGCACTGGAGCAATACCCGTCTTTGTGGCCCACCTGACCACATTCCTTACACCGATTTTTGAGGAAGGGGCAGTCCTTGGAATAGTGCATGGCACCACAGCTCCAACAAGGCGTTGCTAGAACGGCACCTCGCTGATTCGGGGATCTTGAACCTGGTGATCATCGTCTTGAGCTGCTGCTGCGAACTGCTTCCGCTTCAATGCTTGCACTACTGTCGACGAAGACGCTGCCTCTATCATCGCCGGTCAGAAGTCGTTGACATTCGTCCGAAATCTGCTCCAGCGTGATGTCATTCCGCTCCTCGATCCTGCTCAGCAACCTGGTTCTGACCTCCGCATCGCTTTCCGCTTTCAGCCCGCAGGCGAACACCAGGCATGTGAACTGGTCCTCCGAAAGCTTCCCAAGTTCGAATGCGACACACAATTTTTTAACCCGGCAGGCGGACGTTTTGTAGTCCTCAGTGACTTGCTTTGTGACTTGCAAGGACCGGTACCGTCTGCTAATCACAGACTCTGGCATACCAAACAAACTTTTCAGTTTATTTATCGTGTCGTCGAACTTCACCTCGTTGGGGCTTTTCGGTAGGATGTAACTAGTGTACCTCTAGTGCTCTAAAGGACTCAACTTCCGTAGCAGCAATCTCACCTTCGCTTCATCGTCGAGGCGAACGGCGTCTTTGGCGAATAAATCCTGATAACGCACGTACCATCCAGCAAACGTGACGTTTTGATCCGGCTCGTACCGAAATTCGCGGATGTTACTCGCCAGCAAATCGAGAATTTGCACAGGGTTCATCGACACATGAATTGTCTGTCTGTCTGTCTGTCTGTCTGTCTGTCTGTCTGTCTGTCTGTCTGTCTGTCTGTCTGTCTGTCTGTCTGTCTGTCTGTCTGTCTGTCTGTCTGTCTGTCTGTCTGTCTGTCTGTCTGTCTGTCTGTCTGTCTGTCTGTCTGTCTGTCTGTCTGTCTGTCTGTCTGTCTGTCTGTCTGTCTGTCTGTCTGTCTGTCTGTCTGTCTGTCTGTCTGTCTGTCTGTCTGTCTGTCTGTCTGTCTGTCTGTCTGTCTGTCTGTCTGTCTGTCTGTCTGTCTGTCTGTCTGTCTGTCTGTCTGTCTGTCTGTCTGTCTGTCTGTCTGTCTGTCTGTCTGTCTGTCTGTCTGTCTGTCTGTCTGTCTGTCTGTCTGTCTGTCTGTCTGTCTGTCTGTCTGTCTGTCTGTCTGTCTGTCTGTCTGTCTGTCTGTCTGTCTGTCTGTCTGTCTGTCTGTCTGTCTGTCTGTCTGTCTGTCTGTCTGTCTGTCTGTCTGTCTGTCTGTCTGTCTGTCTGTCTGTCTGTCTGTCTGTCTGTCTGTCTGTCTGTCTGTCTGTCTGTCTGTCTGTCTGTCTGTCTGTCTGTCTGTCTGTCTGTCTGTCTGTCTGTCTGTCTGTCTGTCTGTCTGTCTGTCTGTCTGTCTGTCTGTCTGTCTGTCTGTCTGTCTGTCTGTCTGTCTGTCTGTCTGTCTGTCTGTCTGTCTGTCTGTCTGTCTGTCTGTCTGTCTGTCTGTCTGTCTGTCTGTCTGTCTGTCTGTCTGTCTGTCTGTCTGTCTGTCTGTCTGTCTGTCTGTCTGTCTGTCTGTCTGTCTGTCTGTCTGTCTGTCTGTCTGTCTGTCTGTCTGTCTGTCTGTCTGTCTGTCTGTCTGTCTGTCTGTCTGTCTGTCTGTCTGTCTGTCTGTCTGTCTGTCTGTCTGTCTGTCTGTCTGTCTGTCTGTCTGTCTGTCTGTCTGTCTGTCTGTCTGTCTGTCTGTCTGTCTGTCTGTCTGTCTGTCTGTCTGTCTGTCTGTCTGTCTGTCTGTCTGTCTGTCTGTCTGTCTGTCTGTCTGTCTGTCTGTCTGTCTGTCTGTCTGTCTGTCTGTCTGTCTGTCTGTCTGTCTGTCTGTCTGTCTGTCTGTCTGTCTGTCTGTCTGTCTGTCTGTCTGTCTGTCTGTCTGTCTGTCTGTCTGTCTGTCTGTCTGTCTGTCTGTCTGTCTGTCTGTCTGTCTGTCTGTCTGTCTGTCTGTCTGTCTGTCTGTCTGTCTGTCTGTCTGTCTGTCTGTCTGTCTGTCTGTCTGTCTGTCTGTCTGTCTGTCTGTCTGTCTGTCTGTCTGTCTGTCTGTCTGTCTGTCTGTCTGTCTGTCTGTCTGTCTGTCTGTCTGTCTGTCTGTCTGTCTGTCTGTCTGTCTGTCTGTCTGTCTGTCTGTCTGTCTGTCTGTCTGTCTGTCTGTCTGTCTGTCTGTCTGTCTGTCTGTCTGTCTGTCTGTCTGTCTGTCTGTCTGTCTGTCTGTCTGTCTGTCTGTCTGTCTGTCTGTCTGTCTGTCTGTCTGTCTGTCTGTCTGTCTGTCTGTCTGTCTGTCTGTCTGTCTGTCTGTCTGTCTGTCTGTCTGTCTGTCTGTCTGTCTGTCTGTCTGTCTGTCTGTCTGTCTGTCTGTCTGTCTGTCTGTCTGTCTGTCTGTCTGTCTGTCTGTCTGTCTGTCTGTCTGTCTGTCTGTCTGTCTGTCTGTCTGTCTGTCTGTCTGTCTGTCTGTCTGTCTGTCTGTCTGTCTGTCTGTCTGTCTGTCTGTCTGTCTGTCTGTCTGTCTGTCTGTCTGTCTGTCTGTCTGTCTGTCTGTCTGTCTGTCTGTCTGTCTGTCTGTCTGTCTGTCTGTCTGTCTGTCTGTCTGTCTGTCTGTCTGTCTGTCTGTCTGTCTGTCTGTCTGTCTGTCTGTCTGTCTGTCTGTCTGTCTGTCTGTCTGTCTGTCTGTCTGTCTGTCTGTCTGTCTGTCTGTCTGTCTGTCTGTCTGTCTGTCTGTCTGTCTGTCTGTCTGTCTGTCTGTCTGTCTGTCTGTCTGTCTGTCTGTCTGTCTGTCTGTCTGTCTGTCTGTCTGTCTGTCTGTCTGTCTGTCTGTCTGTCTGTCTGTCTGTCTGTCTGTCTGTCTGTCTGTCTGTCTGTCTGTCTGTCTGTCTGTCTGTCTGTCTGTCTGTCTGTCTGTCTGTCTGTCTGTCTGTCTGTCTGTCTGTCTGTCTGTCTGTCTGTCTGTCTGTCTGTCTGTCTGTCTGTCTGTCTGTCTGTCTGTCTGTCTGTCTGTCTGTCTGTCTGTCTGTCTGTCTGTCTGTCTGTCTGTCTGTCTGTCTGTCTGTCTGTCTGTCTGTCTGTCTGTCTGTCTGTCTGTCTGTCTGTCTGTCTGTCTGTCTGTCTGTCTGTCTGTCTGTCTGTCTGTCTGTCTGTCTGTCTGTCTGTCTGTCTGTCTGTCTGTCTGTCTGTCTGTCTGTCTGTCTGTCTGTCTGTCTGTCTGTCTGTCTGTCTGTCTGTCTGTCTGTCTGTCTGTCTGTCTGTCTGTCTGTCTGTCTGTCTGTCTGTCTGTCTGTCTGTCTGTCTGTCTGTCTGTCTGTCTGTCTGTCTGTCTGTCTGTCTGTCTGTCTGTCTGTCTGTCTGTCGATTGTTTGCCGATTCATGTCAACCTTTTTATTTATTTTTTTTTCCTTTATTTGTTTTCCGTCGATCTTGTTTTCCGTGCTGAGCACCAATGCTACCGACGCCAGAGAGGTAGTTCTCACACCTGGACCCTACCTATCAACCCAACAACTCATGAACCGGGGGACCAACGGCTTTACTTCCCGAAGGAAGGCGTGATCAGAGATGGTATGCCTCAGAACATCCCGGCGGCGCCGACTGAGATTGAACCCAGGCCTGCTGGGGTGAGAGATAAACACGCTTACCACTACACCACCGGCGCCACTTATTCATGTCAACATGTACAGTATCATATTATATACATATACAACGTCTGTATTAAATATTGACGGGTTGGGAACTTATTTAAGTAAACAATAAGAAAAAGAAAAAAGGAAAGGGAAACGCTGCTCTAATTCATGGAATCATTTTTTCCCTTGATCATGCGAAGGATCTTGTCTACTGTGCTCGATAACGTCACATTTAATTAATCAGCGTGATAATTTAGTCTACATTCCGGAAATCATGCGTGACAAATCCTGCAGCACCATGAAGAGTAGTGAATCAATAATCTTCGGCAATTGTGTCTCAATTATATCCCTCTTTTGCGTCCCCACTGCACTGTGGTCCAAAATGGCAAAAAGTGGAACTGACGTTTTCAATCAGGGCAATAACTGTCTGCAGAAGATTTGTTTGTAATAGCATTCTCCACAATTTAATTGTTATTTAAAATTAGTCATGTCATGTCATGTCATTAGTCAAAAACAAAGACGCTAATGAATTAATTCCTCCATATCTTCGAAGAAAAAAAAAAAAATACTTTTTATATTTGTATCACAGTATGACCTGACTAATTTTTGCTACAATTAAATTGTGGGGATGTTGGAGCAAACAAATATTCTGCGGACAGTTTGGGAATAAAGATCCACTTGTTGCCGTTTTGGACCACAGTGCACAGACTAGCCAGAGACAGACAACTATCAATCTGCTCCTCATTTGTCGTATGATTCCGCTATGCACTTGGTGCTACTTGATGCAGGTAATTTTATTGATGTTATCAGCTTGGCTGATCAGCTTGGACTGATCAGCGTGGAGTGCATAAATCAAACGCACTTTAGTGTTTTATTTTAATAGTAGCACGGGAACAGGCAGAGAACCCGCTCGCGCTACAATGTGGTCGCAAGGTTGATCCATCGATTGATCGCTCGATTCCCGGTGGTTTTATTATGAGCGTTGAATTGATGATAATTGTAGCGACATGTGACAATTAAAATGTATTAATGGAAATCAGTGTCTGATGAGGTAGCCGGAACGACGGACAGTGCCATAAATTAACACCAACCTTATTCGTACATGGTGACGGATTGCTGGAGATGGTCTATTGAAATGTTTTCGGTGGAGAGAGAAAGAATTGACGAAAACCCGCTCAATTAGGTACTAAAAGCGCAAACTTTCAGCTCGCAACAATATGAACAATGCAATTCAGATGCAGTGTATAATTGATTTCTAATTAATATTAATTACTTTGTAATTGATGATTGTTTCCAGGTTAGATGGGAGTCGTACGGCGAACTGATCCCATGATTGTTTGTGCACGATTTTGAGCAGATCTGTAACTGCTTGGTTTTGAGCCGCCTGGGGATGTGCTACCTGTATGGTTCTCGTTGTCACGAGATCGTTATCTCGACTACTAACGATCTGCTAATCGCCGGCTGTACTAAATTGATCGATCAATTCAATTAGCACACTACACGGATCAGCGCAGGTGGAATGAGTCCACTCAGAGCTACTGGAGGTGCATGATGGTGTTTTCCAATGAAACATTCCCCGAGCTGGCTGTCACCGCGTAAATGTCACATTTTGTAACGGAGAAGAACATGCATTCCTTTCAAACGGAATTCATTGTTGGAATAACTTCAGTTTGAAAATTACTGCAGACTGCTATTTTCAGTCTCATTTCTCATTTGTGATGCAACAGGAGCAAACCGCATTGTAAATAAACCTATCGATCGATGCGCTTTACCATCACCACCGCCACCAGTTTTTGCTCCTCCCGTTCCTCAGCAGCCGCCCGATGACGATGATGCAGCCAAGCATCCGGCGAGGATCGATCGGACGGACGGACCTCCTGCGGTTGTTGTTTATTTGTGTTGTCCTGCGTGTGCACTTCTCTTCCATATCCCGCCTGCCTTTTGCGTGCTCCTCGATTGCACCGGAGCAACTCAACCACCTAACAAAGTTGTTTATTTGTGCTGTGGCATTTTGTCGAACCGTGAAATAAATACGTGACAGCATGTAAATGATTTGACTTCTTGTAGGCTGTTCAGAGCTTTCAGAGGCGGAACAGGAGGATGAGCAGGAGAGTTGCAAAGAATTGATCATAAAATTGCATCAAATCGATGCCTTCACGGTAGCACAGGAATATCGTGTCTATGGGAACGATCATCGGTAGAAGCTTCCGTACGCACAGCGTTATAGGAAAGTATAGGTCTCAGCCAGGATTGCGTTGATCGGATGCTAATTGCTAGATCTGGTTCTGTGGTCCGTTGGGATGGTCATTTTTATTACGAGTATGATTCAATCCTTTGTGTAATTAGTCACAACTATACCCATCGTTAATACAAAGCTCTACATAATTTTGCATACTATAGTTTAAACCCGGCCTTTAGTTGACTAATTGTTGGGAGTACTAGGCTAGTACTGCTTAAAAAAAAAAGAAAAAAAAATAGGTTAGCAATTTAGAACAGGGTGCGGGCGCTGTCTATGGATGTTGCGATACTCATTAGCTCTGGTAGCGATATAAGTATACCGCACCAGCCAATTGGGTTTCTAATCAAAAAGTCACTACCCGAGCAAAGTCGGTTAACAAAATGAAAGCAAATCGATATTAAAGTGTGCAGTTCCTATCATAATGAAAACTCATTTTGATTTCAAATGTTACGACATAAGTCTGATATCATATTGTGCTTTCATTATGCAGTCAAGACTTTTTAAATGAAAGCAACTTAACTTGAAGTTCTGCTGTTTACGTCTTGTTTAAAATTTAATTGAAATTCATCTGTCGTTGAACTAATGATGATTGTTTATTTGATTTGTTTGACACATTTTAGGTCATTCGTGACTTTCCCGGGGTGAGATTGGAGCCCAAGTCTTTCAGCTTGAGAAACATGAATGGTAACCATTTACTCCAGGCCCGTATTCAGTTAAACATTATGAATTCAAAATCAGTAATCAAATTGATGGCATTGAAAGCAGGATTAGTTTTCCGTTTGCTTCAACAGTGTAAAATTTTGCTCTCATTTTTGCTGTGTTAACCGTTAAGTCAACCAAAATGAGATCAACTGGAGTATTCAAAAAAAGTTACATCATAACAGCAAATTTTGATTTCAATTTGATCTTTAGCTTTGCTCGGGTAGTTGGACTGATTGCTTACAATAGCAAATACCTCGATTTGAATAGCTACGTTTGAAATAATTAAATTCAACGGAAAGAAATCGAGCCCAATTCAAGTCTCTTCAGGCGTCCAACAAGGTTCTCATTTGGGACCTCTTCTTTTTATTCCATATGTAAATGACATTTCTTCTATTCTCAAATAACTAAAATGTTTAATCGATGCCGACGCCACGAAGCTTTTTTTGGAAATAGGAAATGAATACATCAATATATTCCAGAATGAAATACATATATTCTACATACAAAAATCTACTAGAACTGAATGTAAAAAATTACAACTTAATGTCAGTTAGTAGGAAAAGAACCACATCAAACATTTCAATTGTATTAGAAAGTCAAAACTAACTAACTCTCATAGGCCATTACAACACAATTATTCACAGGGCAAATAAAATTCTAGGCTTTATCAAGCGCTTTTCCTATAATTTTCAGGACCTATACACAATTAAAACACTATATATTGCTTATGTGAGGTCAATTCTGGAATATTGTAGCATGGTATGGTCTCCTTTTTCAATCCCGCACGAAGAAAGATTAAAATCAGTACAAAAACAATTTCTATTTTAGGTTGGACATCATTTCTTCTATCATCATATGAAGCACGCTGCTTGTCAGGGAAACAAATCTACAAATACTATAATACAACAAAACCGTTGTTTATTTCAGCAGTGGCGTCTCGTGAGAAAATTCATTAGTTGTGCACCTATTTTATTTATATTTTGTCTGTAGCAGTAGAAGCCAATTTTGAGGCAGAATAAAAAAATGGGATACAAATCTTTCAACGGGGGTACCTGTATAAAAAATAAACGAAATTATGATGGGAAACAGTTCTGCTACCAGTTTCGCTTACTCTTGCATAGAAACATTGATTTTCTTTTTAAGTCTTATGTTTATGACATTTGTCATCGTTACTGACCGTTTCCTAAGCAGTAGCGTAGAGTTGACGCCAATTGCGATTTCCTCGAAATGCTCCACTTCCCACGCAATTTCCTCGAGCATGACACAACCAACAATTTCCACTTGTCCATTTTCGGAAAAGTTCTGCGTTATGATTTTACCATTTCTTTTACATGTCGTTTTCAAGTTGTCCAACTTTGGCCGTGGGACGTCCATTCTCGCAATAAGCATTTTTTCCTTCATGGATCTTCTGGCAAACGGTCTTTTCAGGAGGTCATCAACAATATCCTGTTCCATGATTCCTATTTAATTTTGTAATGTTAGAACAATATTCCATCAATGCGCTGAGGCTACTGAATGAAATGCAGTCAGGTATGTATGTGTATGTATGTAAGGTAGCCACCATCCTTTCAAGACTTGTCTTGTATGCAGCTCCACTTAATAGCAAGATCAATTTGAGCTACCGATATGAATTCACTATATCGCTGTATGAAGGGCCAAAAACGGAGGGGTGGACCCGTAAGCAGAGACACTTACGCGAAATCCACGGGAATTTAAGAATCTCCTTCCAACGATACGCTCCAACAAATCGAATAACACAATTTGCAATACTTATTAAGCTTCCTACTGGATGGTTTGTTAAGAAGGGCGCGTCAATCGCCCTGAAACTGTTGGAGTAGAATTCACACCATCACAATCGAATCGGTAGGATAAAGAAAATGATAGTGTTTATTCCCTCCTAGACTCCGGCTGTCAATCATACCATCGTCCAGTTTCAGTTTGAATGATACCCTGATGCTCCCTCCCAACCCAGTATGTATTTATATAATGAAAATATATGCAATGGAGAAATGAAATATATCAGAATATTAAAATATGACATAATGAAATACATGGATAATATAGTTGCTACTGCAATGAAGAAGTATTTTACATATAATAAGATGCAGCTCTATACCTCCTCAGCTCACAATGGCAGGTGGATGCAGCACTGAAATGTATAGGATTTATAAGGCAATTAAATATATTTTGCTCGAATGGTACTAACAATAATGCTACGAATTGTGATGAATAACTAACAGACGAAAAATATAATCTTATTTAATGTTGTTATTTCCTCTGCTTCATCAGCTTCATATTAATTAAGATGACTTGCTTGGGTAACTGAAATATTAAGCTAATAGTAATAGTGTATCATGCAATGTTTAATTTATATAATATATGTAGTGAAATGCAAAATATAAAAAAAATAAACAAGTTTTGTTATTTATAAATCATTGGTCGTGGTATGATTGAACTCAATTTTACATATTTAATTAATCCACAATTTAAGTAAAGAATCAATTTGCTACATAATCGAGGATATTTGAGCATACAAGATTTATAAAAAAAGTATCAATGAATAATTCTTGAAAGAGCAAAATTCTGCAAAAGTAAAACATATTAAAAACATTGGCCTAATGTATGATGATATTCAATTAATTCTCTGGGTAGTCCAAATTCTGAAAACCATAGATCACATTATATAATAATAAAATAAAATGTAAATAACAATGATTTGCTATTTGATACACCTTCTGGTCCATCAGTATCTGCAGGACAACTGATATATGATATAATGAGTTTTTAAATATGTGAAATAAAAATAATTTACTAGTCATGCAATATATAAAATATAATGAATGTCAAATAAACAAGTATTACAAAATACACATGAGCTCGATTTAAGTTAACCGCAGTACATTTAACTGATTACAATTTTTGATATTTTATTGGAATTGAACAAACTCTTTATTATACACCATGGAATGGTTTAACGCAATATGGAATGCTTTTAAAAATATTGGTAAACTTTAATAAAGAATCAATAGTCAGAAATATAGAGGTTATTTGTCCATCATCCATCATCGAAGAGCTGAGAATATACTTAAAGATTTAAATCAATAAATCCAGCCTAAACGGAGGACTCGTGACCACAATAAGTTCCGTCTTCACTCATATTCCGAATCTGATTAAATAAGTATTTAAAAGTATACACATAAATATATCAACAAGTAATGTAATTTTGTCTCCTGGAAAGGAAAAATAGAATGGTTAATTGCACTATAAACGGTATGCATACATTAGAGAAAAACAAACAATGTTACTTTGCTTCTTCCAGTTTGTTTTGCTCCTGTTTTAAATATTTATCATTGAATATATAACAATAATATAATAGGACTCGGGATCAATTCAAACTCAAACTCCACGGCGGCGCCCCCCACACAAGAACAAGCCTCTACCACCAACGATCCTACAAACCTGGAAAAAAAAACGCCACGAAAAAGCGCCCATTCCCTCATTAAATTCTAGTCTTACACGACGTTAATAAAAAATAAAATAAAAATAAGATTCTCTTCAATTGGTCGCGTCGCGTCCACTCCGGGCGCAGCCCAAGACGGGACTTTTCTTTTTCTAGTCACTCTGTGCACCAAAGCAGTGCACATAGTAAACCCCTAACAATAGATCAGCGCCGTTCAAATCAAATTATCGTGCCCAGGACACAAAACAATTTCGTTCGAAAACACTTTTTTATGCAAGCGAACCAATCACACACGTATAAACTAAAGAGCCTGAATTTATAAAGAGGCGACATCTTATCCATTTGACAGGTCTTCTGCTCGATTCGAATGACTTTTCCTATGACTTTGACAAATAATCGATTGTTCCAATTTTGACATATCGTCTCTTTATAAATTCAGGCTCTTTAGTATAAACGTCCGGGAGGCAGAGTGCCAGCGCTAATCCAGCCAATGCAGCTGAAAAATATCATAAAATAAACAGCGTAAGATTAAATTAAAATCACTTACCATAATTCCTCGTAATCCAAATAGTCCAGTAAACGTAACTTACCCTAGATACTCAATTCGCTTCCATTCCATACATTCATTCTCACGTTTTTCACTTTCCCATACAGAAAACTCGCAGTCATACAATCACACAGAATGCCTTATATCTGTATTCCTAAGCTCCAGCCTAGATAAGTTGGTTCCACTGAGAGTGTTCTCTTTGTCTGATACACGTACTTCCCCTCTCGTTATCTCGGCCCTCTCCGCTCCAGAATCTCTACGCAGCGCAAGCACCGCTAGAACCATTCGAACACTGCTTTTTTTTTACTCTCTTTTTTACCACTGCACACGCCAAATAACAGCGCCTTCCAAGTAACCATGGATCAATCACACTACCACTGTGAGCATATTTTTCTTTTCTGTGTTATTCTTACTATTTCGACCCTCCTCGCACTACTGAAACTTCTTGGCCTGAGCACTCTTTTCTGTATTGGTGGAAACGATTTTTTCGTTCATTTGCTTCCTCCACACTTCACTTGCTGTAGAGTTTACACTCTCTATTCGTGTGTGTGCGTATGAACGTTGTAAATCACTCACTTCGTTTTTTCCTATTTTCCCCTCCTTTGAGAGGATTCTATCGCCGTCAAAATGGCGCCCGAAAATTTTTGAAAATTTCACCGGTTTGTAGCAAAATAAACACTACACAGATTATCCACTGCTGCCTTCTTCCGTCAAGAAGGAAATTTTGCCTTCCTACATATTCTTTGAGCCACTGGGTGGCACCAGTCAGAGACCTCACAAAAAAGAAAAAACGTGCATAAGTACGCTCGTTTCCGCACTGTGCAACACTTTTATTTTTTCAATTACTGGCCGTGAATTAAATTTCTTCCTCGCTGTGGTAGCAAAACACTTCCACTTCTTCTGCAAATAAAATTTTGCCAATTTTTACCAAATAGCACTGTTTTCACTTGATTGAACCCGGCAAAATCGTAATGTTCAAGAGAGATTTCCCGATGCGTTCGCGTTGCTCGACTACCAGACACCGAATGACTGAATGAAATGCAGTCAGGTAGTGAGAAAATTTAAAAATTTAAAAATTCGATGTGTGCGTGTTGGTAGGTATACAACGAATGACGGCTCTCCAAGATTCAATCAATTCAGAGAGAAACTCAAATGCGACGTTGCCTATACGTGCCAATTTATTCTCTTCTCTTTAAACTGTGCTAGAAGTGCACAAAATAAACACTAACACATCGGCAATTATGCTTACGGGACTTCAATACATATACAACTGATCTGGTTGTAAATACGAGCGTTTCTGGTGCACAAGCAAAAGTGCTCAGACTGGTAGAACGAAGGCATATTTTCCTTGCTTGTTTTGTGTCGCTCATTCGCCACGCCATAGAAGCCCAAAATGAGTTGTCTGCACGTGGTAAAATCCCAGCGTACCCGTAGGTGAAAAAAAGCTCGCTATGCCTCGCTTCTGTTTTTACTTACTTTTCTTTCAGTGGTGGGTAAAACGGAGGTTGAGTAGCGATGGGGTAAGCAATTCAGCTACTATCCAGTGATGTGGTGGACAATTCAGTTACTATCCATATGAAACCAATAAATAGGGGGAACAAAAATGGTTTTGATTGAGTATTAAATGTTTGCCTCTTAAATTTTATGAAATATAAATTTTACTTTTTGAAAATTCGAGACTGTGCAGTGCACGAAGTGCACATATGGACGAGACGCCACTGTATTTCAGTAAAGTAGTCTAGCAAATCGATAGGAAACGTAGATTATTTGAATTTTAATTCTTGTGTTTGTAAAATTCTCGAACTTTCTGTGGGATACCCGCCATCAGGTTCCGTACAGTATCCTCAGATACTTTAGCGGCGGCGTGTCTCCATCTCCTCTTGAAATCTTTGATGCCATTTACTTTCCTCTTTGTTTCGAATAGTTTCCGCTTAACCAGAGCCCAGTATCTTTCTATTGGGCGAAGTTCTGGACAGTTTGGCGGGTTGTCTGTTTTTGGCACGTATTTGACCTCTTGTGCATTATACTAAAGAGACTGAATTGGGTAAAGAGACGACATCTTATCCATTTGACAAGTCTTCTGCTCGATTGGAATAACTTTTCCTATGACTTTGACAGATTATCGATTGTTCCAATTTTGATATGTCGTCTCTTTATAAATTCAGGCTCTTTACATTATACCATTCCAGGACAGAGGCCGAATCAGGCCAAAACAGAGCTGAAGTGTCGTGGCTTCTGATGAATGGTAGCATCCGCATTTGCAAATATTCTTTCTCGTACACATCTTTGTTGAGAGTGCCAGTGGATATGAAACTTTTGGATTTCGGACCACAACTGGATGTGGCCTGCCAAACCAAATACTTTTTTAAGGAATTTCAAAAGCTTTTTTTATCCTGAAACACTCGGCAACGGCATTCTTTTGCATTGCAGAATGAAAAGCCAAACCCGGAAGCTGTTAAAAGTCTTCGAGCACGTATTTTTTAAATTATTTATTTGTTTCAAATTCAAAATACATTACATTTCATTTTAGCCTAGGTGTTCCAGTTACTACAGAAACTTACCAGCCTTAATTGTTATGATATATCTTAGTATTTTTACGTTGTTCCTGCCTTGGCAATTCAGTATTTTAAACAGGGTTTTTAAACCTACATGTATAAAGGGAATTAATCGTTGCAATCGAGGATTGCAACGATTTTTGCCTGAAATTATTAATTATTTTGTTGGACATTTATTCTAAAATCTCAACATTCGAAATTCTATGTACATTTTATATATTTGTTACATTTGGCTTGAATGCCCTCAATGTGATATTTAAAAGTTAATTTTTGGTCAAGTACTAATCCAAGATATTTCACTTGGTTTGACCAGGAAATTGGAACTCCGTTCATAGTGACTATGTGACTACTACTAGGTTTCAAAAACGAAGCTCTAGGCTTATGTGGAAATATTATAAGTTGAGTTTTGGATGTGTTGGGAGAAATCTTCCATTTTTGTAAATAAGAAAAGAAAATATCTTAACTTGTCTGCAGTCTGCTGCAAATAACACAAAAGCCCAAGAATGCTACCCTGAGGAACTCCTGCTCTAGCAGGTAGTCGATCAGATTTGGAATTTTTGATAATTTACCTGCAGAGTTCTGTGAGTTAAATAATTTTGAACTAATTTCATAATAAAGAGTGGAAAATTAATCTTTTTAAATTTAACAGTCAAACCTTCATGCCAAACACTGTCGAATGCTTTTTCTATGTCTAGAAGAGCAACTCCAGTTGAGTGGCCTTCAAATTTGTTTGAACGAATTAAATTGGTAACTCTTAAGAATTGATGAGTAGTTGAATGCCCATGGCGAAATCCAAACTGCTCATCTGCAAAAATTGAGTTCGTATTGATGTGAAGCATCATTCTTTTTAAAATTATCTTTTCAAAAAGTTTATTTATTGAAGAAAGCAAACTTATTGGACGGTAGCTAGAAGCTTCAGCTGGATTTTTATCCGGCTTCAAAATTGGAACAACTTTTGCATTTTTCCATTTATCAGGAAAGTATGCCAAATGGAAACGTCTGTTAAATAATTTTACCAAGAAAAACAAGGTACTCTCTGGGAGTTTTTTGATGAGGATATAGAAAATTCCATCATCACCTGGCGCTTTCATATAATGAAACTTTTTAGTTATAGACCTTACTTCGTCCAAATCAGTCCCCGAGGAATCATCAAAAATATTTTCCCGTGAGAAAATATTCAGATAATCCCGAGCAACCTGATTCCCAATAGGACTAGTAAGACCCAAACTGAAATTATGGGAACTCTCGAATTGCTTAGCAAGTTTCTGAGCTTTATCCAAATTTGTGATCAACATTTTACCACCTTCTGGTATTGGCTTTTGAGGTTTTTTCAAAATTTTTGTGAGTTTCCAAACATTATTTTCAAAAGTTTTGTTCCTCAGGGCAGAGAATCGCTTTTTAATTTGTTTTTGCAAATCCCGCCAGATAACTCCTACGGACATTTTTAAGACTGATCAATAGCTGAAGATCGTCGTCTATTATAATTGAATCGAATTTAACCTCGCATTTTGGTACTGAAGCAGCTCTTGCTTCAACCATAGAAGTAGCCAGAGATTCAAGAGCATAATTAATTTCATCTTTGGTTTGCAAAGGAATGTTTGGATCGAAGTTATATTCCATAAAGGTTCGATATTGCTCCCAATCAGCTCTATGGTAATTGAAATTAGAGCTGTTGGGATTACAAATTATTTCTTGGGATATTTCAAAAGTTACTGGCAGGTGATCAGAACCGAAGTCAGCATGGGTAACCAATTGGCTACAAAGTTGACATGAATCAGTTAAGACCAAATCAATAGTGGAGGGATTTCTTACTGAAGAAAAGCATGTTGGGCTGTTTGGATATTGAATAGTGTAATAACCTGCAGAACAATCATCAAACAGAATATTACCATTGGAATTGCTTTGAGCATTATTCCATGAGCGGTGTTTTGCATTAAAATCACCAATAATGAAGAATTTAGCCCTATGACGGGCAAGTTTCTGAAGGTCACCCTTGAGAAAATTCTTTTGCTGGCCTACGCATTGGAATGGCAGATAGGCAGCTATAAACGTAAGTTGTCCAAGTTTTGTTTCAACAGAAACTCCCAAAGTTTCAAAAACTTTGGTTTCAAATGAAGAAAGGATTTTATGTTTGATTCGTCTATGAACAATGATGGCAACGCCACCACAGGGTCCATCAAGACGATCATTTCTATAAATTAAATAATTTGCGTCCTTCTTAACGTTATGGCCAGGTTTAAGGAACGTTTCATTTATAACGGCAATATGCACGTTATGAACTCTCAAAAAGTTAAATAGCTCGTCTTCATTATCTTTAAGAGATCGAGCATTCCAATTTAAAATATTTAAAGCTTTAAAATCCATTACTGAATTTTAAAGTCATGACAATATTATTAGCAAATTTTACTCCAGTTTGAATAGCATCAAACATGGAGTTAGATTTAAACATATCAGAAATCATGTCAATTAATGAATTCTGCAAAAATTCCAGGGGCAGTAATGCTTCCTAAGTCAAAATTGTCAAAATTTCCGTTAGAACGTTGGTTAGTATTTTGATTTCTACCCGGTGTAATAGCAGCATAGGTAGCTCCATTAACTCGCTGAACATTGTTAGCAGCGAGGGGAGTAGGTACAGATGTAACATTTGAAGCAGGGGTGATATTTGTACCTACGGGTACGAATGTAGAATTTGTTCCTCGCTAACCGTTGTTAACAGCAGAGGAATTTGTACCTGGTCGGAAACGTGGGGCGTTTCCTACCTGTCGGTTAGAACGAGATTGTAGGATCGCTTTGCGAGTCTTACATTCCCAAAAATTGTATTTGTGGCTTTCACCACAATTTGACCATTTTAATTTCTTAGGATTTTCCTTCACAGGACAGTCGTCCTTTACGTGAGAGGAATCACCACAATTCATGCATTTAGCTGGCATGTAGCAATTTTTAGTTCCGTGACCCCATCCCTGGCACTTACGGCACTGGGTGAGGTTTTGGAAATTTCCTCCAGTCTTCCTGAAGTGTTCCCACTTCACTCAGACAGCTAGCTTTTTCCAAGGCCTTAAGGTTGTTTAGTTCACTAGACTTGAAGTGAACGAAATAAAATTCATTAGAAATCCCGTTGCGCGAATCGCCAGGACGGGATTTCATTTTCATTTTGATTACTTAGAGTGGCACAACTCCAAGTAATTTTGCCAGTTCATCTTTGATCTGATCCAGGGATTCACCACTGGGCAGTCCTTTCATGACACACGTTCAGTTTTGGTGTCGTAAGTAAAAAATGTATGCTGCTTCTCAGTAAGATACTTGAGAAGACATTTAAATCCTTCCAAGGTTTCAGCCAATACACGGCATTCACCCCGACGTTCAATTTGTAGTGAAAACTTAACTTTCACGAAATTCAAAAGTTCCATGCGAAGAGCATGGAAATCGGAAGTGGTTATCACAATAGGGGGAATCTTTTCCTTCTTGGCATTAAGCCGGGAAAGTTTACTAGAATTTTTCTTGGATGATGGATCATTCTCATCATCCGTGAGCAAATCAAATTAATTACTCAAATTAATTTCATCAGAAGGGGGGTCAAGAGTTTGCCCCTATCTTTTGCGTTTAGGCGCCATGGCGGCAGTAAATTTTTATCCAAATCGACATCCAAGCAGATTGCTATAAGAATTTGAAGGATCGAAGAGGAATTTTCCAAATCGATATCCAAGACGGATTACCTCGGGTAGGGTCCAAACAAGGATCGAAGAGGAATAAGAGTTGAAAAAGGTAGAAAATTTTTTACAAGTTGAGAACTGAAAAGTGCTGTTTAAATTTGTTGTAGCTTTAGGTAGTAAAAAAGGGCGAACACGAAATTATTGCGACACCGAAAATGTCATGCCAATTTTCTTATAATGTTAAGGATCAAATCAAAATTTTAGGGTAGTTTTATACCGTGCCGATTCAAATTTCGGACACTTAAACTCGAATTTCGGACACTTTTAAAAGTTGATTATCTCGGTCGAATATGATCCACATGTCTTGTAAATTTTAAATTTTTTTGCCCTCCACGATCATCTAACATTATTACTTTGTTTCTAACTGGATGTAATATTTAATTAAAAATGAAAGTGTCCGAAATTTGAATCGGAACGGTACATATATTTACTTCAAAAATCAAAAGAAAAGTTAATCGATGGAGCCTTGAGTGTAAAATTGAACGCATTTTCGCTTGATGCCCTCCATCAAAGTCTTTACAGTTTCATCCGGTACCAGTTTCTCAGTTCTTTTTTTCCATTTTCTTAACATGTCCTTCTCGTCTTTGACTGTCTTCTTGCTCTTCCGAAGTTCCCGCTTCATTATTGCCCAGTACTGCTCCATCGGGCGCAGCTTATTTATTTTATTTATTTATTTCATCAACCGATGTAGACTAGGCCTCATACCACTCTAGGACACTTTTAGAATAGTGGCATGATGCCAAATCTGGCCAAAATAGCGGAGCTTCGTCGTGCTGCTGCAAGAACGGCAAAAGGCGCTTCTCGAGGCACTCAGATTTGTAGATCTCGCCATTTACTGTGCCCTTTGTCACGAAAGGCTCACTCCTCAGCCCGCAAGAGCAGATGGCCTGCCAAATGAGATATTTGGAGGCGAACTTCGACATTTTCTTCTTCTTAAATTTGTCGTCCACATCGAACTTGCTCTTGCCGGTGAAAAACTCCAACCCCGGAATTTGCTTAAAATCGGCTTTTATATACGTTTCGTCGTCCATCACACAGCAGCGATATTTTGTCAGCATCTTCTCGTAGAGCTTCCGTACCCGAGTTTTAGCCGTCGATTGTTGCCGCTCATCGTGGTTTGGGAAGTTCTGTACCTTGTATGTATGTAGTCCAGCTCTCTTCTTTGCATTCTGGACGTAGCTCTGCGACATGCCTATCTTTTTAGCCAAATCACGGCTTGAGACGTTGGGATTTGCTTTAATCATCCGCTTCACCTTTCCCTCCGTCTTTTTGTTCTCCTGTCCCGGTTTTCTTCCAGCTCCTTTGCCGTGGTCCAACGTCAACCGCTCCTGGAACCGCTTCAACACTCTGGAGACGGTTGAATGGTGAATGTTCAACATTTTTCCCAACTGCCGATGCGACAGGTCAGGAAATTCCAGGTGTTTGGAAAGAATTTGTTCTCTCAACTCGCGTTGGTTCACCTCCATTTTCGTTGAATCGAAAAACACGACTTCGAGTTTGACAGCATGTACACAATACACATCAATGAGAAAGTGTGCAAAATTTGGTTGATTTTTACCCAATGGTAAAAAAGTTATGCCCTGTTGAATGTGTCGCAATATTTTCGTGTTCGCCCTTTAACACTTCCTTCAGCAAAAAGCAAATAGATCCGCACGGCAAGAGAGCACGATGCGGACTGATTGACATTTTCATTCATTATATGGCGGCCAAGGCGGCAACCTAGGCGGTAAAGGCCTTGTTTTGGAAGGGGGAAGGGGAAGGGGGTGCCTTTCAGGTACATTTTTCTTGTTTCATAATTCCATCAGGTGCGTGTGGATATGGATTCTGATACGAGTGTGTTCCACAGTTGAGAATAGTTTGTGGATCCAATGCAAACATAGTTTGACAAAACCCAACTCCATCTTCACCTCGCTACTGTCGCCCAATCCGCATTGGGTTTATTAAGGAATCATCTGAGGTAATTAATGAAAAGATCAGATATATTGAAAGTGCAATTAATTCGCTACATCCGACAAACGTTGTATTAAATGGCAAGCAGTTCACTATTAGACATACTTTTATGCTCACTATGGTTGATGAGAAAGTGTGTAATGTAGCAGCTGAAACGACAACAACGATGAAATGTTATGTATGTGGTGCAAGTTCAAAGGAATTCAATAATCTTGGTGTTAAAAAGGAAATTAACACAGATTATCTTAAATTCGGATTATCCATTTTTCTTGCCAGGATTCGTATTTTCGAGACAATTTTACATCTTTCTTCCAAGTTGCCGAAAAAAATGGCGGTTAACTGGCATTGAAAAAAAGAACAAAGTCAAGAAAATTTCAGAAAGAAATTGGGACTCCTTGTGGATTTTCCATAACCTGGCTTTCGAAATTCAAATGGCAACACTAGTCTAAGATTCTTTGCTGATCCTGAAATCGCTGCTCAAATAACAGGTTTGATTTTAATTTGATCTACCAGCTTAAAGTTACATTGGAGACACTAGCTAGTGGTTTTAAAATTGATAGGGAAAAGTTTGAAACATTTACTCAAGTAACAGCGGAGACATACGTTCGACTGTATCCATGGTATCCGATGACTCCAATTCTCCATAAAATTTTAATCCACAGTTATAGAATATGCACTGCTACGAATAGGGCAGTTGTCAGGAGAAGCTATACAACATGGATGTACTGAATAAACTGCTGCTTAGTTCTGATCCTGAAATCACAGGTAAACAACGTGAAAGTAAATAAATATTCTTTTAGGATTAATAAAAATCCCGCGAAGAAAGTCCAGAGTTTTGACGACAGAAACATTGCAAATGTTACTCTCAGAGGACTTCATGCAAGAAAGCGAAGATCGGCTGGAAAAAATAAGAGACGAAAGAAACATATGAAACAGACGTTTCTAATGAACAAGAAAATGTCTTCTCAAATTAGGAATGAGGTTTTTTTTCGTTTAATTTCATTTGTTTTTTTTTTACTTGTTGTTTTGTTCTTGAATTGTTAAATATGTTGTACTGTGTAATACTCGGGGTAATATAATTACTTTCTTAAGGTGAAAGTTGATGGAATCCACAAATGGCCGCTATTTAGTTTATTTTGCCTTACCACTTCGAATTTTTGGTGCCTCCAATCTCAGAAACTACAAAGTTTCCGTGCATGAAATTGTAATGACATGTATGCTGCAGTTCAGCAAAAGAGTGATTATAATTTTGCACACGAAATTCCTTTAGTTTCTGAGAATTGTGCCGCCAAAAATTCGAAGTGGTTAAGCAAAATAAACAAAATAAAGGACATTTGCAGATTCCTTCGACTTTCACCTTAAATCTCAAATCTAAACATAAATATCTTGTTCTTTTTTAGCTGAACTTATTTTCAATGACTGATTGTAAAATTTAAAAAAAAAAACTTTAATATTTTATTTTCTTATTAATTTTTACACCCGCAGCCATAAAAAAATAACATCAAAGCTGGACTTTCATGTAAATTAGCCAACTTCTATGTAATTTTGTTTTGTTATATTCAATTAAGCTAATATTGTTATGCAGAACCTAACTATGGTGAATTTTGCGTGTACGAATATCAGCAATGCTATTATTTTAAACATGTATAACCATATCGCCAATTTCTCCAGGAGTTTCAAAAAGTTTGGCCTTTTGTTCATGAAAAATTCAGCATATTTGTGGTTCTGTGTCAAAATTTCAGGTCAATTGATCATAACAGAACAAAGTTACAACATGTTAAATTCGGCAACTTTGTAAACAAAGTTCGGTCTTTCGTGTTTTTTATTGACCGCAGATGTAAGTGTATTTATATATTTTTTTAATTTTTAGTATTATTAGTTCTCAACATTTCATCCTTTGACGGTAACTAAATCCGAAGAATACTTAACGACTTACAAGTTTATAAATTTAATTATAAAATTATATTATAAATTATAATATTATAATTATATATATTAAAAAATTATATATTATAATTATAATTATAATATAAACCTCATTATAAAATGACCCTCTCCCCCTCGAAAACATGGCTCCACTCTTTTTTGACCAAACATCCTTGAATAATAAGATGTATGTGACAAGTTAGAGTTGTTAATTATTTTTGGCCAGCTAGAATTAATAAATACCCCACTGTGCGGCGTTTTGGTAGAAGATCACGACGTCCTGCTTGCGGTAAGGAATCGAACGACTGCTCTCTCTGGAAATCACAGATACAGCTGACAATAACTGACCAACATCAAGTCTGATTGAATGCACGCCATAGTGAGTGGGTTGGAAGACCCTCTCGCCACATCCGACATCAGTAGTTTGTAGCTAAACATTTCAATAATCATTGTATTTATTCTTCATTGGCTTGACGAAAATTAATAAATAAATTAATGAATAATGAAGATATTTAGCTAGTTTTCTATAAATATGCTTTGCAAAAATTATGACGAATCATTTGAATTAATGAAATATTCTGCTTCTCCGCGAAAATACAGTACACCATAAAATGAATCCTGGGGCAATATCAGGCGGGATTCATGGGTGCCCGCGCTACCACGGACCAAATTTTCGCGATTCGGCAGGTTCTGCAGAAATGCCGCAAAAACAACGTACTCACACATCATTCGATCATCGATTTCAAATCCGCATACGACACAATCGATCGAGATCAGCTATGGCAGATTATTCACGAGTACGGATTTCCAGATAAACTGACGCGATTGGTCAAGGCGACGATGGATCGAGTGATGTGCGTTGTTCGAGTATCGGGGATACTCTCGAGTCCCTTTGAATTTCGAAGGGGGTTACGGCAAGGTTATGGACTTTCGTGTCTGCTATTCAACATCGCGTTAGGAGGTATGATCAGAAGAGCTGGGATAGACACGAGTGGCAGGATCTTCAGGAAGTCCATCCAGCCTCTTGGTTTTGCCGATGACATTGACATCATGGCACGGAACTTTGAGACGATGGCGGAAACGTACATCAGACTGAAGGCTGAAGCTAGGCGGATTGGACTTGCCATCAACGCATCAAAGACAAAATACATGAAAGGAAGAGGTTCTAAGGAAGACACTGTTAGCCTCCCACCCCGAGTTCAGATTGACGGTGACGAAATCGAGGTGGTCAATGAGTTCGTGTATTTGGGCTCACTGGTGACCGCCGAAAATGACACCAGCAGGGCATCGTGCCTACTTTAGACTCCGGAGGACGCTCCGGTCGAATAAAATTCGCCGCCGCACGAAGTTGACTGTCTACAAGACGCTGATTAGACCGGTGGTCCTTTAAGGCCACGAGACCTGGACTATGCTCGTGGAAGACCAACGCGCTCTTGGTGTTTTCGAACGCAAGGTGTTGCGTACCATCTACAGTGGAGTGCAGATGGATGACAGAACGTGGAGGAGGCGAATGAACCACGAATTGCACCAGCTGCTGGAAGAACCATCCATCGTTCACATTGCAAAAATTGGGCGACGACCAAGTGAAAATGGTTCTAGAAAGCGACCCAACAGGAACAAGAAGAAGAGACGCGCAGCGGGCAAGGTGGATCGACCAAGTAGAAGGCGACCTGCGGACCCTTCGCAGACTACGAGGCTGGTGAAGTGTGGCCCTGGATCGAGTAGAGTGGAGACGACTTCTTCTGACAGCAGAGGACAACAAGGCCTTAGTCTGATTGGTAAGGTAAGTATAAAAGGAATCCTTGAAGTTTTTACCGTAAAAGTTTGAAATCCAAACACTCAGTCCACATATCCGGACACTTTTAAAAATGTATTATCTCTGCCTGCAATGCTCAAAATAGCAAGTTAACATCATAATGATCTTTTAGTATCATCCAGATTTATCACACATAGTTATTATGTGGCAAAAATGCCGTATTATTTAATAAAAATGGAAATGTTTGGATTGACAAACCGTCCTTTATTCGGTGCATTACGGAAGACTGAACCAATATTACTTCATCCCCAAGAACCATAGGATCAGCTAGGAACTTTTCTTAGTTGCTTAGTGATCATTTCAGGACAACGGTGCATTCATCAACCAGTAGTTCTGGTATCTGGCAGGGTTTAAATTTTAAATTGTTCCTGATTTCGGTTCCACCGTAGCACTGAAACTGCTACGTACCATGCACAATAAAAACCGAACCAACTCCTCTGAACCCGTCCTCGGTGCAACCAGCGAGAGTTTTACCAACCATCTCTTCCAGGCTGGCGACAACCAACGGTAGAAAAAACAAGATCCAACAATCCAGTTCGACTTCCGAAGGAATTTCGTACGTAATGAGATACCTGAATTGCATACGACGTCTCCCCTAGGAAGAGATCTATGTTTGTTTGCCACTGCTGCTGCTGCTGCAGCTGCTCAGGAATGTGGCTTCTCCACACACCAGCTCCAATCAGCTCTAGTCATCCGGCAAAGAAAAGTGTCACCAAACTCATTAATATTTATTAGATGTGTGAAGTCTCTGACGCAGCCGAGTGCGGAAAGAACGCAACAGGGCGGATGATGTAAACAAGATCGTTTTGAACATCTATCCCAAGACGAACGCAAGTGATGCTTTACCTTACTAAATTGTAAAAATACCCATCACCTCATAAATTTGCTACCGCCCATGTCGAACATTGTTTTTCAACCATTCAGGATTGACTTATTACCCCATGGCACAACCCCATAACTCATCAGGCTAACGAGAAATGACATAAGAAAGTCCCAGGGAAAGTGCAATCTCGTCGACCAAAAAAGATACTGAACGTGCATTCATCATCGAATCGAACCGAGAAGCGAAGAAAATGAAGCCATAAATATTTTGACTTGCTCATAAATCTCACAGTTAATGTTTTCTCTTAAATGTAAGGTGGTCGGTCGCACATGTACGCATTGTCTAAGAGTTCCCTTTCCCAGGCCAGAGCGGCAATTTTCCAAACTGCCACCACCATCGACACACCATTTCTTTGAATTACATAATTTCTAAATTACTGGGAAACAAATACGGCGGAGATTTCCTTTCGCTCACAATCACCCCCAGAGTTCGAAGTGTGTGTTATTGTAACTCTAGGTACTGAACCACAATCAGAGAGTTAATTTCCCTTGGATAACTTTGCATAATCACACCGCTCCGGCTCTTCGTCGTCGTCGTCGTTGTTGTTGTTGTTGTCGTCGCCGGTCGGGGTGTGTCGCGTGCATCTCGGATCTAAACCCGTTTCATCCCGCCACCCTGTTAATGGGACTAGCGGAGCGCTAAGATGCGCGCAAATGCGTTGAAAAGTGCCGCATCGTGTCGGTCGATTCAACTAGTTACAGTAGCATATCATCGAGGGAGGATATCGAAGAATACACAAGAGTAAATGAAATGCAAATTTTGTAATTTATAATTAGCGATCATCGACGGGGCTGATGGGCTGGTCGGCTGTGGCAGGTGAATCAGTGCAAAATTCTATGCTAGGCGGAGAGCATCATCTGAAAAGCTTGCATGCACAGATAATAGAACAAATGAGCCGTAATTGACGCTTGACCGGTTCCAGCATTTCTAGACATTGGCAGAGGCTTGTTCGTGAGCGGAAGGGGGATGCTTTCTGGTGGGAACAAAACGATTACGATTAGGGGATAATTTGCTGCTGGAAAGGATGCTATGCAAGTAGGGGTGATCAAACTGGGATAAAAATGACCAGAGGATGAGGAAAATTAAAACATCAAATAAAACTTGCATTTCTTAATAAAAGTCACTTCAGCACTCATGGGTGTTTCGTTACTTGTCAGGGGATGAGATTTTTTGTCATGAGAAATATGGACATTAACCATTACGCCGGGCCCGTCCCCATTAAGATGGCCATTGCTCATGAGTCATGACATTGATTTTCGGAATTTTTAAATCATAATCATCATGTTTTACTTAGAAGTCACGAAAGGAGCTTGCAAAGCAGGGAAAAGTGGGACAATATGGCCACCCGCTTAAAAATCAACTTATTGAACACTGGACTTCAACCATCCATTTTATTTAAGTCTAACAAAATACTTTTCTCTAGAGCAAATATTCGAAAAATGTAAGACTAGCTTAAAAATGTCCAAACTGTTATAAGATTTCTGAATCAGAAAATAAGGTCTATCAGTAGTTTCTTATAACTTATCGTTGATATTCCTTCAGCAGCTTTAGAAATAGTCTTTGGTTTCTCATATGACACGATGTTTTTCTAGATTGTAGACCCTTCATAAAGCCTCAATAGTACAAAATATTCTTACCCTGCTCATACCACCCTGACAGGGTGCTCATTTTACCTCAACGGTTTAATTTCGGTTACAAAACGAACATTTTTCAAATCTTGTTGCATAAGATTCAAATATTTACTTTTAATATACTTCTCGGGCATGTTTCGTTGCCCCCGAGGAAGAGGCCAATTATCAACAAGAATCAAAACCCGTCATGCGACATATCAAACATCATGATTTTAATTGCCAGTCGATGGTTACACTAGCCTTCCTGGACATGTTATGGTCCCCCCAGAAATGTTCCGGTGCCCCCGGAGAAGTGACCAAAATCCTTATTCATAGTCCACGGACACACTATCCCTCTTGGGCATGTTCCGATGCACCCGGGAATTGGCCAATTTTTGATGCATGATGCAAGATAATGGTTTACCACCCATTGTAGCACGGAAACTAAGTCCAATAGCAGTGGGCTCTCTTTTCTGTTTGTCTTAATCAAGCTTAATAACCTCAGATTGTCCTCAACATGTCGCTGTATGAAGGGCCAAAAACGGATTGAGTGGATCAGTCAATTGATCAAAAAGACAAGCCCCCAAACAGGAAGATGCCCCAATGAGTGGGGAGAAGAGCCCACCCTTTATGCACGAAATGTTATCAATAGGGAGTTGGCATTCCAAATCGCTTCAATCGGGTGCCCTGTTGGACCCTCCCTTCCCTTTTGTAATTATATTTGAATGTTTATGTAATGTAAATTTTAAATATAATGAATCATCACTTATGCGAGTCGATTGTTATAATTATTGTCAATAATACTAAACTAATTACGTATTCGTCCGATTGGACCTCTTTTATGTTGGACCTTAAAAAGGTTATCCGTCAGCACACGGCCGACTCGTAAAATTCGAAACAGTTTCCGAGCCTGATTGTCAAGGACCAAACACTATTATCTGGCTAAACGTAGGCCTTGCCACGGTCGGCCGATTGTGCCAACGGAGGACGACGCCTCTAATACCACCGTCCGCTGGCCCGTCATCCGCTCGCTTCGCCAATATGGCGAGAGTTCCGGCCGCACAGTAGGACAGGAGTCACTGTGTCGGCCATCCCGATTCACCATCAACGGCAGCAGCGGTATGTACCGGTACAGTGAACAACGCGATTAAGCTACACGATACATATGTGTGTGTGTGTGTGTTCAATCCAACCCCCACTGGCCGGCAGTGTTATTATGGAAGAACTCTCTCTACAATGTCGCATTAATGGTCATTGTAGACAGCTTTAGCCCGGGAGTTAGAAGGTGATAGCTCTATTGCAGATCCAGCAACCCATTTCAGAATGTCTGGAGAGTCACGCCCATTCCGAGGTTACTTTTACTTACAATAAGCCCCGAATTTATGCATCACCGTTATCAAATGGATATTGGTGTTACATACACGCTTCAAGGTCCGAAAATATATTTTTTTTCAAACCTGGCATGTATTTAGTTTAATTTTGATATATATTTTTTAATAATTGGAAAGCTCTCACCATATTCTGCTTTTCCGCCTTAGACTTTTTCTCTAACGCTTCGTATTTCATTCCATGCTTCACCGGCAATTTCCTTCCGTAGAGCGTCCTTGATTGGTTCTAATATGATTCCGCCTTTTTTGGTCACTTTCATTGAATTGAAATGAATTGCCATGGTGATCTGGGACGAGGCTCACGTCCAAAGTCGCTGTTCCACCGAGCGCTCCGTGTGCGAAAAGAGAATGAAAGAAATTCGAAAGGGATCAGTTTCAAGAAGTGACAGTTTCATCAGATTCCCCAACTAACCATAGTCAAGCAAAGTATTGTATTGTATTGAGAAGTATTGCGACTATATGGTTACTTGGGTACTATATGGCCGTCAGAATGGTTCATCGGTTGCGAAGTGAAATATTTCTGAAAGTGATGCGTTATATTTCTCAATGTTTTGATTTCATCCTAAAGTAACCTCCATGTTATTTCACAGACAAGCAGACACAACACATTGATCATTTATCATTGTAAACCCTACCGCCATCTGTCGTATATACTTTCATGGGCAATACACTCAACAGATGGTTGTAGTATGTAAATGTCAAACGATAGGGAATTGATTATATGCACCACAAGTGGCGGTACTACCAACTAAGAAACATTTAAATTGACCGTTAAAAACGATTTCTATGAAGGTTTTAAGAGTGTTATGTCTGTTTGTCTGTGATCATACCTTCACTATCGCAACTTCGGGTAATCTGCGAAAATATTTGCATTTTTCTCAGGCACTTTTGATCTAACTGCAATTACTCTCTCATACTCGAAATGTGCCACGACCAAATTGGCACAACGACGCCCTATACGCTCTCTGACCGAAGCGCAGGGATTAGGCTACACGATACATATTACACGAAATTATGAACACAGAACAACACGCACATAATACAGAAAGTGGCGAATAAATGTATTTAAAGAAAAGTGAAAGTTCTTCGTTTTTGTATCGCGAAACCCTCTGATTAAGCGGTAGCTAGCCGACCCTGGGAGTTCCCGAGCTTGCTCTTGTCACCTGAGTCGACCGGGTGCTGTATGTTTGATCTCCGAGTAGGTAGTTGGTGAGTGCTGAGTTCTTACATTAGTTATAACCTTTTTCTTCTTCTTCTTCTTCTTCTTCTTCTTCTTCTTCTTCTTCTTCTTCTTCTTCTTCTTCTTCTTCTTCTTCTTCTTCCTCCTCTGTAGGTTCGCTCCCACCCGAATTGAACGCTCGGTGCGGTTAGTAATATCAAATAGTGTTACATGCAAACGAAAAAGAGATACAACCAGGATTAGTTTTTTTAAGTAATAGTTTCATATGAATACCCAACTAATCATATCGTATCTCAGAGACATTGACTCACTCTGAACCTACATTTAAAGTTATTTTGTGATTATATAGTTACTTTGGTACTCACATGAAATGTTGTGCAAGTACTACAAGTTCAACAACGCCCAACTATGGACAGTTCAATGCTTATCCCATTTACTCTTTTAAACAGCAAACACCAACATGATTATCTGCTAGGAAACACCAAAGAATATATAGACATGAAGCTCAAAAATACAGTTTTAACTGATAGTACTTTATAAACATCAAGCTGTCCCATATAGGATGCTGCCAACCCACGGCACCTGTTCGTTAATGTGGGCTATCAGAATGGATCATCGGTTGCTAAGTGAAGTACTTCTCAAACTTTCAACTTTATAATAACGTAAACTTAATATTATCACCCATTTGCCCGTACAAACCCGAAACACATCCCCACACAAAATCAAAGGTTTAAGTATGGTAAACACGTCCGGACATTCACGAGAATATGGGTAGACATCTTCACTATCGTAACTACGGGTAATCATCGAAAGCACTTGCATTTCACTCAGGCACTTTTGAACAAACTGCAATCACCCTCTCATACTCGAAATGTGCCACGACCAATTTTTAATAAAACCAAAACCCGTCGTGCGACATACTAAACCTCATGGTTTCCGAAAACTCGGCCGGTAATGGCCCTATTGAAATTCCATGGTAACACTGGCCCTCCCTCCATTGGGGAAGTCGCCAATTCTCAACTAGAATTAAAACCCGTCGTGCGACACATCAAGCTTCATGATTTTATAGAACTAGACCAGTAAAGGCTTTATTGATAGTCCACGGTCATATTGCGTCTCCCGGGCAATTCCCCCAGAATGTTCCGATGCCCCGGGCAAGTGGGCAATTTACAACAAGAACCGTATCAATATAGATGATGCACTCACATTCAGAACTCGCGTAACTATCCATGATAATTGGCAACTGAACACATTTGCCACACAGAGCTGTAACGTCGCCAATTTGCAAACAACTCTAAAGAAGTCAAATAGCATATAGATCACTACGCGAAACATAACCTAAATCTCCCCATTTTCTTTCCTCTCCCACAAATATTGATAGTTCGGTCGGGTTTGTTTTGGTCTTCATTCATTCTTTTATCTTTCATTAACGTAAAAAAAATCCTTAAATTTTAGGTAGGAGTAGTTAAGAGTGTATTGTTTACACTGTATTTTACGCTGTCAGTTTTTCGATAAATGGAAAAAATGGCGTCACCTGAAAAGGAACATCGCGAATTGATTTTGCGCAAGCACCTGGAAAATCCTCAACTCTCTCATCGGGACATTGAAAAAAAACTCAGAATCGTGCAGTCAACGGTGCGTTGTGTGATTAAAAGTTACTACGAAACTCTGAGCATCGAACGGAAGGAGAAATGCGGTCAGAACGGATGTTCTATTAGTGATCAGGATCACAAGCGTGTCGTGAAAGCGTTTAAGCGGAATCCCAATAATTTGGTCAGAAATCTCGTTGAAAAATGCTTAGCCTTTCCATAAGGTTTATAATCGCTTCCGTTAGATCTAAATAATTTTGGAAAGGACTGATTCACTTCACAAAACTTCGGACAGTTTTTTTTTTTTTTATTATAGTCACTTTAACACTCTTGGGTCATTCGTGACTTGTCCGGGGGTGAGATTTGAACTCGTGACTTTGGCGTGAGAGGTATGGATGTTAACCACTACACCGGGGTCGCCCCCTAGACTTCGGAAAGTGCAATTGCTTCCTCAAGAACTGTATCACTTTGTAATAATTGAATCACTTCGGAATATATGTAATCACTTGGGGAGCACAGAGTCATTCAAAAAAGTTCGAAATCTCTTCTGAAAGTACTGCAAAACATTTAGAAAATCTCGGAATCAGTTTTAAAAATACTGAATTACTAAAGAAAAGCTTCAGAAAGTACTGAATCACTTCAGATAGTGCGGACATAATTTAGCATGAGAATGATTAACCGCTCGTGGTTGCTACTCCGTTATTACCAGATCACCTGAATTGCAGAGAGAAGCAACAAACGATGCATGGGGTTTGTATCTGCAATGTGTAAAAACTGGTGATCTCATACTTTATGATCGGCAATAACAGCGCCGGCCGTGTTCAAATGTATGTCAATTTGGGAATGGATAGGAATATGTTGACGTGATTATCACTTTGTTCTTCTTCTTCTTCTTCTTCTTCTTCTTCTTCTTCTTCTTCTTCTTCTTCGCATATTAGCTTATTGCGTGCTCTCAACTTAGTGTTCTAGATGCACTTCCACAGTTATTAATTGAGCGCTTCCGATGCCTGTACCATTTTTGCATTAGTATAATTGTGTGGCAAGTCCAATCATACTCTATGCCCAGGGAAGTCGAGAAATTTTCCAACCCGAAAAATTCCTAGACCGGACCGGGCATCGAACCCAGCCACCTCCAGCATGGTCTTGCTTTGTAGCTACGCCTTTACCGACTGAGCTAAGAGAGGCTTTGTTGGAAACCGAGAAATCCTCCTCACTTCCACGTATTTTTCAATATTCAACAGGATTCACTTAAGGGAGTATTAATTCTTATCGCTAAGCCATATTAGTACTCAATTGTGAAACATCGATTTTGTTAACATAGATGTAGTACAGTCATCTCTCCATAACTCGATCTCCACTAACTTGATATCGAGTTATAGAGCCATAGTTATAATGAATGTCATGGCTACTACGATAGCAAATTTACATGAGATTGTTGTTCCATAACTCGATGGTCCCTTTAATATCGAGCTGTAGGGAGTGCACTGTAGTTATGTTTCCGAAAACGAGATCTATCTGTACTGACATCACATTATATGAGGAAAGCTTGGGCTTCATTGGAAAAGTTCGGAATTATTCCAGAAAGAACTGAATAACTTTAGAAAAGTTTAGGACCACTTTGAAAAGTACTCGACCATTTCAGAATCACTTCGAACAGGACTGAACTTTACAAAAGTTTTAAATCACTTCGGAAAAAATTGGAAACACTGCATCCGTGCTCAGGTCATAAAATTTCGAATAACTTCAGAAAAGCTTCAGTTCAGTAGGGAAAATGATGAATCGCTGAAGGATAGACTCATTTCCGATAGTGTAAAATTTTCTGAACTGATTTAACACTTTCGGAAGTAATGCCACGAGGTCTTGGGAACATATGAAACAAAAACGTGATATAAGAATATCATCGGTATCTGGCAACATTAATTGTAACAGAAAAACATCTCTGGTTGTTATTTCAAAGAGTTGCGCTCACATGCTCGAGGAATTTGGCATTCCACTTTTGCTAAAAGTAGCAAACGTTGAGTTCACTAGATTTCTTAGATAAAAGTTTCCGTTAACGAAAGTAAGGTTCTTGTATGAAAAGTCACGACATGGGATATAGAAATACCTAATCTCACACGTGACGGAAACCATCTTTGACATAAAGGATGAGACGTAAACAAATCTGTCATGTAAAATTAAATGCTCCGAGACTGAAAAGTTCGTTACTCGTTGAAAAGTACGTTTGATTGAGCTGAATTTATCGTCTGTTTTGGCTAAATTTTATGTCAAAATTGGCACTCGCATAAGTCAGCTTTAAAGCACCTAAATTTACATGAATTTTTCTAAGTGTGTAGCTTTTGGAAACTTTGTTTTGCCCACGAATGTTTATGATTTTTTTTTAGAAATTGTTCAAGGTTTTTCCTGAAATTTTGAGAAAGTTTAGTATGATATGAGATAAATAAAAAACGAAAATTATTATGCATGGAAAAAATTGGCGGAACTTTTGGAAATTAGTCATAATTTCAAGAAGGTAGATGTTCAAGGAACATTAGAGCCATTTTCGCCCCTTGGCGTTTTGTTGTGTGGCAAATGCCACATTCACTCCACTGCGTCCTAGCAAGAAGTACGGTCGACTTAGTTCGCGCTCCGCTATTTTGGAAGTTTTCTCGCTATTCGCTTGATTTAAATTATCAGTTTTACTCGCTTAGTGTTTCCTGACATAGTTCCCATAAACAATTAACTAAAAGTGAGTTTTTTTCTGAGAAGAATGTGTGTTTTTGGCATCATCGGAAGGAAAATTGTTTTTGCGATTGCCAATTCGCCAACCATTTTGCGAACCATTCATCGGTGCGTGGTAACGCATACCTGCACACGGATCATCATCATCGTGTGTTCAGCTGAGTGCCGACCCTCACATAAGCACACACCAACGAAGACCGCCCGCACACGCTGATCGAAGATCATCCACGCTGCGCGTCGCTCCGCTGCTGCTGTTTAAAGGTGTATTCAGATCTGAGCGAACATTAGCGGAGCGGAGCAAAATTTGCGTTGGAATGAGAGAGACAACTAGTACTTTTCTCCCTCTAAAGGGCGAACACGAAATTATTGCGACACCGAAAATGTCATGCCAATTTTCTTATAATGTTTAGAATCAAACCAAAAATTTTAGGGTAGTTTTATACATATATATACTTCAAAAATCAAAAGAAAAGTTAATCGATGGAGCCTTGAGTGTAAAATTGAACGCATTTTCGCTTGATGCCCTCCATCAAAGTCTTTACAGTGTCATCCGGTACCAGTTTCTCATTTTTTTTTTCCATTTTCTTAACATGTCCTTCTCGTCTTTGACTGTCTTCTTGCTCTTCCGAAGTTCCCACTTCATTATTGCCCAGTACTGCTCCACCGGGTGCAGCTCCGGACAGTTTGGCGGATTCATGTCCTTTGGAACAAAATAGACAGGATTGGCCTCATACCACTCCAGGACACTTTTAGAATAGTGGCATGATGCCAAATCTGGCCAAAATAGCGGAGCTTCGACGTGCTGCTGCAAGAACGGCAAAAGGCGCTTCTCGAGGCACTCAGATTTGTAGATCTCGCCATTTACTGTGCCCTTTGTCACGAAAGGCTCACTCCTCAGTCCGCAAGAGCAGATGGCCTGCCAAATGAGATATTTGGAGGCGAACTTCGACATTTTCTTCTTCTTAAATTTGTCGTCCACATCGATTTTGCTCTTGCCGGTGAAAAACTCCAACCCCGGAATTTGCTTAAAGTCGGCTTTTATATACGTTTCGTCGTCCATCACACAGCAGCCATATTTTGTCAGCATCTTCTCGTAGAGCTTCCGTGCCCGAGTTTTAGCCGTCGATTGTTGCCGCTCATCGCGGTTTGGGAATTTCTGTACCTTGTATGTATGTAGTCCCGCTCTCTTCTTTGCATTCTGGACGTAGCTCTGCGACATGCCGATCTTTTTAGCCAAATCACGGCTTGAGACGTTGGGATTTGCTTTAATCATCCGCTTCACCTTTCCCTCCGTCTTTTTGTTCTCCGGTCCCGGTTTTCTTCCAGCTCCTTTGCCGTGGTCCAACGTCAACCGCTCCTGGAACCGCTTCAACACTCTGGAGACGGTTGAATGGTGAATGTTCAACATTTTCCCAAATATTATAAATTAACAATATGGTTCACTCTTCTATTATCCCCAAGACACTATTTTCCCCGACACTAGCGGCTCTAGTGACGCGAAAGGTGACTAGTACACTGTAAATTGAGCGTAACAAGGCTATCAAAAACAACTCACTGTTGAGTAAAATTTAATCACACGGTAAGAAAAAAATACCCAAAATTAAGTTTATATCTCAAGCGCCGCCGGGATTTTCTGAGGTACAAAATCTCTGATCACGAAGGGTGGGTGTGGGAGCTGCTTCTCGGGCGTCGGTAGCATTGGTATTCAGTACGGAAAACAAATCAAGGAAAAAAAGTTTATTTCACCCAACTTGGTACTATGTGGGAAGGCAAAAGTAAGTAAAGTCCCATGTACTCAATTAATCATGTTTTGTTGTTTTTGACATCATCCACATCCAGAGGGCCAGTCACTTTCGAATATATGGGAATGGTAGGAAACCATTTGGAAATGCATGAACATTTTCAGTTTTTATTCATTATCGTCTTTATGAGCAGTTTAGCAGTTGTCACAAATGACATCAAGATGCCTAGCCGGAGTTAATTTTGTACAACAAGGGTAGTAAAGTGTGGGAATATATATACCTACTGTTGGATACAACTAACTTACTTTTGGGTAGAAAGCGAATGGAAAATTCCATACGAACTGCACACAAGTAAGTGAAAATTACTTTGAACCGCTTTACCTACTTTTGGGTTCCTGCACTATAGTGCCGAGATGAGTGAAAAGAACTTAATTTTGGGTACTTTTTTCTAACCGTGTAGGATATTTGAACACCGAAAAAATTACCCTTTTATACCTGCACCATTCTAAACATGCGATTATAACCATTTCCCCAGAATTTGGGTACATTTTACTCATCGTAATATAACTGGTTTACTCAGATTCTGCCAACTCCTTACTGCACATAAGAATGGGTACCGTCTACCCAGTCTCAAGGGCCACCCACATTAGATCCGTTTGCGTTGCGTTGACGTAAATTTGACAGTTAGACAATAGATTTAGCTGTCACTATGCCGCAACGCGTCCGATCCGGATCTAATGTGCGTGGGCCTTCAGGGTAGAATCAGAATAGTGTGTAGAAGAAGTGAATTCTACTCAATTTAGAGTTGTTTGCATGGACCGCGTACCGCTAACATCTGTCAATTTCTCTGTTAGGTAAACATTTAAACTATCTGGATCGTTTTACGTATATACGCTAACGATTTTAAATTGATTCACTACTTGAATAGCATATTGGTCCCAAGCAAATCGATTAACGTACCCTATTCTAGTCGAAATTCTAGTACTACAATATGTTTGACTGATAAAATGAGGGGTTCGTGGATTTTTAATGGGGTGCATCGATTAGCTTGGGACCGAAAATAGTACCAGAACTGAGCCAAAAAGTTGAGCACATTTTTTCGGGACCTTCTGGTATATCTATGGTACTATCCTTTCACTTCACCGAAAAATCCCATAAGAAACTGTCAATCATTTCTAGAAGAGACCATTTTTCGACGGTGCCGTCAACGCCAATAATGGAGCATGAATGAAGGCGATGAAGCACACAAAAATTACAGTATCAAAGGCAGCGCAGGTTGCTATGATTTTCATCTAAAAATAAGTTACGATTTCCCAATGGTGAAAACATGACGGTTGAGTACTCGGTTGAGTACTTTTAACTGATAATCGAATTCATTTTTATGTTTTTTTGTTTTTGAGTTTTTTTTTTGAACTCAAGAGTTTCTGAGTGTTTTTTTCTTACCGTTTGTTAATCTATTACCCAAAATTGGGTTAACGATTATTAGCGTGTTGAAAGTTTTCATCCTGTCAGTTGCCAATGTGGTAAGTAAAGAGGGATGGCAGATATAATCTGCTTTTTCTTTTATTTATTTGGATTACCTCTAAGCCTATCGTACATTCAAACTATAGCAGATATTACGTTATTTAGGCACTATTATATTACGTTATTACGTTATTAACACCAACTATAGTCTGAACGTAGTATAATTTCATGACGTCAGGGTAAGCGTGTAACATGCATGAGAAAGCTAATACTGTTTGCCACACCTTTTATTTGACTAAACGTATGAACTGATTACACGCTTAAATAATAAGGCCACGAATGTTTTTAGTCACCTTTCTCACCGGGAGAGGGTATTACTTATGCGTCTTTTCAGAAATATATGGGAATTCTGGAAGTAAACCATATTGTTAATTTATAATATTTGATTTTTCCCAACTGCCGGTGCGAAAGGTCAGGAAATTCCAGGTGTTTGGAAAGAATTTGTTCTCTCAACTCGCGTTGGTTTACCTCCATTTTCGTTGAATCGAAAAACACGACTTCAAGTTTGACAGCATGTACACAATACACATCAATGAGAAAGTGTGCAAAATTTGGTTGATTTTTACCCAATGGTAAAAAAGTTATGCCCTGTTGAATGTGTCGCAATAATTTCGTGTTCGCCCTTTAGTACCTTCGCAAAATCTCTCTCTGCACGTGAAATATCGCTCAGATCTGAATACACCTTAAACGCTCGGTGGTAGTAGTATAGGATTATCAGATAAGTTTTTGTTCTTGTTTCTTTCTTTCGCCCATCAGTTAAATTTTAAGTTTGTGTTCTGTGTTTGTAGTTTTTTTTTTTGTGTATTGTGTCCGAATGATTATCGTTTCAGTGGTAGATCGTTTTTCGCTCCCACTAGTACGGCAAAATGGACATTTTGTCGCAAGACGAAATGGACGTTTTGTCGGAAGATGATACTACTTTGCCACGCGATGGCAAGAAGGGTCGAAAGCGTACGTCATCTCAGAAGAAAGATGATGTCATCCCTGGTTCATCGTCTCAGTCTCAGTCAGTCAAAGAACAGGCTCAGATAAACCCCCGATCGCGAGCCTATCCAGATGACTCGACTGGCCCATGGGTTATCTACTTTCAGCCCAGAAACAAACCTTTGAATGTAATGCAAATTACTAATGATCTGACGAAGCGATACTCGGCCGTGACTGAAATCACGAAGGTTAGGCACAATAAACTTCGTGTCTCCGTCTCTAACCTGAAGCAGGCTAACGAGATTGCTGCCTCCCAGCTCTTCACGCTCGAGTACAGAGTTTACATCCCAGCTCGTGATGTGGAGATCGAAGGTGTGGTCACCGAAGCGAGTCTGACCCCCGAGATCTTGGAGAAGCAGGCGGTTGGCCGTTTCAAGAACCGTTTGCTTCCCCCGGTGAAGATACTGGATGTCCAAAAACTGGGCTCAGTATCTGTCAGCGAGGGTAAAAAGAGTTTTACCCCCACAGACTTGTTCCGTGTGACCTTTTCTGGTTCAGCCCTTCCTCACTACATCGAGCTGGGAAAACTTCGACTACCTGTGCGTTTGTTCGTTCCCCGGGTCATGAACTGCCAAAACTGTAAGCAGTTGGGACATACGGCCTCCCACTGTGGCAGCAAGGCACGCTGTTCCAAATGCGGAGAGAAGCATGGGGATGACACCTGTGCAGCTACCGCACCAAAATGTGTGTACTGTAAGGGAACTCCTCATGGTCTCTCGTCGTGCCCGGTGTACAAACAACGCAGGGAGAAATAACAACGCTCACTTAAGGAACGTTCCCGGCAGTCTTTTGCAGAAATGCTTAAGACGGCCACGCCATCGACCAACGACAAAAATTCCCTTTTTTCTTTTGTCAGATGACGAGACTGACTCTGACTTGGCTGAGGAGGGAACTTCTTTCCGTTTTTCTGCACGGAAACGAAAACGCATCCGTTCGCGGAAAGTTGAGAATGAAGAACCCCAAATCAGCTTGCCCAAATCAAGGAGTGTTGGAAAAAAAGAGACTTCTACTCCTCCTGGATTCAGAAGAACTGACTATACCCAGGATTTTCCACCTCTCCCGGGGACATCCAAAACCCCTGATGTCCCATTTTTAAGAACAGAAGCCCCTTCTTCATCTGGGTTGTTCTCATTTGATAAAATTGTGGACGATATTCTCAAGTACCTGAATATTTCTGATCCTCTCAAAAGCATTGTTCTGGCAATGCTGCCTTCTGTGAAGACCCTCTTGAAGCAATTGACATTGAAGTGGCCCCTCCCTGCAGCGATCATTTCCTTCGATGGATAATTTTCCAAACGAGGTCGGGGATTTGATGACTGTTCTACAGTGGAATTGTCGAAGTCTTATTCCTAAATTAGACTCATTTAAGTTTTTAGTTCACAATAATGATTGTGAATTGCATTTGTGATTGCATTTGAGAGTGAAGGATTTCCAGGTATTGAAGTTGTTGCATGTCAGGCTACCTTTAAAGGTAAGAGCCTTTGTATTGTTTCTGTTTATATTCCTCCTAGAGCCGTTGTTAATCGAAAACAACTTTCAGATATATGTTCAGTGCTTCCTGCTCCACGATTGATTATGGGGGATTTTAATTCCCACGGTACAGGCTGGGGGGACCTGTATAATGACAACCGTTCTACTATGATATATGACCTCTGTGATAACTTTAATATGACAATTCTTAATAATGGAGAAGTAACACGTTTGGCTGGTCCATCCTCAAATGAAAGTAAATTAGACCTCACATTTTGTTCTAAGTCATTATCGTTGGATTGCACGTGGAATGTGATCCAGGATCCCCACGGTAGTGATCACTTGCCGATCAAAATTTCGATTGCCAGTGGGTTCAATCCGTCGGAATCCGTTAACGTCGCGTACGACCTCACCCGTAATATCGATTCGACAACGTTCAAGACCGCGATAGAGGAAGCTGTGTCGTCGGTAGAAGGGCTTCCACCGTTGGAGGAATATAACTTCCTCTCCAATTTGATCTTGGACAGCGCGCTTCAAGCTCATACTCAGCCGGTTCCTGGAACGTCTTTCCGTAGGAAACCTCCTTCCCCTTGGTGGGACCACCAATGCACAGAGGTTTATCGAAAATAGTCCGACGCGTTTAAGCTTTTCCGGAAACGTGGAACACCCGTGCATTTCGAAGCGTACTCGGCGAGCGCGAACTCAAGAGCCTCATAAAAGCTAAAAACGTGGATACTGGCGGCAATTCGTAGACGGATTATCACGCGAAACGTCGATGAATACGCTTTGGAACGCGGCGCAAAGGATGCGTAACCGAACAACGAGAGCGAGGAGTACTTGGATCGTTGGATTCTCAAGTTCGCGCGAACAGTATGCCCTGATTCCGTGCCGGCACAGTTGATTCCTCGCGAAACGACGAATTCGGGAGACGAGATCAGCCAGCCTTTTTCAATGCTGGAACTCTCACTCGCGCTCCTTTCGTGTGGCAATTCGGCTCCGGGGCTGATAGAATCAAGTTCAACTTGTTGAAGAACCTCCCAGACGTCGCTAAGAGGCGCATGTTGAACTTGTTTTGTCAGCTCCTGGAGCTCAATATTGTTCCGGATGATTGGAGGCAAGTGAGAGTTATATTCATTAAAAAGCCTGGAAAACCCACGTCAGATCATAACTCGTATCGTCCCATCGCGATGTTATCGTGCATTCGAAAATTGTTGGAGAAAATGATCCTTTTTCGCTTGGACAAATGGGTTGAGACGAACCACCTACTCTCAGATACTCAATTTGGTTTCCGTAGGGGCAAGGGAACGAACGACTGTCTCGCGTTGCTTTCCACTGAAATTCAGTTGGCTTTTGCTAATAAAGAGCAAATGGCTTCTGTCTTCTTGGATATTAAGGGGGCTTTTGATTCAGTATCGGTTGAAGTCCTTTCAGATAAACTCCACGCTTGTGGCCTTTCTCTATTAATTAATAACTTTTTGTACAATTTGCTGTCAGAGAAATATATGAGCTTTTCTCATGGAAACTCTACAGCTTCTCGATTTAGTTACATGGGTCTCCCCCAGGGCTCATGTTTAAGCCCCTTTTTGTATAATTTCTACGTCAGAGAAATTGACAATTGTCTAAGTGACAACTGCACGTTGAGACAACTTGCAGATGACGGTGTAGTGTCTATGACAGGACCCAGAGGGGTCGACCTGGAGGGACCCTTACAGGATACCTTAGACAATTTGTCTACTTGGGCTATCGAGCTAGGTATCGAATTCTCCTAGGAGAAAACTGAGTTGGTCGTTTTTTCTAGGAAGCATAGCCCAGCACAACCGAAGCTTCAACTTTTGGGTAAGCCGATCACTCATTCCATGTCTTTTAAATATCTCGGGGTCTGGTTCGATTCCAAATGCACCTGGCGATCCCACATTGACTATCTGAGACGAAAATGCCAACAATGAATCAATTTTCTCTGAACAATTACCGGGACGTGGTGGGGAGCCCATCCGCAAGATCTTCTAACGTTGTACCGGACAATGATTTTATCGGTTTTAGAGTACGGTAGTTTTTGTTTCCAGTCGGCGGCTAAAACTCACATCATCAAACTGGAACGTATCCAGTATCGTTGTCTTCGTATCGCGTTAGGATGCATGCACTCGATTCATACGATGAGTCTAGAAGTGTTGGCGGGCATGTTGCCACTATCGGATCGGTTTTTGGAATTGTCCCTCAGGCTCCTCACCCGTTGTGAAGTTATGAACTCACTGGTAATCGAAAACTTTGAAAAGCTTCTTGAGCTGAACCCTCAAACTCGTTTTATGTCATTGTACTACGTGTACATAACACTGGATGTCAGCTCTTCACAGCATGATCCACATCATGTATGCTTCTCTGACTTCGGCAATTCAGTTAGTTTTGATTTATCTATGACGCGGGAGATTTGTGGGATCCCAGAACATCATCGTTCCATGATTGTTTCGTTAATTTATGCTGCAAAGTTTGGCCAAGTTGATTCCGCAAGATCGTTCTTCACAGATGGATCATTAATATAGTCGTCCGCTGGTTTTGGTATATATAACGAATTTCATAGCGCCTTTCGAATGCTTCAAGCTCCCTGTTCCGTGTATATTGCTGAGCTGGCGGCTATATACTATACGCTAGAAACGATCGCCTCACTTCCACCAGATCAATATTTTATTTTTACGGATAGTCTCAGTTTTGTCGAGGCTATTCGCTCTATGAGGCCGGTAAAGCACTCCTCGTATTTTCTCATGAAAATACGAGAGTTTCCAAATGCTTTATCTTTAAGATCTTTTGTCATCACCTTTGCGTGGGTCCCATCTCATTGCTCGATTCCGGGCAATGAGATGGCGGACTCACTTGCTAAGGTGGGCGCTATGGAAGGCGATATTTACGATCGACAAATCACCTACGATGAATTTTTCTTCATTTTTCGTTAACAGTCACTCGTCAGCTGGCAGAATAAATGGAGCGAAGAGAGCTTGGGACGATGGCTATATTCGATCATCTCTAAGGTGTCGAAGAGTCCTTGGTTCAAGGGGTTGGATGTGGGTCGAGACTTCATTCGTATGATGTCTCGCCTCATGTCCAATCACTACTCGTTAAACGCTCACTTGTTCCGTGTTGGGCTGGGGGACAGCAATCTCTGTGAATGTGGACAAGGCTACCAGGACGCAGATCACATTATTTGGTCTTGTGCTGAGCATTGCGAAGTCAGATCCCAGTTGTATGATTCCCTTCGGGCTCGAGGTAGACAACCTAATGTTCCAGTTTGGGATATTTTAGGTAGACGCGATCTTGAGTTTATGGAACGTATATATGCTTTCTTAAAGAATATTAACCTTAGATTGTTAGTTTGACTAACCTTGTGTTTAGTTTTTGTTTTGTTCGTGTGGTTTTTTTTAATAATTGTAAATTATAACTCAAACCTCCTTCTCCCTCTCCCCATCCATAAAACTGTATATCTGTACTAACCTCGAGACGACCGCAAGTAATCGGTTCAATTCGTTTAACTCTAGCTTTAAGACATCTATTATGTATAACGCATATTATAACTTGGCTCTGTAAAGTTTATTCGATTGAGCCTGTACAAATAAATAAATACAAAAAAATGCCACATTCGTCCCCTGTATAGTACTGTGCTGCTCATCATGCAGCGGTGATTAAGTGCAAATGTTTTGCAACGTATCATATAACCTAGATAATAGACTATTTGAAACCACGTCATCAACGTCAGGGGTTGATGCATCGTTATTTTAGGCAGATTTATATTTTAAGGGCGCATGTCAATATTGGGTGCGACTACTTAGCTCAAATTTTAGGAACACAGCGCTGGGAAGCATCCCAAGTGGGTTTCCGTACAGAAGAAGCTGTAGAAGTTGTACAGAACCTAATGAGTGGAGTTAAGCGTAAGGTGCAAACGTGCGGTTATGGTATTGAAGTTGAATGAAATAAATATGCCAAAAACTTACTAATGGGTTATATTTTATTGTCTGAAAGTTTGAAAAGAATCGGTCAACTAGGTAATTTTCTACAGCGTTTTTTCCGTGATGCAATTTGATGTTGTACACCTTTTGTTTTCATTGATAATTCAGGACTTCTGTCCAGAAAATAGTGCATCTCTACTCAAAAAAAAAAAATCGTTTTATTTTTATAATAATCTTGGAAAAAGAAATCCAAAATCCCATTTTTTCTAATTTAAAAAATCACGTGCACAAATATTGTTTGACTATTGACTCGTGGCATTAAAATGAACTCAAAAAACCACAAAAGATCGACCTTTCGGTTTTCCTGAGTGAACAATTTGTTATTTTTTTTCATGACGAGATACAAAAAATATTTTTACATGTAAATTTTCCCAGGAATCTTAGGAAAAAAAAACTGGTTTTCTTGGATTTTTGATACTTTTTTCCCAAATTTAAAACAAATAAAAACGACCCGAATTTCCTTTTTTTTTTGGGTGGTGAACTTTTCTATAATGTATCCTGTAAAATGGTCGTACCAAAAAACATTTCCTTATGGCAGTTTTCTTTTAAATTCCTGGGAACCAGTAGAGTGCCCCAGAAAGTTTCTTGTCTGACAAGAATCTGCAATTGTGGGCTGAAAAGTGAAACTTTCGTTACTACTGGAAACATAAACTAGCAAATTTACCAGGAGGAGTGCATACGGAAGACCCAAGTAACAATTACGGTTTTATAAGGGTTCTTTAGACCATGATTTAGACTTGTAGCATGCTTTAAAACCTCCATTAAACTTGCAATGTTACTTGGAGAGACTACTGTCTTTTCTGGATTGGATTGCCTGTTCTTGCCGGACTTGGCAAACTGCCGCTACTCAAATTCCACCAAACAGTGTGTTACAGCGAAAATGGCGACACAGTGGTTCCCAAGGAAATGCATCCGGCCAATACTCCGGAACTAAGGCCAGTTGAGGAATACTGGTCAATTGTGAAGCACATACTGAAGATGCAAGAGTGGAATTGCAATTGAGCTTAAGGATTTCAAGCGGAAATGTAATTTGGCAGTGGGAAAACGATGGGCCATGTCTAAAGAATAGTTCGAGCAATGGCCTACGGTAAAAAGGAAGACTGAAACAATGGTTTTACAATAAGCATAATACCTACTAATGCATAGCTGTTATATTGAACTATACAAAATATAACGCATTTTTAAACCCCAACAAGATTTTCGTGTCCGGATTTGTTCGTGTTCAACCTTTATTACATAGGGGAAATAGTTCTAATGTTGGCCTATGGATCTAAGATTGGACCCATCCCTAAAAATCTGTTATTTATCAATTTTATCCACATGCACGCATCATAGGACCGTAAAAATGGATATTTTAGGTCGCTTTTGAAAATTTAGTCGATTGCTGAATTTATGCATGGGCCCAAATCAGGGACATGTAGGCCGACATTACATCAATTTCCCCAATTCGTCAATATCTCAAGAGTTTCATTTAAACAATATTTGTAGTACTGAGGATGAAGTTGTGGTTGTGTCAGTCGTAATAAAATGTCATAAGATTTAAGGTGACTCTATTGTTCCGGCGCGCATTGTATGGGATTCTATACAAACCACTATGCCCAACAAAAATGATGATATTAAAGCTGCTTTCCGACTCCGTGAACGTTGGTCCACCATCTTGGACCCATCCACATTAGGTGATAGAGACCCATCTTGATTTGAGATGAACGTTAGTTTGAACCGGATTCTTAACATCGGTACTATTTACCATGGAATACGGAACACCAACCGTTCATGATTCCAACTATTCTCACAGCATACCCTTTTAACATAACCCATTTCATGCCGGTTCCGATATGTTTATCAAAATGCATACACCAGCGCTACACAATCCGGCTCTAAAAGGTCGTCCAATCAATTGATCTCTCAATCACTACAATGTTGCCGCTGCAAATACTGCCGACTCCACAGGCCTCCTTTATCCCGGCTTCATCCATTCCAAGCATCGATCAGAGAAATTAATAACAATCGATCGATTAGCTCGGGCTCATGAATGGTCGGTCTGGCCAGCCCCCATACCCATAGAGCAGCCGGTCCGCGGGCAGTTGTTGCGATGAATCGATTAAAATAGTTTAGCCGCGATTCTCGGATTCCATCCACCACGGTGAGCTCACGTTTTTGTACTTAAGATCTCTGTTGTTCGGCTCCCATATAGCCACGAGATGATCTTTGACATCTCTGTCACTGGCAATCGGTAGGCACACCGGATAAGTTGCACTTTTTCACACCATCGAGCATGTTTTGATCGGTTCTGTTCTGCTCGGCGTGATCTACATCGCTGATTTATGCACTGCACACTACGACGCGGGATGGGGATCTTCATTTGTTTGTCTAGGTGTATGCACGATAATGTCAACTAGTAACCTTTCGTCGGAACTCTCCCCTTTGGATTAGGTCGGGATTGTTTGGATCTAAATTTAGCTTCCATTATTAATTGGATTTTGCATAAACTAGAACTTCCTGGAGTTGCAGCGGCACCTGAGGCGGCTGCGGAAATTCATTCAACCAGAACCAGACCTGGTGTTGGTTCTCCTTCATTTACATTCAACGGAGGTGGCGATGGCGGCTGCTGCACTTACTGGCTGGTCGTTTTGTGAGTGTGATATTTTCCAATCAAAGACGCAGTTAAGCTCGCGATAACATTAGCGAACGACCTTGCGATTGAATCGCCGCTACGCAACAACGTGCGCCGGAACCCGTCATTGCGTCATGATAACCATTCGATTGAGACAAATGAAATCGAAACTGCAATGATTGATCACTGCATCCCGGACGAGTGTCCTTTCAAGGTAGCTCGGACTGCGATCGTAACACAATCCCTTTCCCAGCTCTCGTTTCGAGCAAGGGAAGAGTGGGAAATCTAAGTGACATTTACCAATGGTAAACAAGTCCAGATCTTTCACGCTAGATTCGCTCCAAACCGATTTGATTCGAAATCTGCTGATCAGTTTTCTTCGAAAATAAACATTGCAATTGCAGCGGTAATTTAGTTTTTTTTTTGTCACTCACAATATTCCGGTAAAGCGCACTCTGGGGTGACTCCTACCGTGTGTGCGACTTTTCGATTTTCTGCAGTCCATGCACGATGCGGACGAGCACCGCGAGGAGGAGTCATATTTACAAATTTACCCGTAAATCTGAGTAATCATTCCGGCTACAAACCGAAGCCAGTGCACTGTGCAGGCACGGCGGTCTATGCACTTTCCCTGACTCGCCCGACTTATTGGCTCTGGCACTGCATTGGTGATGAGGTTGTTGTTTTGCGTACTGTGTCAAACAAGGGGCAATTTTTTGTTGAGGTTAATATTTGTGTATGCTTGTAGTTCTCATTTGTTTGTTTAAGTTTGGCGTGCAATAATGAATGAAGTCATGGGGAAGATTTTTCATTTCGACGGTGACATCACGAAGTTTTATCATCACCAATCCGAAGGTGAATTATTACGTTTTTTATGTCGCAAAGAGAAAGATCGAGAAGAAAATATCATGCCATCATCGATTGTTCGAGAAGAAGTCGGAGGACCATGATATGGCCATAATATAGATGTATGTTAATGCCTCCACGGGATGTTAGAGAATCTCCTTCCAGCCACATGATCATACAATTAGTCAAAAAACGAACCGTCCTACAGAAGGATACCCCAGAGTGTGGAGAAGAGCCCGCTCTTTTTCCAGAAGATGTTAACATTATTATTATTTAGCTTTATTTAGGAGGAAGATGTTAACAACTGGGAGTTGACAATTTCACTCTCCCCATCCAAATCGCTTCAATCGGGTGCCCTGATAGTCCCTCTCAATCCCAGCATTGTTTTGTATATATGAGCAATAGACCTGTTCATTTTAACAGAAAAGTTCGGGATGCACCGGGTCTACCGTGATTACTGTTCGTCATGTTAATTTGAACTTCCGTTCAAATTTTCAGCAAAATCGGTGATGATTTAGAGGTGCTTCATCAAGTTAATTTTATGTTTTTTAGGTCATTTACGGCTCATAATATGTGTATCTGCTGTAATAATTTTCATAGCGAAGCTTTATGTGTTATCTACCAACTAGCGGTTGACTATTCGAAGTGATTTGATTGAAGTTTGACTTAGTTTCATGCTCGAAGATTGTTTTTTGAGTTTCAATTAAATTGACAGAACATAGTTGCATTGCTTTTCAATGATGACAATGATGATGATAATTTAAAACAATTAGTAAGTGAATGTACGCGTATTTCCCGGCACAGTAGAACTTTGATTGACCATGTTTATTCTAATTTTGATTCTGTCAGTTCAGTTACTTAAGCTGATTTGAAAATAACCGATCATGAAACTTTAGTAATTAATTTCTTAGACAGTGTTAACGATAACGATAATTTTGTAAAATTGAAGTGCTGGAGGAAATATTCGAAGCAAGCTGTTTCGAATCTTGTTGAGAGAAGCGTGGATTTTCCATTAGTTACCGGAACTTTAGAAGAAGATGCAGCTGTTCTTACTAACGTTTTGAAAACTTGTACCAATAAATTAGTTGAACAAAAGTTTGTTTCTTTGAAAAAATCGAACAGCTGATACAATTTGGATCTTTTGCGTCTTAAACGTAAGAGGGACAAATGGTACAAAAAGTTTTGTAGATCTAATAGTGATAATCATTGGAATAGGTACACGGTCGTGCGTAATAAATATTCACAATCGATTAAGAAAACTCGATGTGAATATATTCAGAGGAAAATTGATCAGCATCAAAACAACAGCAAAGAGTTATGGAAAATTTTGAAATCTTTGATGAAGCCTAGTAATTGTAAATCGCGGACCATAACTTTTGATGGCATATTAGAACAGTCAGAACCAGTAATTGCTTCTAAGTTCAATGACTATTTCGTTGAGAGCGTTTCACTGATCAATCAATCTATTGAACTGATCAATGAACCGGACGAAATAAAACAGCCGATTAATAGTAATTGTAGATTTAATGGTTTTCACCCAATTACATTAGATGAACTTAAAAATATTTGCTTTTCATTAGGAAAAACGGCTGGAGTAGATAATGTTAATGCTAGAGTTATTCAAGATTGCTTTCATGTCATTCGACACACTCTGCGGGACCTTATTAATCAATCATTGCAATCTGGGCACGTGCCGCATATTTGGAAAGAATCTTTAGTTGTTCCTATACAAAAAGTTGCTGGGACGATTAAAGCCGAAGAGTTTCGTCCCATCAACATGTTGCACACATTAGAGAAAATTTTGGAACTTGTTGTAAAAGGCCAGCTGTTAGAATATTTAAATAGTAACTGTTTGTTGATACCGGAACAATCGGGATACCGGGAAGGCCATTCTTGTGAAACCGCGTTAAACTTAGTTTTAGCTAAATGGAAAGAAAATTTGGAGCATAAAGATACGATTGTTGCTGTGTTTTTGGATCTAAAACGCGCTTTTGAGACAATTTCTAGGCCCTTATTGTTGAGAACAATCAAGGGCTTTGGAATTTCGGGTTCTGCATACAAATGGTTTGAAAGCTATTTATCTGACAGAACACAAAGGACTGTTTTTAATGATTTTGTATCTTGTCCCGTTGACAATGACCTTGGAGTGCCTCAGGGAAGTGTTTTAGGGCCCCTTTTATTTATTATGTATATTAATGACATGCGACGAGTTTTACGGTTTTGTGATATTAATCTTTTTGCTGACGATACTGTGTTATTCATTGCAGCTAAAGATTTAGAAGAAGCCGTTTCACGCTTGAATGAAGATTTGCGTTCTCTAAGTAGATGGTTGAAGTATAAACAATTGAAATTGAATATAAGTAAAACTAAATTCATGGTAATTTCGCGGAATCGTGTAGATGATGATGTCTCTGTTGTTATTGATGATGAGACACTTGATCGCGTTCAGGAAATTAAATATCTTGGCGTGATTATTGATGACAAACTCAAGTTCAATTCTCATATTGACAATGTCATCAAGAAAATTGCCAAGAAGTATGGAATCCTATGTCGCTTGAAAAACGATTTAACTATTGGTAGTAAAATACAGTTATACAAATCAATCATCTCCCCTCATCTAGACTTTTGCCCTTCCATTTTATTTTTGGCCAATGAAACACAAATATCGAGATTACAGCGTTTGCAGAATAAAGTAACGCGTTTGATTTTAAGATGTAATAGATTCACTTCCTCAACTTTTATGCTGGACGCTTTGCAATGGCTGTCAGTGAAGCAAAGAATTGTGTTTTTGACTATGGTGTTCATTTTTAAAGTAGTTAACGGTTTGCTGCCTCGATATTTGTGTGATCGGATTGAAAGAGGAAGTGATTTTCATAGATATAATACTAGAAACGCGGTTGAAATAAGAACACCACATCTTTTGAATAATGCTTCACAAAATTCATTATTTTTCAAAGGTATAAATGTTTTCAATTCGATGCCTAGACACATCAAGCGTGCAACTACACTTACAGAATTCAAGAGACGCTGCATTTCACATGTAAAAGCTGTTTATTGAGCAGTTAAATTTTTATGAATGGATAAATCATGTATCTTGACAAAGTTATCTCTAACGGATTATTTTGTATGGAGACTGTCATATAGACATTTTAGTAATTGGTGTAGCATATACAAAAAACTACATTGTTTGCCTCGATGGTGATGATGGATTTTTAGTTTTTTGATTTTGTAGTAGTAATAGTAAAAATAGCTTTGAGTAGTCTACGATGGTTTGAGCCTCGCACGCGGAATACAGGTATAAATGACTAATACGTGGAAATTGTGGCAAAAGCCTTGAATTAGTAAAGGGTTGGCTGGAAGTCGTTTCCTTGGATATAGTCCTGGCACTGCGGAAGCTTAAACGTGTAAATCCCAGGTCACGTGTAAATGGAAGTATTGTCGAGGACTATACTTGGACTTTTGATAACTAGTTACACCTTTGAATGTTTTTGGTTGATGCCTATAGCATATTTAACAGGACATTTATATCTGTAATTGTAACCAGCTCGATTTTGTTTGCAAACCTGGTTAAAATGTTTATATTTAATTATCTTAAAGATAACTCGTCCAGCTCAAACCTTTGTAGGGGTAAGAGGTGGGACCATCATCATCATCATCTTTATGACCGATGACTGTTTCATTGATAGATGATTTTTTTAGGAATATGAATCCTTTGTAGATGTGTTTTTTTTTATAAATGGCAAGCGTTGCTCGAGCCATCCAAAATGGAAGATGTGGAAAGGGCTACACGCTATTTCAAAAGTACCCAATTTCGGGTAGAATCCACCCAGATGGGTCAAAACTGAACCTACAAAAAAATTGGTAAACTACCTATGGGGCTGTCCATAAACTACGTAGACAGATTTTTCTCCATTTCCAACACCCCCCTCCCCCCCGTAGACAACCGTAGATATTTAGCAACTCCCTCCCCCCCCCTACCTGACTACGTGGTTTTTTCCAATACTCCTAAATACGCTGAAAAACGAAAAAATAGAATTCTTCTGAAAACAACAAATTCAAATTTTTATTTTTATACGTAGATATAACTAAAATATAACAAGAAGAAAAACTCAAGAGGAAAGTAAGAAGTAAAGAAATATAAAAAAAAAACAAAAAAACCTTAATAGTGACTCTCCATATAGTCTTCAACAAAAGGTTGCTCAAACCAAACGTTGAAATTGTCAATCACCGAGAACTCCATGTCTAAATTATTGAACAACATTTCATCAGGAGGCAACTCAAAAGAAACGTTATCCAGCCAGACAACTTCCATGACATCTGCTGGGCCTTCAACCACACAAAGCACTTCCTCCGATCGCTAATTAAATATTTTAAGTGGCCGTGCCTTGAATTGACTGCCAATCAGTTTGTGGAAGTTTTTAATGTGAGCTGCCACATTGCTCTTTGATGCAAACTATAGGCCATATACAGTGCACACACGTCATGGAAAAAGGTAAACATTAGGAAAATAATCGATACCGATTGTCCAGACCAATGAGCTAAAATCGGAATTTCAGACTCGACCCTTTCAGATTACCGTGAAACTTTGCAAATTGTTCGCTATGGGAAATCATTAACACTCCCGATAAAAAATTTGGGGGTACCCTCCAAATAACATACTATTTAACGTAAAATTTCCATTTTCTGTGTGAAATTTGAAAGATATTGAATGAAATTTACTTCGTAAGTATTTGGATCCATAAGTTTTGTAAAATAAAACTTCACCTAAAGCTACATTTTCCCAAATTCACATTGAACAATCATGACTGATTTTCTCAGAATTTGGTTGGCCAAATTTTGAAATTAAAGTGGTAGTAGCACCCTTATTGTATACCCATCAAGCACCGTTCATGATTTTTTTGAAAATATTTTAAATAATTAAAATAGTTAATTATGTCATCGCTCACAAGTTTGAAGTCACCCTAAAAAAACTGAAAACCTCGTACTTTGATAATTTATAACTCATTGTCGAAATGACGTTGTATAGAGAAATGATAAGAAAATTATCTCATCAATACATTCAAATAGCAATCTATCTATCTGAAAAATGTTTTCAACGGCATTTATCACAGTGGAGGAAAATCGAAATAAAAATCAGGAAAATCCTTCGCCAGGTTTATGAAAATTTTCTTATGATTTAATACATCCTTGAATACTTCTTATCTTTCAGTGGTAATACTAACGACCGGCCATAGGATCTCTAAGAAAACTATCATTTTCTTGTTTAATGATTTTCTTAAAATGGCCCATAATCGTCCATTAATTTTTCCGATAATTACTATAAAACGGTAAAAGATACCAGAAATTTGCACCAGTAAAAGATAAGAAGTAATGATCACCAGGGCAAGTTGAAACGATATTTTGAAACTTGAAATTTAAGGCTCTCTGGAACAGTAATATATTTAGATATACCAGATGTTTTTACACCAACAGTTTCATGAAAGAGTTTTCCAGAAGCATATTTGTTAAGCATACAATAATAGTGTGTATTATTTCATGTTACCCCATATAGTGGGGCTATTTGAAACACTTATTATACAGCAGTTTAACGATGAAAATTGTAAAAAAAAAAATCCTTAAAACACTATTATTCATGTATAAAATAACCCTTTGCGGATTTTATACATAAACTCCTGGCGGGATTAAAAGTATCTCCCAAAGTATATGGTTTTTTTTTCTTTGTCGGGTATTTCCATCACTGCGACCATTTTTCTGATCTATTGTGATATATTCCCCATTTTTTATCTTCAGCTACATCAAGATGCCGTATCACTATTATTAGGAGTGATCGCCAACGCTTGACTAATAGCATTATCCCAGTACGGCATTATACTTCGAATAAAGTGCACTGCTGTACTGGGAGTTGTTCCCCAAATGTCAAAGGGTTTTATCAGCCCCTTGTCGAAGAACTTACGCCTTTTATTGAAAATTGCCGGACAGTGGCATAGCAAATGTTCCGAGTCTTCCTTTTCTATGCCACAGAAGCGACATACATCATCTTGAAGTTTTCCAATCAGCTTCAAGTGATAACGGCTCGGACAATGACTTGTTATAAGACCTGCATATATACTAAGATCTTTCTTAGAAAGTTCCAGGATTTTGTGGGTCACAGAAATGTTTGGATTAATGAAACGCTTCGACTGCCTAGCAATAGAAGTGTTCTTTCAGTTTTCCTCCACTTTTGAAGATTTCCACGCTTTTAGCCCCATTCTAAGAGATGCAGCCGATAAGCCACAAAAGGGCTCTGGCCCGATGAACTTATGAGAAGATCCGAGTCTTGCTAGTGCATCAGCTCTTTCATTTTCCTCAATCCCGCAATGACCAGGAACCCAATATAAGTTGACTTCATTATGACAAGACCTATTGCTGTTGTCGTTACGTTTTGGTCTTCGTTTGAATTAATAATAGAACATGGAAAATGCGTTCTCATCATCAACTCTAACGTTTCATTTTTAGAAGTAGTAAAAGAGCCATCCTCTTTTTTTTTCAAAGTGCCCAGACCAGTGCCCAGGAATGATCTTTAGCGAGAATTTTCTGCAACCTAGCAGTTGCTGGAGTATTTTCAATGTTCTCACATGTATGCCTCCAGTGTATCTTCTTCTTTGATCTCCGTATTTCCTTATTATAAGCGGTGAGGGATTTCTTATATTGTTCCCACTGTTGTGTTCGTTTAGCCCTATTGAAAAGCTTCCGGGCTTTTTTCCGAAGTTTCTGTACTATAGTGAACGGTTGGTAGTGTAGTACATCCAGACAATAATCAAGGAATTACAATGAAATAAACATTAAACAAAATACTTTCAATTGTTGACAACTACTCGCATTATAAATGTAATTTATTAGCAATATGAACATATTTAGTGTTACTACAACAAGTTGACCCCAGTCTGTCTGTAAATGCATAATACATTTATGCATTATAATAATTTGTAACAATGAAAATCATTTTAAATGATCGGATAGAGCAACAATCAATTACTCGTCATCAATCACTACTATTTCCGGTTTGTCCTCCAACCAACTGCACTGTTTTTTTGTAATGAGATTGTGACAATCATAATCCATTTTAACTTGCTCCTGTACTCATTTCATTTTACCCTATGGGGTGCAAAAATATGGGGCAAGTTGAAATGCTTTAAATATTTCGGAAAATTAGTGTGACCGAAATTTTGTGTGAAATCACTCTAACTGGCCTTCATATGTACATCACTGGATTAAATTATACAAAACTCATCTTTTTGGAGAAGATAACTACTTCCAACTATTTGTTTTAACAGTAAAAAAATGCATATAGGTGCTTATTATACTGACTAGTTCCACGCCAAATGACGAGTCGATCAGACGCGACCTTCTCCGATTTGAATGAAACTTTTCATAATTGTTTGTTATGGTCAATCATGTACATTTGAGCTAAAATTTGGCGATTTTGAATCTCATAAAAAAAACTTCAAAATGGCGTATTCAAAACTTTTCAATGAACCATAACACGAAATCGTTACTTCCAATCAAAATGACGTCCGAGATAAAATTGTAGGAAAAAAAATGCTTTGCAGAAAAAATATAAAAGATTCATTAAATTAATGTAACTTTTGGTACGAATCCTTAAAAGTGTTAAAAACTTTAATAACAGAAAATGACCCTCTTCAATATTTTTGAACCATTTTTATTAAAAAGCATACTCAAAGTTCTATTGTATTGTGAAGTTGAACACTTAAAAATTGACAAAAATCATGGTACAAGTTTTTGTAAGTTTTTTCACAGAAAACAATTTATTAGGTCTAAGCAATCAAATTGTGTGCAACAATATACCAAAAAATCGTTTTAACAAAAAGTTAAAACATTTGACTAGAAGTTCTTGTTCTATGATATTTATCCATTTTGATAAATTCTATTTTTTGTGAAATTTTCATGTTGGACACTTAAAAATTGATAAAAATCATAAAACAACAACTTTTAATCAAATATTTTAACTTTTTGTTTAGACAATTTTTTGGTATATAGTTGAACACAATTTGATTGTTTGGACCTAATAAATTGTTTTCTTTGGGAAAACTTGCAAAACGTTGTATAAGCAAAAAGTTTTAAAGTTTTTCCATGATTTTTGTCAATTTTTAAGTGTCCAACTTGAAAATTTCACAAAAAAATAGAACTTTGAATATGCTTTTTAATAAAAATGGTTCAAAAATATTAAAGAGGGTCATTTTTTTTATTAATGTTTTTAACACTTTTTAGATTTTTTACCAAAAACTTCGTAAATTTTTGTAACATTTATATTTTTTCTGAAAAGCATTTATTTCTTCCTACAACATTGTCTCAGATGTCATTTAGATTTGTTGTGGCGTTTTCGTGGATTTATTGAAATATTTTGAATAACTTTTTGCATGATTCAAAATGGCTTAATTTTAGCTGAAATGTGAATGATTTACCATACAAGGCAACTTTTTATATAAAGTTTCATGCAAATCGGAGAAGGTCTAGTTTGAAAATCATTTTTTTTTGCTATTTGGCCTGGAACTGCTCTGCTCAATCACAGTGATATCACACTTCCGCTAATAGTTACGCCTTCCTTTTCAACTTACCCCGGTGTACCTTATTCAAGCATAAAAAAATATAAGAAAAAATGTTTCACCCTGGCAATGGTTTTCCGGATTTTTCATGCGGGTTTTTCGTGGATTGCTGAGATGATTTACTTATGCCACGGATACACTTGTATGAGAATCTATGAGCATAAGCATTTCTGAGCACTTAGCATAAACTAGTAATCCTATCCTATATATATATGTGACCAAGATTACCAATGGATTTTTTTTCAAAAACGATTTTATTTTAAAGTCAATTTTTGAACCGCACGGCCGATTCCAAAGATCAAAATATAAAATGAAAGATAATTAAAAATGCTTCTTAGTAAAAATATGATGATAATACTCAACTTGTTTTTTTTTTTTTTGATTTATGTTAGCTATGTATCAATGGAGAAGTATGGTAGTCTAGTCGCTAAGGAGTATTGAGTAAAAACCCAAAACTTGATAACTTCTAAAAATATAATTCAAAACCAAAAAAAAAAAATTGCTGATTTTTTCAAATTTTGTGTAAAAAGAGAGAATATCTATTCGTATTACTATGTCCTGTGGATTTCCTATATACATGGAACTGTTATGCGAATAGCGGTGGTATCCACAACCTATTTCCACTAATCTCCAACTCTTCCTGGGTCTCTCCTTAAATGATATTGCCAAATAATTTGAATATCCAGCTAATTAGTCAAATCTTACTTAAAGCTCACGCACATATGTTTCGTTTACGAAGCGTTGATGCAAATTTGATAGTTAGACAATAGATTGAGCTTTTATTTTGCAGGAACGTATTACAACCGGATCAAATGTGCGTGATACTTTATGCATTGTGCGCCGGCCTTCAACCGTTTGCACTAAGCGAAATGGAATCCTTTTAGATGAATTGGAACAGCATTTCACTGCTGACCTTATATTTTATTCTTACTGAATAATACTCCAGATAGTGGTCATTTGAATTTCATAGACTTAACAACTAATCAATAATTCAAAAAGGCCAATAATTCGGTCAGCTTCGCATCCTGATTTATCCAAAACTGAATTTAGGCACACCAAATTTTATGCAATTCAACTGTCTATTCCTGTGGGTTATGTTTCCTCATAATGTTCAATTATTGAGTTATTTGTGGTTTTGTTCTTGATCTCTCAATGAAAATGTTCTATTCGGAATAAATTTGTAGATGGAAGCATCACAATAGTAAGCGGCTAAATACATAAAAAAAAACTGTTCTAATAAAACCACGTAGACAGGACCTTCACCCCTCCCCCCCCGTAGACAAACGTAGACATTTTTGGAACCCCTCCCTCCCCCCTAAGTGTCTACGTAGTTTATGGACAGCCCCTATGTTCGGAGTGACAAGTTGACAAATGAACAAAGTCGATCGGATTCATGTCGATGTTGTCCATTTGTCAACTTTTCTGGAGTTTGTGTGGTAAGACTGCATTTTGAAAGAAATTTTCTACCATCCGCAAGGCGAGTTATTCTGATATTTTTTCACTACCATTGGAAATAACAAAAATCTGTACCCCAGAGTGACACGTGCCTTTGATAAAAAAAACTTCTACTGAGGATTCATATTTCTAAAAAAAAATCATCAATCAATGAAACGGTTGTCATTGAAAAGCAATGCAATTATGTTCTGTCAATCTAATTGAAACTTGTATTGGCTCTGTTGTCTTGTGAATTTTAGCTATAACGACCTCTTTTCTGATTTTTGTCTCTCAATCTATGGAATCTACACGAAAACTATGGTTGAACGAATTTTTTAGAACAGTATAAGGCACATTATGCCTTAGACTATACATTTTTATTTCATATGGGTGGAAAGTTCGTAGAGCAAATACTTTAAAACTCTTCATTTTTTAGGATATCTTCGAGCATGAAACTAAGTCAAACTTCAATAAAATCACTTTGAATAGTCAACCTCTAGTGACAAAGTTGGTAGATAACACATAAAGCTTCGCTATGAAAGTTGTTATAGCAGTTTTCGGTATTTCAGACTCGAGATAAAAATATTATAAGTCGTAAATTACATAAAAAACATAAAATTAACTTGAAGCATCTCTAAATCATTATCGATTTTGCTGAAATTTTTTACAGAAGTTTAAATTTACATGACGAACAGTAATCACGGTTGACCCGGTGCATCCCGAACATTTCTGTTAAAATGAACAGGTCTAATGAACAATAATAAAAATTTAACATTTAAAACGATCTCACCACGTTTCGTTGTTTATTCACCCTTCTGTCCAAATTTCGTGCCTATTTGTGAACTCGATGTCCTTCTCTGAATTTTAATTATCGCGTAAACTCTCCCTTCGGTTAATTTTGAGCTATACTTGGCATAAACAGCGAAATCGTTTACTAACTTGCATACAATATTTCTTATTTATGCGATATTGCGCTTAAATTTACACGAAATATCGCGTAAATGTATGCCAAATCTAGCGTTAATTTTATGTGCGCTATAACTCGTAGAAATTTACATGAAATTTTCAAACGGTGTAGTCGCTACTAGCCTCGTGAAAGTCTTTCATGTTATTTCTGATGCATTCTACGACATTTCGACGTCCATTATCTTTGTATGATAATACGGAGAATGGACAGTGTCTCCGGGTGTTTTCTTAACGAGCATCACTCCATTGTCGTATCGCATGTGCTTCATTTTGCAGCTCTTCTTTCACTTATACTGGAGTCGCTTTTTATGCGTTGACTCCATGGTACCGGAAAAGATATAGATATATGTATTATTAGCAATGATGTGATATAACCACAAGATGGCCGTTCAGAATGGTTCAACGGATGTGAAATGAGGGAACATCCAAGTTTAACACGATTTAAAGTATTTTAATGCAACATTACATTTGTTGACTAACAATTAACACATTTTTCAATGTGTTATCTTATCTAATTTCTGAAAGAATTAACTTGTGTTTTACCTTTGTTACTACCGTAACATAGGTATTAAAATCGGATTTCACACGTCTTGCCGTCTGTGACCGATAGCCATCCACACAAGCTATGTCACCTGTATAAAACATTCCCAATCGATAGATCTCTGCTCGATCTGACCCGACAGTTTGATTACGACATAGTAGAATTAAATTGAATGTAAAAAATCAGCCCGGCAAGACGAAATTTGAGACGCGTACCATCTAGACAAGCTTTCTCCGACATGGCTTATTAGATCAAAATGGTTGATGGTTTGAAAGGCCCCATTGGGACATTGATTTTTTTTTTTCTTGAAATGACCTCCGGTTCCGGAGATATGAAGGGCAGAATGATTTTAGTTAATGATTTTTTAGACATCAACGGTACACTCCATCAACATTAAATTTTTACAGTGAAAAGATCTCATCAATTTCTTCGTATAGAAAAAAAAATCATAACGATTTGACGTTTGGAGCAATTTTCCCCATATTATCTTGGTTACTACCGTTACATAGGTAAAGACTGTACTCGAAAAAAAAATGCAACATACAAAAATGATCACCAAAAATTCATTTTTAGTCGGATATTTTTGAAACTCTCAGGGAATAAATAAACACATATTAGCTATGATTCTGCAACGTTGGTTTATTCAACCTCCTCTCCTAGGCTAAAGGCCCGCACCTTGGACCTAACGCTACCCTTCAATTCTTGTGCAACAGTTGCGCCATATTTCTTACACACTTTCATCCATCATTTCTTCTAATCCTTGTCGTTTTTGAAGACCTTCCCTGTTCTCCGGAGCTTGCCTTTCATAATCGCCCAGAATTTTTCTATTAAGCGAAGTTCTGGCGATTTTGGTGATTTGCCTCCTTCGGCACAAAAGCAACATCGTTGGCTTCGTACCACTCCATAACCGGTTTTGCGAAACGGAACGATGCCAGATCCGGCCAAAACAGAGTGTCACCTTCGTGGAACCGAAGAAAGGACAGCAGGCGCTTCTGGAGGCATTATTCTTTATATATTTGGCCGTGGATGGTGCCGGTCGTTATGTATGGCTTGCTGAATTTGCCGCACCCACAGATCGCCTGCCACACTAAGTACTTCTGGGCAAATCTGTCGACCTTTTTCTTCCGGAACTTCTCCGAAACATCCAGCCGGGACTTGCCGACGAAAAACCCCAGGTCGGGGATCTGCTTGGCGTCCGCTTTAATGTACGTCTCGTCGTCCATTACGATGCATTTCGGCTGCACCAACCACTAGCATTGGACACCCCATGGAATTCCTTTCAGTTGATTCCATCCCGAAAAATGCCTAGACCTATCGGGAATTGATCCAGCTGGCTCCAGCATGATCTTGCTTTATAGCTGCGCCTTTAACGACTGATCTAAGGGAGGTCCCAACTGCTGACAGCAGACTAGGCTGTCTGAGGCTAATGTGTCATGTCATCCATTAAATCACATGAACATCCAATAACAAAATCATTGACTATCATTTGGAGCCCCCCTGACCACATAATTCTCATTAGAAAATGATTTGAATCTTAGTCCTGATTCAGAGCTAACAAAAAAAAACTTCCCTAATTAAATTTGTAAAGTTAGTTTGCATAACAACGTGGTCAGGATATCATCAAAACCATTTATGGAATATTTGTATCATTTGGGTTATCGTTCGGGTATGGTATGTTTTATTAGGGTTGCCGCACCACGTTATCTACCGACTTAATTTATTATGTTGTATTTCAGTCGTGTATCTTAATATAACATCATTATCACCTCATATCAGACGGTTCAGTGACTGATGGTGACGACGCACATCGCGAACCATCAGCGTGATAAGGGCTGTTGGTAGCAACAATATCCGAGTAGCAACAATAGCCGGGTAGTAGCAGGCCATTTAAAAACTGCTGTCAGAAGACAAATGAAGACTCCATCCGACGCGCTACGACCGATTGATGACGATGGGAATGACGCCGACGACGGAAACGTCATGCTCACCGTCTGTGTGAGTGAGGCACACAAGAAGTTCTTTCAGATCCACGTTGCTAGTGCGTAACGCCATCAGATGAACGTGCCGGACGAATCATGTGTTGCTAATGATCGCAATCATATGGTCGCTAATAATAGTAAGAAGACAAAAATGTAGTGTACGTGATCTTTGCTGAACAAGTGCTGAGAACGAGAGAGATCTGGCTAGCCAAATCTCAGAGACCAGAACGAGAACTCTTGTAAAAATTGATGGATCTATCAAAAAAAAAACAACGCCTCTACTCTGAGATACCGTCTCAGAGTTCTTGAAGAGCAACTGCCAGTAGTGAGAAGCAGCAAATCGAAAAGCACGAGGCACCCGAGTTGCTTCTAAGTGATTCAATGTTCCACAGTGCTTTACGATATAGAACACACTGACTGTAAAGAAGGCCACCGCAGAGTTCACCCTATTGGGAATTGCTCCAGGAACATCGAACCGAAGAATCCGAACAAAGACGCGATTGGTGCGATTGGAAATGCTTCCGATCCAGAGGCTCAGAGCGAACGAGGCACACTTCACAGATAGCCAGGCGAATACGAGGACGAGGACGAGGACGACGACGACGACGACGCTGGTCGGTCGAGAAGAATGACCGTGGGTATTCATTATACGCAATTTGCTGAAGGATTTATTTATTTAGATCAATTTTCTGCATGGAATTTGCGATAATGATGAGTCCCGGGGATTGGAATCTATGTGTGGCTTTTAATGGCCTGCACGGAGCACGAAGTTGATTAGATGTGGTGTAATACCCGGTGCGTATCTTATAGGAAAATGCGCTCCCTAGGCTGTCATTACGGCTAAATCTCCTAAGTACAGTGCTTAAATCCTGATACATCCAAACATCCAGCTGCGAGGAAAGCTGCTGCTAACAACACTTTGCGTCATCATCGTTGGCATCGGCACTCCGCAGCATCGCGAAGGTTTAAATGGACCTAGCCCAATGTGAAACGACTTTGAAGATTATTGTTCAGCTCTGGTGGCGCACTGCTGCAGCAAGTTTTTGCTGACGTGAGCCACCAAGCAACCACCATGTTTCGTCACTCCCTCCACCATCTCCCTCACGTTCAGCTTATGCACACCAATACACATGAACCCACCGCCGGCGATTGCCGAAAATTCTGCATTCAATTGCTCATCATCGCTCGGTTTGAGGAAACCCCTCACTTAAAAATTCTGACGTGTTTTAACCACCCACTTTTGGTTGCGTGGCTGGCTATACATATGAACGTGAGCGAGGGAGGGAAGCAAAAAGAATTGAGACCTGCAATTCTGACACCAACACAAGCGACGAATCTCGCGAATATCTGCCAGCCTGCCTGCCAGCCTTCCTCCCGGTGCTGTGTGTGCAGAAATATAATGTTTTAACCAAAATGGATAACGAGAGTTCATTTGAGTTTAAATTTTTGCCGGTCCCAAGAAAGCAATGCGAAAACCCAAAAAAAAGGAAAGCAATGCGGCAGCATTCGGGAAGGGTGATGGCGGGCTTCCATGAAAACGTTTCTTTTCGGTGGAAGCGACATGGAAGAGCCCCTCGCGAGGAAACGCTTTTTTTTTTTGGGCCCTGACTGACTGACGGGTGGACGAATTTGCGATGCGCAAGTGCTCCGCAAGTCGGCTTTGAATTCTGCCAGCTCTTGGGGCCGGTGAACGATTTACGGGTGCAATAAACGCCCTGAGAGTTGATTGTTTGTTCTTACCTGCCTGCGCTGCCCGGTAATGCATCTCGCGTCGGCTTAGGGCCAGGTGATTGATGCGATTCGCGAGCACGTGGTTCAAGTAGGGAAGGAATTTGGTGGGTGTGAACTCTGATTTGGGTAGTATGATTAGATGTTATTTTTCACAGGTCTGATGCAACGTTAGAGGGAATTTGATGACTGAGTGTTGTTTTTAATGGAGGGAATGTATTTACAAGACACACATCAGCAGATGTAATTGTTTAATTAGGCAAATAAGAGAATGGATCCGGACGTGTAAATAGACGTTCTTAGTATCGATTATCTTCATTGAAGCTTTATTTGGAATGATTATGCAGTCTTCTTATTTATTAATGATGGGAAAAGTGTATTTTATCAGTACAGTTGCAACTTTTGTAATGAGCATCGAGAAAATTACAATTTTGTAACAAAAGCCCTATACACTATAACAAGCATAAACATTCAAAACAAAGCACATACATTTCAAATCTTGACGCCTTAAAAGTTCAAAACATGGCAAATAAATAAAAAAAACGAATTAATCCACCTATGGTGAGATCTGACCTTACTAATTGAAACTCCGACACAAGTACTCATATGTATGTGAAATGATCAGGCCTGTCATGGTGGTTACTCATGGCAACTCCAAGAGTAACCAGCCCCAGAAACCGGTTATTATTGCACTTATTATTTAATCAATATTAACTGGGTGCAAGCATATGCGCTCCTCTTATAAAAACTACGCACTAAAATGTATAAGGGAATCTTAGGACGCCCATCCAGATTACTATGTGCTCATATGAGCATATTTACGCTGCAAACATTCAACAAGAGAAATGTTCTGTCTTCATCCAGATTCAATTTGCATCTTTAACCGTCCTAGTTCATTAGAGTCTATATGACCCTGTGACACTTACAAATTGCTGTAATTTCGCAACGAAGCAAGCTACAGAGTTGGAATTTTGTTTGGACTTTTCCTAACTATCTTTTACAAACAATTTCAAACAGAATTAATTTTCAGTGACCTCTTGGAGCTGCGCTCGAAAAAGAATGACACAGTGCATTAATGGGCCTATTTGAACCAGATTTCCACTTGCTCTCACAAATTTAATTCTAGACAGATTCTTGAAAAATTGGGCTCATTTGAAAGCAATAGGATAAAAGTGTCTATGTGGTTCATGCATGACTTTTTGTCATGTATATCAGATGTCCTATGTCCTCCAAATCGTCATGGACTCCGGATAATTTGTTTTGCATGATCAACCATGGCTCAGACAATGTCTGCTGCATCGAAATATGTCCATGGTGAGTTGGCCGAATGGTCATTAGGCCAAACGGTTGCTAATACGAACGTTCATTAGGACGAACGGTCACTAGTCCAAACGAATTTTAGGCCGAATGGTCAATTGGCCAATTTACGGAAAAATATTTCTTAACGCTTGCAAAGAAAATATTTTTGAAAAAGTGAATTACCAGCAAATAATAGAAGGATAAGGTGGCGCTGTAGTAGGTCGATTTTATTCTTGTACAAAATGTAGATCCTTTGAAGTATTGGACACATCTTGACTCAAGACCGGATGTGAATCCTAGTTACCTCCGAAAAGATTTTAGCGGTTCAAATGAACACCGCCTGCCTTACTTTTGGGGAGGCATACGAATAGCATTTTTGCCAGGGTATAACTTTTTTGTTTTACCATGAAATTGGCTGAAATTTTCTCGGTGAGTAGAAAATTGCTCAAAATTATGGTCTACGCAAAATTGGAACTGATTAGTGTGGTTATTCCTGGTTTCCGCGAGGCCATCGGGGGGAGAAAGGGTACCAGTCGTCTAGAACAAGGTGATGCTGGAAATCCACAGCAACAGGCATCTATGGGTAGTGCTGATTAATATTTTAACAAAACCAACCCACGACCTGGTTCTAGATACTGTGTGTCTACCGGAACGCCATCCGGTGACCCAGATCAACCTTAATCTTAATTAGTATGTATTTTTGATCAAGGCCTTGATTATTATCTGCAACTATATGGAATGTAGTAAAATTGTGTTTTTTTTATATATCAGCTGATCATTGGCTCCGAGTGGTCACCAGATGACCCACCGGAAGATCCAGAACATCCTTAAAATTGACGATATAAAATGTAGTAGAATTGTGATTTTTGATATATTTGCTAATCATTGGCTCCGAATGTACAACAGGACCATCTGAAGATCCAGCACATCCGTAAAATTGATTGCTGTGTACATTTGTTAAAGTATGCCTTGAGTTGTGTCTGCTATTGAAAATTTAGTCGATTGCTGAATTTATGTATGGACCCAAATTAGGGGCATTTAGGTCAACATTACATCCATTTCCCCTATTAGCTGGTCATTGGATCTAAGTGGTCATCAAATGGCCCATCGGAAAATCAGGAACACCCAAAACATCCATAACATTGATTGCTCCGTAAAAATGATCAAAGTAGGGCATGACTTTTTTTCTTTGACTGTATCCGATGGTCCACTGGAAGTTCTAGAACATAAGTAAATTGATTGCTAACGTAAATTTAATCAATGTAGGCCATGTAATATAAATTATGATTTTTGTTACATAAATGTTGGTAATTGGTTCTGAGTGGTCACGTAATGAACCGCCGGTAAGCCCACAAGATCCTTAAAATTGATGGTTGTGTAAATTTGATCAATGTTTGCATTGCAATATTTACAGGTAGTCAGTAAGGGCACGGAATAACCAAGCTGGAGGCAGCTGGTTCGATTCCCAGTCTGGTCGAAGAAATATTTCAGACTTCCCTGGGTATATAGCTGAGTACTGCGGACTCACTCAATGTGATTGTCAACTGGGAGCCAGCGTGAACTGTCAAACGGGAACCAAACATTCAGAAGCCTCAAAAGTAGTTACTCTTCTTATCCATTGTCAAATATTGTTATCTCTTAGAAATCAACCATTCTTTTTATTTATTTATTTATTTATTTCGTCAACCAACGTAGACTAGTACAACTAATACAGTTTTGTTTTCTTAAATATATATTTATATAAAAAAAGTAGTGTCAGCTTTCTTGTCTTTTCTTTTATGAGTTGTTATTTCTTATGGAATAAAAATATTGCTTTAGTTTATGCCGAGACATTGTAAAGTCAATGGTTTCGCAGTGTTTATTGTAAGAGGCCATCATGCGGTTTAATGGCCCATATTTTGCATAATTTGTGCGATGATGTTTTATGGCAAATAAATTTCGATTTCGGAGTTGCCGAGTGGGTGCATGGAAATTTAGTTTTGATAAAAGTTCTGTTGAGTCAATTCGCTGCGAAACGATATCATTTACAAATGAAACCATTGCATATTCACGACGCTCTTTTAATGTTTGTATGTTTATAAGCATGCAGCGTGCTTCATATGATGGAAGAGGAAATGAAGTCCAACCTAATTTACGAAGAGCGTATAATAGAAATTGTTTTTGTACTGATTCTAATCTTTCTTCGTGCGTGATTGAAAATGGAGACCATACAATGCTGCAATATTCCAGTATTGACCTCACATAGGCAATATATAGTGTTTTAATTGTGTAAGGGTCCTGAAAGTTATAGCAAAAGCGCTTGATAAAGCCTAGCATGTTATTTGCCCTGTGAATAATTGTATTGTAATGGTCTATGAAAGTTAGCTTAGAGTCTAAGATAATTCCTAAATCCCTAACTCTTTCACATTTGTCTACAGTTTGATTTCCTAATGCAATTGAAATGTTTGAAGTTGTTCTTTTTCTACTAAATGATATTAAGTTACATTTTTTTACATTCAATTCTAGTAGACTTTTTTTGGACCATATGTAGAATATGTGTATTTCATTCCGGAATATATTGATGTCTTCTTCATTTCTTATTTCCAAAAAGAGCTTCATGTCGTCTGCATAAATAAGCAATGTAAGTTTTTTGAGAATGTAAGATATGTCGTTTACGTATAGAATAAAAAGGAGAGGTCCCAAATGAGAGCCTTGGGGGACGCCTGAAGTGACTTGAATTGGGCTCGATTTCTTTCCGTTGAATTTAATTATTTGTTGGCGGTTAGTTAAATATGATTCAAGCCATTTCAGGAGCCCTGACTTAATTCCAATTTTTTGCAGTTTAAAAAGTAACATTGGTATGTCAATGCGGTAAAATGCCTTGCTAAAGTCTGTATAGAGAGCTTCTACGTGGTTTCCATTATCCATTGCATTCAATGAATAGTCTATAAATTCAAGTAAATTGGTCGAGGTCGAACGACCCTTGAAAAAGCCGTGTTGCATGTCAGTAATTCTATTTTTGATTTGGAGAAATAATTTTTCGTTGATAATTGACTCGAAAAGCTTAGGAATGCAAGAGATAATGGCTTTACCACGATAATTACGTACGTCAGATTTTCGACCAGATTTGAAGATAGGTACTAGAAATGAGCTTTTCCAAATTTTAGGGAAGGTTCCGGATTCCAGGGACATATTAAAAAGCCAAAACAATGGAGCAGTGAGTTCCATTGCTAGACATTTAATAAATACTGGAGGAATTCCGTCAGGTCCAGGACCTTTTGAGGCATCTAAATTATTTAAAGCCTGCAAAATGTCCTGCACTTGAAGTTGATTGAGGCCAATGTCCCTTGAAAATTCTGGATAAAATGCAAAATAATTGCGGTCACGATCTTCTTCAGAAAATGTCGTATAAATTTCTTGAAAAAAATTTGCGAATAGATTACAGTTTTTTTCCGAACTATCACCGACATTTTCGTCTAGATGCATTATTGAAGGAAAATTGTCAGATTTTAATTTCGTTTTTACGTAATTAAAGAAGTTCTTCGGACAGGACTTTATTTCACGTTCAGTTTTTGCATTATATTCTTCAAATGCAGTACTGATAGCTAAAATCAGTTGATCGCATAGATCCAAATAAATTAATAAATTATTACTACTATTGTGTTTTTTATAAATTTTATGTGCTTTTTGCTTCCGATTTTTCAAGTTTTTTATTTGTCTGTTATACCAGACTGGATTTTGTGTGTTTCTGTTACGTTTTTTTTTCTTCAAAGGTATTTCTTCCGAAATTATTTCTGTTAAAATTTTGAAGAACACGTCTATACCAATTTCGACATTTCCTACATTCCTTAAAATTAATTGCCAATTGACACTGTTTAATTTAAATTTTATTTTTTTTTCACTGGAGGACACGGAAATGCAAGGTATTTTCCATTAGAATATTACCAAATACAACAACATATATTTTTCCTGATGTGAACTCCGGTTCAGACGGAACATCCGCCAAATTGATAGGTTCGTACATATTATTTCAGGTGCCTACATATTTTCTACAACATTATAGGATGTACCAAAGGGCAATTTTGCTACAATCAAACCATAAGTTTCAAACGGTTTTTGAATGGTTATCTCGAAGATCTGTAACACCCGTAAAATGGATTGCATGGTAGTTTTGGCCTAATGCGATTTTTCTCTGAAGCTGAAGAAGATGATGTAAGCAGTTATGTCTTAATCATTTGCCAGATCTTTATAGAACATTTTACAAAGCGACAGGATCTAGTTAGCCAGACAAGTGTTGATGCTATTGATGTTGCTTCTTACAGATTTTAGGTAGATACCTCCTGTCAAAGCGAACACCTGTTTATCAATGGTTTAGGGTTAAAACGTAACGAAAAATGGTGAATTTTCACTCAGTTTGTAAAAACATTGTTTATTTTGGCAACACGCCTGAAAAATAAAAAATAGAGAAAATTCGAACGATGGGTCGGATCAGCTCGTAGATTAATTCTGCACAAATGGTTTTCCGAAAAGTTGTCGTTTCGAGCATTGGCAAGCGTGAAGTGCAGTAAATCTACAGTTATCAAGATTGTTAAGAAGTTTGAAGAAACGTGTTCTCTTGAAGATTTACTGAAATCTGTACATCGGTCCAGAAAAAGGAGCTAGCAGCAGTACGCCTTTTGAAATCGCATAAACCGTGTTCCGTTCGTGAAGCTGCCAAAAGATTTGACATTAGCGTCAGAACTGTGCAGAATATCAAAAAACTTAACAATATCAGGACCTACAAGAAGTAAAAGCACCCAAAAGGACGGATTTACAGAAAGCTTCTTCGAAGATGCGGTCACAGAACTTGTATAACGTTCTCCTTCAAAAAAAGAACCGGTGCATATTGATGGACGACGAGACCCCGGGCCGAAATTTTTCAACGCTGAGCAGAGGACAGATGTGCCTGATGATGTACGATACATCCGAACCGAAAAATTTAGATAAAGGGTTTTGGTGTGGCAATCCATTTGCTCCTGTGGCTTGAAGAGTTCTTCGTATTTCACAACGGGCACAATCAATGGTGAAAATTACAGAAAAGAATGCATCAAAAAGGCTTCTACCCATATACCGAAAGCATACGGATCCTCCATTGTTTTGGCTGGATCTGGCATCTGCTCACTATGTTTCTGCTACGTTGAAGATGCTCAAGAAGGAAAAAGTCGATTCTGTCGAAAAATTCCAAAACCAACCCAAGCTGTCCTGAACTGCGTCCTATCGAAAGATACTGGGCAATAATTAAACGGCATCTTAAGAAAGATGGAAGAGAAGCAGGCTATGTTGACTGTTTCAAGAAAATTTGGTCTGCAACACAACGAAAAGTTAAGAAGAAAGTTGTGCAGAATCTAATGGGCGGTATTGAGAGAAAAGTCCGAGCGTTCTTCAGAAATGAGAAGTAAACATTCAAACTCACGTTAAATCGGTCATATGTATGTTGATTTTCATTTATATAAAGTAAACTTATGAATTTGTTCGAAAATAAATAATTTCCTTTGAGAAACAGGTGTCTACTTTCATTAATGAGCAGTCCTTATGTTCATTGATCATCTCACGCTGAAGGTCACGAGTTCACATGTCATCCTGCGACAAGTACGACCTAGTGAATGACCTATAAAGTTTTTAAGTTAATATAAAAATTGAAACATCAATATAAAAAACTATATATAGCAATAAACACTGGACTGAGGCGCTATAATGTTGTACACATTTCAGTACGTTACATCATAGGTCCTAAGTAATGAATAGAATCGCAAATCTTTATGCAGTTTGTTTATATATAAAAAGAGTTTTCACTCGTCTTGAAGTAGGGTTAACTACCCCATTTCTGGCCTAATAAGCACAACCCGCACTTGGTGTTTCTTAATCTAGCGCAGTTTAGCACTAAGCGGAGTGTTATTATTACTGATGGCTTCCAAATTAATTTACCTTTCCGTACGTATCGTAAGAGTTGATAAAGAGAAACCAATCTTTGAGATATTGTCAAAAGTCTAACACTGCTTCTTGACGCCAAACTCAGCCTACGGATTCTAAACTCGGCCTAATGCATTGAAACGTCAATGAATTCACTTCGACCTACCGGATGAGGATAAAAATTGATTCGTTCGGAGCGCTTCTTTTGTTTTTGGGAATAATGGGTGCAAACCTTCATATCACGCATTTTCATTGACTTCGTTCGGTTGCTTATTTATTTATTTATTTAATTGATTCCATCAACAGGCTTCAATAAGCCCCAATGATGTTAAGTAATACAAAAAACAACATGATTGTCTGTGCTTAAAACTTAAACATTACACTGCTATTCACGGTTACCTGTGCCCGAAAATATCGAGGTGAAACTACGGCGAAGCGTCTGACGTGGTACGTGAAAATCGAACACTGAGGCAACTCTGTTGAAAACTCGCTGCAGTCCGTTTATTGCTCCATTCATTCCGTAGTTCGTGCGACGAAAGGGAAGTCTCAGCATAACAGCAGGACATTCAAATCGATTTTTTCGAGGATAGTAGGACAATCGATTCTCCCTTGCAATGTATCGGCAACAAGTAAAGCCCTTGCAGCGTCTCTTCGGGTCGAAAGAGTTTCCAAACCAATCAGCTGACATCGGCTTTCATAGCTAGGCAAACGGAAAGGATCTCTCCAAGGCAATCGCCGAAGGGCGAAGCGTAAGAATCGGTGCTGGACTGATTCGACTCTTTCAACACCATTGTTGTAGCTTGGATTCCAAACTGCTGAGCAATATTCAAGGACTGATCGGACCAGTGAGGAGTACAATGACTTCAGGCAATAAATATCAGTAAAGCTTTTGGTTATTCTAAAGATAAAGCCTAGTGTTCTGGAAGCTTTATCAACGACATAAGAAATATGCTGCTTATATGTGAGTTGCGAATCCAAAATGACTCCCAAATCCTTCACGTGGCTCACTCGTTCAATTGCTGAACCCAATAGGTTGTAGTTGAAGATGATTGGTTCTTTTATCCGAGAAAAGGAGATTACTGAGCATTTCGCCGGGTTAACTTCCATTCGGTTCAAGGTGCACCAGTCAGCAAAAGCATGAAGCTGGCGTTGAAGAAAGTGACAGTCGGCAATGGAACGAATTCGAAGGTAGATTTTTAGATCGTCAGCATACGATAGTCGAGGTCCGTCAAGCACATAATTCACATCGTTGAAGTAGAGCAGGAAGATCAAAGGTCCAAGGTGGCTACCCTGGGGTATCCCCGATGTAGCAGGATAAGTATCAGATCGGTAATCGCCTATGGCAACCATCAGTTGGCGACCGGTTACATACGATCGAAACCATTGTAATAGGTTACCATTGATCCCAAGTCTGTCTAGTTTAGCAATAGCAATAGCATGGTTTAGCTTATCGAACGCTGCTGACAGATCGGTATAAATCACATCCGTTTGAGCTCGGTCAACCATGCTATCAGTTACATAAGATGTGAGGCATAGCAGATTGGTGGTGGTGGAACGACCTGACATGAAGCCATGCTGATCATCACTCAAAACATGCTTGCAGTGAGAAAGTAGCGGTTCCATTATGACTAGTTCAAAAAGCTTCGATACGGTGCTCAGTGAGGTAATTCCACGATAGTTGTTGACATCTCGTTTGTTTCCTTTTTTTGTGAACAGGAAACATGTGAGCAAACTTCCAGCAAGAAGGAAAAATACCACAGCGAAGCGATAATTGGAACACGTGACAGAGCGGAATCAATAGACTATCGATATTCTTCTTGAGAAAAACGGACGGGATTCCATCGGGTCCAGGGTTGCAAGAAGATTTCAGCTTGGAAGCAGCTCTTAAAATAGTCATATCGTTGATGTCGATGCCATTTAATGTATCGCCGTGCATTGGAACGTTGCTTGCTGCGAGGTTAACATATTCGTCAGATAGGCTCTCGTCAGTGAAAACATCGGCAAATTTGAGAGAGAAGAGTCGGCAAATCTCCTGATTTGTGGATCCCACTTCGCCATTGAACACCATGGACGATGGAAGACCGGATTCCTTTCGCTGCTCGTTTACATAGTTCCAAAAGGATTTCGGATGTGATCTCATCCTGCGCTGAATTCCCTGCTGATATCGCGAATAGCTTTGGCGACTGATCCGTTTGAATTGATGGTTTAGTCGAACATAATAGCATTTTAATTGGAACGTACGGTACTTGGTGTATTTGCGTAGTGCAGCTCTTTTAGTAGATTTCAGTCTACCGAGCTCCTTAGTCTGCCATGGATGATGAGCTGTTTTCTGGTGACTTATCTTCGGAACATGTCTGTCGATAGTATACGCCAAAATGTGTGAAAACGTTCTTGCGGCTACCTCAACATCGTGATGATCGAGGATGTTTTCCCAGTCCAAGCTGGAGAGCAAGTCTGAGATGCTGCGGTAATCTGCTTTTCGAAAATCATAGGAAACAGCAACGGGCGTTTCGTCGAAATCGTGAAGTAACTTGCTCTCCACAGTCACAATCAAAGGAAGGTGATGTGGAGTTGGTTTCACTAGTGGAGCGGGTGCACAGGAGATGAATGGAGCGACATCCTGAGAACTGACGGAACAAAGGTCCAAGCTGCGGTTGTTCTCGTTGACTACATGATTGATTTGCGATAACGTAGACGTACTGTAGCTATCAAGAAGCATAGTGGCTCCACAATGGAACACTGATCGTTCTGGATCCGGATACAGAAAACCGCTGTGGGATGGTTGCCACGAGATACCAGGTAAATTGTAGTCTCCCAAGACAATAACCTCGTCAATAGCAGTTGCGCTTTCCAAGACAGCTTGAATTGAACGACAATGGGCGTCGATGAAATCTATATCTCGAGCTCGGTTTGGAGGTATGTAGACCACACATACAAACAACGTGCGATCCGCTAGGTATATTAACTAAAGTATCGTACCAAACGCATAATTTACTTTTTAACTCTGAAATCATGGATTTATTTGAAGTTTAGGCGATTAAGCCGAAGTAGTTCTCTACCCTATATAATTAAAAAAAATAATTAATTAAATTAAAAATGTAAGATATCAATGAACAAATCAAGCATTATTGGTAGTGCAGCCACCAACTGATGAACTTTTAAACTTTATTCAAAAAGCCAGTTCTTATACGTAACTTTCAACGGTCTTCCAGTGACTGAAATCTGTCTATTGAGTGTTAACCCATTCATTCCCATAGTTCCTCAAGAGAATCAACAAGTTAGAAAATCTTATAAACTAAAGTTAATTTTTTTTTCACCAACTCATGCTACACTATGCATGTTGACTATCTTTAAATCGAAAAATCTTATAGTAAGTATAGGGTTGAACATTTTCTAGACCGCTCCGGAAATCAACTCTGCCGCCTCCAGATGGGCTACTGTCTAAGACCATCTGGTGACCACTCGGAGTCAATGATCAGCTAATATGTCGAAAATCGCCATTATACATGCCGGTTCCTTAGCTATACTCCGTCGGATGGATTCCGCAATGCTGAATGTGGTTCTTCATACGTGGCGTTGACTATGGAACAGTTAGAACAACGATAACAACTGCGAGGTAGAGGTGGAACTGTTCAATCGGCTGCAGGCGGAGGACGGCTACATGGAGATTACCGGGGATTTTGGAAAAAAAAAGTTTATCGATTTCATCGAGCTGAACAACTTCGAGGTGTCGAATTTGATTCTGTTGTATGCCAAGGGGCAGTTTCAAAGGGGTTAAGGATCGGGTTTAGGTTGTTTAAATGTATTTACATATACCTTGATGTAACGAAACTGTCACTTTTGCTTTCCATCGCTGATTTCAAGCTAACAATCATTAAATCAATCAATTTATTGTCTGTTGCAGTGGTGACTGGATTTTTGGGAATATTTTGAGTCGCACTTTGATGGTACGCTGACGAAAAACAACGAACTTTTTGGTTATTTCACGCCTAGAACGCTATTGAGTTTAACACATTTGGAAACAAAAAAGGTGTACCATTTGAATTTAAACACGTCTCAAAATCATTTTCAATCTAATTCATACTTGGAAAACCATATCATTGTTCACAAATAAGTAATTTAGAATTGTTTGCAAAATTGCAAATATTTTGCATAATTATTTTTACACGTGTTTCGAGTAGAATGCAATGAGAGTGTAAGATCTTGAAATCAAAACAACAACAAAAACCAAAACAGACACTTTGTTGTTGTTGTTGTTTTGATTCCGAACAAAAATCAGTCACTTTGACAACTCTATCTGTCATACGCATGGCCCGCACTTATTTCATCCCCACACTTTCAAAGTGTGGAGTCCAGTAAGGTGCAAAATGCGCAATAATAACACCGTCGAAGATATGAGACAATCCTCCATCTGTTTTCATGTAAATTTGAATAATTGAATATCAACGATGGAAGTCAAAAGTAACAGTTACTTCATATTGAGGTATACCTGTATTGTTAGACGAATAAAACTTATGTTTATAGAAAGCCTATCGAATATGTCGAAGACTGCACAATAGGGTATCATAATATTTATTGAACGAATCCTGATTTCTTAAACAGGGTGAGCTACCGGTGGCTATGAAGATCGCTCATCCGAGGAGGATGAATTGTATAACGCTATGTATTTGACCACCGTGCCTGTGGAATTGACCAATGTAAAACCGTGATTTCCGATATTGACGCTACCGGAAACGACAAGCAATTGTTGCAATGACGTTGGTTGCAAAAGTGGATCAGTCAGCAAAGGGTAATCTAGTTATTTCTATGATCTGGTTATGATCTCGGCGCTGATATTTATCAACACACTTTAACAACTCTTGCTGGGAATTAGACGAAGTGCTGGCTGCAGGAGAGATCCGAGCAAAGTCCTATAGGTTAGACTTCTAATCCGGGATACGGTCGTCTAGTTCTGTTAGTAAAATTTAAAACCGCACAAAACGCGCTACCAGAGTAAAGTTGGATATCAAAAAACTATCAAAATGATATAAAATAATACTTTTGAAATCAGTGTTCACTCGGCTGTCGACAAAAGCAGAACACTCTCGATGTGTGCCACGCGATCGTCTGTTTTCTCGGCAGCAACCATTGTGTGGTCCTCCTCATTGTTCTTCATCAGCAGTTCTTTCGGTCGATGAGACGTCGACTTTGGAAAGCAACCGTTTCGTGATGAGTGTGTGAGTGTTGACCAGCGGTTTGCCCCACGATGGCGTAACTGCCATACAATGAAACCACTGGAAGCGGCTCCTGCAAATTAAATTTACAAATCTATAGAACTGATTCCAATCTAGGTTTGTTTTTATTTTGAATAGATGAAAACTTATTGATATGATTTTTCGATTTTGAATCTTGATATCAACCAATTGATTTTAAAACATTCAGATTACTAATTTTGGTATCATGATACCATAGTAAAATTAAGATATTGAGTACTTATTTTGTTTATTATTAACGAAATTATTGATATCAAATCGCTTACATGGATTTGTTATCAAGGAAACATGATTTGTTATCTTTTTAATATCCTTTAGATCCATTTAGATCTCATTTTTGTTATGATAACTGTTAACAAGAGCACACGGTAGGCAAAATATGTTATCACGAACGCTTATATCAAAATATCAAATTTAGTTTTTGCCTGCAAGTGACGATGATTAGCGCGCGATCGAACTGTTTGATTGAGGAGCAGTGTCGGAGTCGGGTGAAAACCATACTGGTAACTCATTCGTTCGAAGGATTTCGCTGCAATCAACACATACCACTGACGAAGAAGAGAAGACCATCAGATCAACAAAGATCAATAGCAGCCAGTCTACTTCTTGTACAGCTCGCGAACGATTAACAGAGAACGAACCTCCGCACGTATTTTGTTAATTAAATGTTCGATGTGAAATAGTTTAAATAAGGGAAATAGATATAATGTCGGACTAAATGCCCCTTATTTGGGCCCATACATAAATTCAGCAATCGACTAAATTTTCAATAGCGACCAAAAATCTCCATTAGTACCGTCCCAATGACGCGTTCATCTAGATAAAATTTATAAATAGCAGATTTTTAGCGATGGGCCCAATCTTAGATCCATAGGCCAACATTAGAGCCATTTCCCCTATATGTTGTAGTTTGGTTTTTTAAATAAAGTGTAGTCAATGTATGTTATGTGTAAATGTGAATTGTGCCCCGAAGAAGCCTTCAGAGCACTATAACCCGGAATACCAGGAATTGCTCAGCCAGTGCCAGCGAAGTGTACCACCAACAGCGAGCGGCTGGTCCGGCGATGCGACAAGGTCACCCAAGGACGACGAACTACGTAAACGAAGGTATCCCAACATAAACTGGTTTTTCGAGCCGGATTCTAGCTACCGGTGAGTCTGGTTGGGATAGAAACGAGCACCGCCATTGCATACCATCAAAGAAGTGCCTTTGCGTCCACCTGGAAGGATTTGCGCCATCACGGAAGGTCGTCATTATTCCTCAAAGGACCTACGCCATCGCAACATAGCGTTGAAACGTCTACGAAGTATAGAAAGAAGATTATCGAGGGATCAGAATATGCAAGAACAGTAGTACGACTTCATGGAGGAATATGTCAAACTTGGTCATATGAAGGAAGTCGTGGATACCAGATTCAATGGAATGAAAAACAGGTAAAAAGGAACGATCGCTCGTTTGCATAATATGCCTTCACTATTTATCTAAGAACGATAATGCGTTCAAGTTAAGTTAAACACGCCCACGCGTCCTATCAGTATGTAGCTGATAAGTGATTTAGATGTTTCTCTCTGTTTATCCTTAAGGAAGGATATGGTTTCATACTTAAACGTTACAAATGTTCGTCATTTTTAGCCTCTGTAAACCTCTTTAGATTCGAGTAGTAAAAATTCAATAAATTTACAAAGTAACCAAGAAATCCCAGATCTGAGAGGGCATAGTATATAAAGCCTAAGCACACAAATTAACCCTTCAATGGCGATTGGAATTCTAGCTAATAAAATATGCAAAATTAGGCATAATTAGGCGGTATTAGTTAGTTATTAAGGAGACTTTCAGCCAAACGCTGGTTCGTTTCCGGTTGGGCGGTATTGAAAGGGATATGCAAAATCCTGGACGGACCAAGTAAAGTTTTATGTAATTATAAGTTTCTTGGGCAACACGTAGCCTTAAGATCACTTTGTACATTTTTTAAAATAAATTTAAGCTCAACTCCAGATTCTTCATTGGGTCCGAAAAGTTTCTCGATATCTAGAAGTGAACACTTCTCTCCTTGACCGGAGAAAAAATATCTCTTAGACGTGTTTTTAGTAAAGTGTCTCAAAAAGCGAAAGACTCTCTAATCAAGAGAAGAAATAAGCTTCTGGCAGCGACACTTACCGTCCATTTTATATGTTATAACAACTGCATGTCTAACGTCGATTCCACTAGTTTTAAAGTATGCTTACCATCCATTATGGCTTACATCTGTTATGCTTAAGAACTGTATGCCTAACATACGTCTACCTATGATACTTATGTCAAATGACCCGTCACTATTTGAAACCATGCAGTAACTGTATCATGGAATATTATGAAAATATAACTCTATAACCTTCACTGAGTTTAAAAAAATCTTATCAATCTTACCTGTGCTGAAAATAGCCAACCTTAGAGTTTTTGATTTAATTTCCGTCCTACTAAGCACAACCCGTGCTTTACCTCTCTTTTTTGAACGGGTTTGAACAAAAAATTCAATATTTCTGCCCAAGATTACTTCTAAATTTATTCACCTTTCACAAATTGTTGAGATAGGGCTTTTGATCTAATTTCCGTCCTACTAAGCACAACGCGTACTTTACCTCTCTTTCCTGAGCGAGTTTAAACTAAAAATGGAGTATTTCTGTCAAAGATGACTTCTAAATTTATTCACATTTACATACGTACCATTGGATTTGATAAAAAGCCACAAATTGTTGAGATATTGTTTAAAATCTAATACTGCTTCTTGATTCTAAATTCGTTCTACGAATTTCAATTCCGTAGAAAATGGGGATCTGCTAGGAGCGCTTCTTTTGTTTTGAGAACAAAGAGCGTAAATATTCATACAATGCGCTCCAATAGGATTTATGTTGTAGCTAATGAACTAAAGCATCGTAACAAACCGATTATTGATTTGTGCACGGTGAAATCATTGATATTATTGATCTTTACCGATCGATAGAACGGAAATGGGCGATTACGACGAAGTAGCGCTCTACCCTACCTGCAGGAATTCGAATTTGAAAAGTGATTCTACGCAAATATTTAAAGACAGAAAAAAAAACAAAACAAAATTTAAATAACGCTGTCGAATCCTGCAAATCAGGCATCGGTAAAAATTCCTCCGCCGATCAATTTCCGAAGCGAACCAAAAAGACCCCAAAAGTGTTAATGACCTCTACCGTGCCACATCAGAGAGCAACCTTCGCCGACCGGCCGGCCGCTTTATCCGCGTGCGGGGACACCGAATTTGCACAAGAGAAAGGTGTTCCTTCCTGGAGAAAGTAGCCAATCGAGTCACGATCGCGGAGCACCCGTTTCGTGACCATGTCGTTTATTTTTGGACAGGTTACAAATTCTCAACCTCAACAGCAGCAGAGCTGTCTCTCCCTCGCTCTATCTCTCTTGAGCTACCTCGCTGCGTTCATTGAAGCCGACGATATCAACAGTCAGGCGGCAGCAGCAGCAACAATATTTACACGGGGAGGCCTCCAATGAAATACTAATAACAATAATAATAACAACAATAACAGAAGCAACAACAACAACTTGATACTATATACGAAGGCAAGACCGGGCAGGAAGGTCCATGAGTTGCTGCTGCTGCTGCTGCTGCTGGATGGATGGATGGATGGGGCGACGGCGAGCTGGGTACGCGGTCGTTCGTTGAACCCTCCGGGGTAGATTTAGCACGTTCATGCCTCGTTCATCGTGTCCATCACATCAGTTTGTTCGAGTGTGTATAGTCAGTGTTCAACATTCGTCGAGGAATTCCCTCTCAGTGGGGAGCTTGCCTTCTTGATTTTTTTTTTTCGGTTTGATGTGAGAGACCAGAAGCTGAGATGGGCGCTCTCGAAACTTTTTCGAATCACTCTGAGTATAGAAATAGCTCTCCGAGTACTCCGAGATTTATATCAACAACGCATGAGACGTCGTTGATCCAACATATGTTTCTCTCGTCATGTGCGCTTGTTTCGCAGTCTTTTTTTTTTGCGAGTTCACACATTTATGTATACCTTGCCTACCATCAGGTATGATAGCACAGCAACTGAATCAATTAGCTCCGTACTATGACACCTTATTATGCAATTCGAACTAGTTGCTTAGCGGCGGTCGATGGCGTGCGAGCGTGTGCTCACATAGGTCATTGTAACGCTTCGTAACGCGTCGTTGTCGTCGTCGTAGAAGTCGTCATCGCCCGTCACCACAGCAGAGCAGCTTATGCTTTACGCACACGGTCGTTCGTTGCTATCGTGATGGGTCGCAATTTTCCAGTTTTGCGCATCGGTCGAACAATGAACACAGGCACTTAAAATATGGATGGATGGATTGATGGATGAAGGGAGCGTCCCTCTTTCCGCACCTTAACGAGACGTGATAAGTGGTCATTTGCACTATCGGTAGGCCAACTGTGGACTAGCTGCGGTTTGTTCGAGGTTCGGGTTAATGTTGAACACCCTACTAGGAAGGCCACATTCGTCGGGAGGAAGGTTAACAATGCGTTTCCTGGAAAATTCGAAATTCATTTTGACCATCAACTCACTGATTCCCACTGTGCTCCACTTATGCCCAGTTCGCAGGAATAGACCAGCTGCTGGTTCTGCTTCAGGAATTCGGGAGGGGGAACTTCACCCTACCATCTCCTCCATGACCAGAAGTCCGAGGGAAGTTCAATGAATGGCTAAAAGACAGGTATACCGGAAAGAGATCAATAGATAAGGGCAGAAGATACTACCACGCGAGAGACAAACTATACAGAACCGGCCGGGCCCCTAGGCAGATTCACACGACCCATGATGCAGAAGCCGACGAGGAGGAAGCCTACGTGAGCTCTAGCACTACGAGCTCGGGTGGAGGTTGGTGTGAGTGACCAGCTCTCCGGTCTCGATCGATTGGTCAGGTTCGGTCATCAGCGGAGCCGGAGAGTGCCTTCTGTCGGGCTGCGGGTGCAGGGCATCTTTCCGGTTACATCGACAATTATAATCTCGACCAATGTCTCTAATTGATGTAACAACATTTCATCCTGTTGTAGTATCAGCATCCGAACCCGAGCATCGTCACCGGGCGGTCGGTGGCAGGAGTCTTGGCCGGACGGCCGGTCGGTCCGTCGGTGTCAATGGAGCCTTAATGATATAACTCTATTTATCGGTGTGTTTGTTTTTCCGCGGTCTTTGTGCTGCTCTCACTACTGACTGTTGTGACTGCGATGCTTGGCTCTTCTTTTTCCTTTTAAGTTTCATTCAAACGTCGGTCGTCGCAGATGGGAAGAGGGCATGAAATTTGCCATATTAAGAAAAGTTGAACTAATAGCTACACTTATCATTTTTCCCCTTTGCTACGCGTTTTCTTGGGCCGGTTAATTGGCGATGCTGACACTTGATACATATTTACTGGCTAGAGTGCGATGATTGGCAGGAAGGGAAGTGGCTTTTGGCGGAATCTGTGTTGACAGACAGTTCAAACACCTTATCCTATGGGAAGGGTCTATCGGCGTTTTTTCGTGTGCTGTAATATGCGATGGGAGAACAGCAACCTTCTGGAAGTATGCATTTGTTTTTAGCAAATTGGTTAGACAATCATACACTGAAAACTAAACTCCGAGAGTGAATAGCTTTTACTCAGTTATGAATCACTTATACATATTTGCATTGGGAAATTTCTAAAATCATAGTATCCTACGCTTTTAGAAATTTGTCAATATGAATGGGTAAAAGTGACTCACATCTGAGTAAATGCGACTCACTCTCTGAGTAAGATTAATTTTCAGTGTAGACTTTGAGCTATAGGGTGATGCACATATTATGTCACGCTCTAAGGGGGAAGGGGGGCTTATGATTTTGTGACAAGCAATGTATTAGGTATAAGAAAAATTACACGAAAGGGGGGAGGGGGTTTAATTTTTCCTCAATTTAGCGTGACATAATAAATGGATCGCCCCTATTGAGTGTTTATAAAGATTCGTTTGATGCAATAGACAAAAGGTTCAATTCCCGGTCCAACCTGGGATTTTTTTTTTGTCTCGAACAATATTTCGATTTCTCTGAGCATAGAATATGATTGCAATTACCCCACAATAATACTAATGCAAAAATTGTACTGGCATAGAAAGCTATCAATTAACAACTGTGGAAATGCTCAAAGAACATCAGGTTGAGAGCCGGTGTGAAGTCCCAGTAGGGACGAAATAAATCCAAAGAAGAAGAAGCAATAGTAAGCTGGCACAGCAAATGTGGGGAGCAGAGTTCAACCCCTCCCCCTTCACAGAGCTTTGAAGCAAATATAAAATTGAACACTTTAACTTTAACACTTTTTCACTTGTACTGAATATGAATCAATTTGAGCGAATTTAGCTATTCACCACTTTTCGCTCAATCCTTTTGTATGAAAAATATCGATTAAAAATTTGTTTGTTCAACATCATCCGTTGAAAACTTTCAATATTAGTCTCGAAATCCAGATACCACTGGCAATTCTGGGAAAATTTTGATAGAGATGTGAACTATGTACAGATTGTGGGATATTTGTTAAAGTTAAGATAAGTGTAGCAGTGCAAAAAAAAGATCTTCCTGGAAGTTTTGCGAACTTCGTTAATTTCAAGGAACATTCCAGATGTTTAGGAAGTTGAGTGAGTTGAGTTGAAAAAGAAGGATATGAGATCTTGGTCAAATTAAGAACGCTTGAAAATAAAATATGTAGCATAGAAACAGTTCAGAAAACAAGAAGTTAAGGGAATATTAAAAATGTTCAGGGAACATTGTATAGTTTCAGAAAATTCATGCAAGTTCAGTAAACTCAGTCGAAATTCAGTGAAGTAGCTTGGAAGACAGAATTGCAGCGAACTTCGTAGCAGTTGGCGGAACTTCCCAAAATTAGCGTGTCCATGGAGTTTCGTTAGTGTTCATGGAACTGAGTATAAGTTCAAGAACCTTCTTGGAAGTAATAGGAATCTACCGTGCCGATTCAAATTTCGGACACTTAAACTCGAATTTCGGACACTTTTAAAAGTTGATTATCTCGGTCGAATATGATCCACATGTCTTGTAAATTTTAAATTTTTTTGACTAGTGCCCTCCACGATCATCTAACATTATTACTTTGTTTCTAACTGGATGTAATATTTAATTAAAAATGAAAGTGTCCGAAATTTGAATCGTCCGAAATTTGAATCGTCCGAAATTTGAATCGGAACGGTACATAGAAGTTCAAGAAACTGTGTAAAATATCAAAGATATTCATGTCGATGATATTTACGGATTTTCGATGTATCGAGACTTCAGGTTGATCAAATATTATTCTGTAGATCTGAAACCGTTCACAATTTTTAATGTCAATGAGATTCTCAGTTGAATCAACCGGTGAACAGTCGTGTTTATTTCAGTTACCGTGGGGGTGACGTAATTTGTGATTATCCCCGGTCCCTTTCAAATTGTATCATTATTTATGTATGGTCCTTATATTTGAAATTACGTTTCACATTCATCTAGTGATGGCTGATTTTCATTCGAATAATCGATTAATCGACTAACGAACCGAAAAGTAAAATATTTTATCTCTGATTTTGGTGTGATTGTTTTGATAAAAAAGTGCGCAAAATTTCATCTCTACCGAGGGGGCAGCAAAACCAAAAAAATACCTTGCATACGAGGGGTATTCATTGGATGAAAGGGACCGTGAAAGAGGACACTAAAATAGAAAGTTTTTCTTCCGACAGTTTCATCTTAGTATTCATCTTTGGTTGAATCCTGGTTCAGTTAAAATTAAAAATATTTCAGATATTCTTCCATGATCAAAAAGTATTCAAATCTCAAATTTCAGTTAATAACTCTTTCAAGCTTAGAGGTTTATGAAGTATTATCCTGAAAAATTAAATTACGACTCTCAGATATTCTCAGGCAGGATGTGGCCTTGGAAGGACCCTTCTTTTCAGCAGCAATTTACCAGCACTCGGTCAATTGGTCATCTAAAAAACCAAACTCACTTGTTAATACAAAACTTTTTTTCACGGCACAATCACACAGAATTGTTATTGCTTCCACTGTACTTAATTAATTTATAAATTTTTAAACCGAATTTTATTGGTTGAGGTACTACGATCCATCAAATTTTGATGAAGGACAACATCTGTGATTTCTATATGGGGGTACACTTTGTGAAAACCAACAATGGAATATGTATTAAAATTATGAAAGATTTTGAACGTTAATAACTTAGCTCCCCCTGAACCAATTTCAAAGGTTTTCTCACTAATCGATCAGAAATATTTCTACGCATCTTTTATATTTAAGACTTTATCATTTTTTCAACATGTCACTTTTGAAAATTGCACGAATGTGCGACTGATGCTACGATAGTTAAATTATCACCGTTTGCCTGTGAAAAGCGATATCCCTAACACAGACTTCAAAGTTGAATTTCGCGTGGTGAGTGGTGGTGTTCTCCAATACACAACGAAAGGCTGCCTGCAAGCAGCGAGCTGCAGTCCACATGAGCATCCATAGAAGGAGGAAGAAGCCGCACCGCTATTGATCGTAATCAGTAGCTCTCCGTGAGTCGCTGTGGGCCATCTATGTCAAGCGTGTCATACTAAATAGTATAAACAGAGAGAACCCCGCTAAAACTCCTATTCCTACACAAATCAAAGCTCCTGCTGCCGTTAACAAATAAGATTTATTATATAAGACTACGTAGTCCTACTTCACCATCGCGTACAATCCCATAGGGCTGTAGTTTTATTTTTCAAATTCAAGTGATTTAATTCTATAGAAACAAACAGCTGGGTAGTTGTATGTGTTGGTTATACGACTTAACGAAATAAACGAAATATTCATTAGTTGACCCAATCTGAAACTGGATTCTGCAATTTCAACTTATACCCTGACCATCATCACAACCTTGAAAAGCGCAAATTTTAGTAATCGACCCCTTGATAATACCACGGGACGTCTTCAAGGTCTGCGAGATTCTGTTTGCCGGCTACGTGGTACCAGTACGCTCCGTAAGTGGCCGATTGTATTGAGGAAACTCGGTTGGCCACAAATGTTTTCCAGGTGTTGGGTGAAGCGTTACTGTTGAATCGCACCAGATGTACGAAGCGGAGAATTCAATTTGCAATGCATCGGATATCTTGACGAAGAAGCTAGGTCAGTGGCGCAAAGTTCCAATCGGGGAAGGCTGATGCGTTTCAGTGGTGCCACTCGGGATTTCAATGTTAGTAGATGTACAGCAACATTGCCCTGTGAGGCAGCCTCGAAATTGCATCGGAGAATGTGTGCAGCTAGATGGTAGCGTCTGAAATCAACGCGTAACGTGGTACTCGGAACTCGGAAGTTGTGGTAGTTGTCCGGCGTAATTCTTTCATTTCTTCACAACCGATTCTAAAACCTAGGTGTCCCAGCCAAACGATTACAACCACAGGAGTTAAACGGCACCGGTGGTGTAGTGGTAAGCGTGATTACCTCTCATCCCAGCAGGCCTGGGTTGAATCCCAGTCGGCGCCGCTGGGATGTTCTGAGGCATAACATCTCTGATCACGCCTTCCTTCGGATGGGAAGTAAAGCCGTTGGTCCCCGGTTCATGAGTTGATGGGTCGATAGGTAGGGTCCAGGTGTGGGAGCTGCCTTCCTGGCACGTCGGTAGCATTGGTGCTCAGCACGGAAAACAAGATCGACGGAAAAAACAAACCAAAGGAAAAAAAATAACCACAGGAGTTGCATCAGCATTTTTCCACGGATTACGGCAAGAGAAACTATTCCGAGGGGATCAAATAGCTGCAATATCTCAGGTAAAAAGTTTCCCTTGGTAGGCGGTCCTTGTGTCAGTAGAAGGATGGTCTCAGTACGGAACACGTCACACACTTAGAAATAAATATTTTTACACGAGATGTAATTCATCTTTGATGTAAATTATGGAACGTAAACAAACATGTCATGTAAATTTAAGTGTTCGCAAATCGAAACATACACAAACCGACGAAAAGTACGCTTGATTGAATTGATTTTCTACTTTCTTTCAACTGATTCTTATGTCATTAGGGCCGCTTGCATGTGTCGGTCTCAGGGCACGTAAATTTACATGACTTTTTTGTAGTGTGCAGGTTCAGACTCCCAGCTGATTCCCAACGCCTTGATTGTTTCGTCCTTATCAAATTTCAGAGTGGATTGAGTTTCGATTTGATCAGCAGCTAGTCCCGGCAGCATTTCCAATTTGTTGATGTACACTTTCGCAAGCAAAATCCACCCTTCGCCATCAAATCTCCAATTCTGTCCTCAACTGGATTGCTTCCTGGACCGACTCAGCACCACCGATGAAATTGTCAACGTAAAAGTTATTTCTGAGCACTGGTCCTCCCAGCGGATAGGCACCACCTTCATCGTCAGCCAACTGTAGTAGTGTACGAGTTGCAAGGAAAGCAGACGGAACCATACCATACGTAACGGTAAGCAGACGATATGTTTGTTCTGGGCAGAGCGTAAAATTATTGCCTGCTTAGGTTGAGTGTGAAAGCACTGCACTATTCAATCCATTGCTCTGTCCAGACCGTTTGTACCAAACGATAAAAGACGAGGCAATTAAAGAGCCAACAAAAACATTCAGTCACTCACGAACAGGCGACTCACACCACATGCAATCGCTCACACAGCATGTAATTGAGGCATTTTTCCATAGACAATGTACGTTCAGTCATTCAAAACAAGGATTGGGTGCCATCACGGAAGAATAAACGTGCTGACTGAGCTACAGACTGAGTGCTCGGTTGTCAGTGACTCGTTTACCTCTCAATCATTCAGACTCTCACAAGGCAGTGAATGAAATGAGACAGATAGCAGTTCATTTTCATATGAAAATGACTCTATGAATCTTTTTCTGGGTCAGATTTGTTGAAACGAAATAGTATTTCTTGAAGCGGTGTATGCTCTTCATGGTTCAGTACCTGGCGGTACATCTTTTCAACGTCACCCACAATTGCGACAGTGAAGGTTCGGAATCGAAGGCTGGTTGCGTGAATATCAACTTGCACCACGGGGCCCACAAGCAGAGCTTCATTCAGCCTGTCGATGTCTTGGAGGAAGCATCAAATACGACACCCACTTTCGTCGTTGTGCTGCCCTTTTTCAGCACTGGATGGTGGGGTACGAAGAATTCCTTCGAACAACCGGCTTTTACGTCAGAAAACAAACGCATATGCCCCAACTCCAAGTACTCTCGCAAGAACTTACAGTACTTCTCTTTCAGGTGGGCATCTCGGTCGAGCCTGCGTTCCAGAAGTTCGAAGCGCCGTAGAGCGGTGGCCTTCGATTCTCCAACTAGCTTGTCGAAGTTGGATTTACGTGTTAGTCGCACTATGTATCGTTCCTACGACGACAGTTCTTAACTTAAATGTCATCCCACACCTGCCCGATATCATTCGACTATCCACAAATGAGATATATATATATATGCATAGAAAATCGGCAGGATCGGATGCTGTCGGGTAGGTGTGGATTGAGCTTAATGCAAAAACAGCTCGATGAAGAGGTGAGTTACCTTCCATCCCACTGGTTGTCAAGGTGATTCACTAATCACGACGACACTGTTCTATGACTCGTTGAAGGGGAAAGACACCATCTCCTTCTGCGGACAATGCTGCTACTACACTTTAGTAAGGCTCCACTAAAATCACAATTTACATTGACCCCTCCGGGATGCGACCGAACCGGGATTTGTATTGGTGTGAAAGAGATAGACACCAAATATTTATGTCTCTCTCTCTCACACACACTAATGCAAATCCCAGCCCGGTCACATCCCGGACGGGTCAGTGTGAATTGCGCTAAACAAGTCAATCGTCCGATGCGATAATAACACTAGTTTACAAATAAAAGTAAAAAACATGAACTTAAACAAACGTAACTTTTTAACCACGGTAACAAATGACTAGAAATATTCATAGAAGATTCTAAGACGGTTCAATGACAAACTGATACCCACTTTTCAATTAGGGAATCAAAAAGCTGTATTTAAACTTTGTACAGTTGCGAAAAAGTTCACCTTCAGAATTCCTTGAGGTTATTTTCGAAATGTTTAGAACTCTATGAGCTCTTTTGAAATTCTTCTCAGAAGTCCTCTGGAATTATTTTTAGAACTCTTCTTGACTTTTACTCAGAACACCTTGGAACTGAAATTCCCTTAGAGTTTCAGAAGAATTTCCTCAAAACAAATTATTCCCGGAATGATCGTAATTATCGGGACTCCCTTGAAATTTTTCTCAAAATCCCTTTGGAATTTCACTCAAAATTAAATTATCTCGTATTCTTTTCGGAATTATCTTGGAACTATTTGCAGGATTCACTAGAAATTATACGCAGAATTTTCTTGGAATACTCCCCACAAATCCTTTGGAGCTGTCCTCAGAATTCAATATCCTTGAGGTTCTTCTCGGATTTTTTTTTTTTAGAACCCTCCTAAGAGCTCTTTTGAAATTCTTCTCAGAAGTCCACTGGAATTAAATTAAGAACTCTTAACGATTTTTTTCTCAAAACACCTTGGAACTGAATTAGCTAGAAATTATCCTCGATATTTGCTTGAAATTTCCCTTAAAATCCCTCTGGAATTTCACTCAAAATTTGACTTTCTCGGTATTCTTTTTGAAATTATTTTAGAGCTATCTGCAAAATGCACTAGAAATTATCCGCAGAATTTTCTTTGAATTCTCCCCAGAAATATTTTGCATCTGTCATAAGAATTTAATATCCTAGAAGTTCTTCTCGGAATATTTTGAAACTTTTTTTTTTTTCTCACAACACCTTGGAACTGAAATTCCCCTAAATTTTTAGAAGAATTTCTTCTGCATTCTCCAGAAATTCTTCCCATAATGAGCTTGAAATTATATTCGGAATTCCCTTGAAATTATTCGCAGAATTTTCATGAAATCATCGCCAGAAATCTTTTCTTTTAGAACTGTCCTCAGAATTCAATACCCTTGAGGTTCTCCTTGGAAGTCAAGTTTAAGTTGCTCGCCCATTCACCATTTCTACCAGAAATGTTCAATAAAGCTTGTCCCTCCATTCACCTGTACTGTGCAATTTTTACATCAGGAATAATCAATTCAGCTTGCCTCTCCATGCAGCAGATTGTTGCAAATCTTTCACCAGAAATTTCAATACAAACTTGCTCTAATGAAATTTTACACCAGAAAATTTAAATTGATCAGAACGATGCAAATTTTCCACCGTTAATGTTCAATAAAAATTGCTTCTCCAATCTTATGATTGGTGTAGATTTCCTTTTTCCATTTCCACCCGACATTTTCAATATAGCTTGCTTCTCCTATCATCAGAATATTGCAGGTTTTCCACCAAATAAAGTTTGCCCCTATTTTCAGATTTTGCGACATAAATTTTCAGTAGAGCAGCTTCTCTCCAATCATCATAATGGTGCAAATTTTACACCAGAAATTATTATTAAAATTTGTTTCTCTATTCAGCAGAAGGATGCAAATTTAAGACCAAAAATTTTCCAAAAAGCTTGCCCGTTCGTTTACCAGAACGGTGCAGATTTTCCACCAGAAATTTACAATATAGCTTAATTTTAAATAAAGCTTGTGCGTTCATTTACCAGACCAGTGCAAGTTTTCCACCAGAAATGTTCTGTTCATTTCATTTATCAGAGTGATCCAAATTTGGCTCAGAAATTTTCAATAAAGCATGCCTCTCCATTCACAAAAACGGTGCACCCAAAATGTTCAGGGAAATTTGTTTCTCCATGCACCTTTGTGGTGCAATTCTCAGGCTTTTCCTCTTCATGCACCAGAATGCTGCAAATCTTCCATCATGAATTTTCAATGAAGCTTGCATTCATCAGAACGATGCAAATTATGCACCAGAAAAATTAATAAACCTTGCTTCTACATTCAGCATAGTGTTCGAACTTTCCACCAAAAATTTTCAGTTAAATGTGCACCTCCAAATTTTTAGCGTGATTCGTTTTTTTTTTTCAATTTTCATTTCGATTAGTCCCTTCATGCACACCCTTGATGTTATTTTTACACCAAAGATATTCAATAAAAAGCTTTTTCTTCTACTTACCATCACGAAGGTGAATTTTTTCAACCTTAAATTAACCCTCTTATTTTAACCGCCTTCTCATGTAGCCAAATTGAAAAAAAAAATTACACCAGAAATGTTTTGTATGCACCACTGTAGTGCAATTTTTTGACCAAATAATTTCATTGAAGTTTGTCCCTTCATGCACCTTTGTGGTGCAATTTTCAGGCACCATCTCAAAGGAATTGACGCAATAAAAGGTTTTCAGTGCCCTTATTTTATGAAATGAAGTAATTTTACCTTCAAATCAAGTTATCAAGAAATCAAGTTATTTATACCATAATTTTGTGAATGTTGAAATAAAAATCTTATTTATAAAAGGGGGGCAATTGCCCCACCTTGCCCCACCCTGTGCACGCCAGTGGATCATTCTCATTTGACAAACGCTTGATATCATTCAGTTGAGTGTAATTTAAACATAAACGGAGCTCTGGTCGACATTCCGGCGAAAAAGCTAAGCCAATCCGACACCAACCTGACTTCTACCAAACCCCAATCCGATGTTGACCCAACATTGACCTGACATAAACCTAAAATTGACCCGACAACAACACGACATTGGGTCAATATCGACCTTAAATTTGCTTTACATTGACAAATGATTTTTTAACTAGTTTGTTTATTTGAAAGGATCAATCGCGTTAGCTTTACGGAGCCGATAGTTCATTGTTCTTTGTTTGTAAGAGTTGGGTCGAATACTCGCGGCTTACTCGAGGTTAGAGAGGTACATTGTTGAAGGATAGGATCAGGGGAGGAGCTTGGGGGTAAGGTTTCGTTGTCTCATCAGAGCGTTGTCGCCAGTATGAATGGTAGTGCGGTTCTAGTTGCGTTTAGAGTTCGACCGGCTATGGTGAGTGACCAGTGGGCGACGATGAGACTCATCGAGACGGAGGGACAAGACAAACAAAAACTAATAAAGAGAGACAAAAGACAAAGGAATTAAATTCTTATACTAGAAATTTGAAGAAACACATAAACCGACTGCATATAGCAGATATCGCGAGTTCCCAACACGTCTCCGATAGGAACATAGGGTTGTCTACCTTGGGCCTCAAGGGTATTCAAAAGTCGCTCTCTGGCGGCGTCATTATCCGTACATTGCCAAACTGCCCATATATATATATCAAATGATAGTTAGTGACTCAATTGACAGTGACAATGAGCTTCGAATGAGAAAGGAGCTCTTCAAATTATGGTCATGCGAGAATTCGTTTTCACAGAATTGATTGAATGGTTGTATTGGTTCATCTTCAATCGAATGATATGAAAATTAACAGCACTGTCCCTGAGGACCACGGGATGGTTCATCGGAAGATCTGGAACATCCACTTTTGATTTCATTTAAAACATCGTGTTTTTTTCATTATTGGAGGAAAAAAGTGTGAGAGTGTTTTTTGTTCAAAATATTTGATTTAATTTAAAAAAAAAAAAATTTATCATACACTAGCCATAACTTTTAAATAAAGGAGATATCAAATTAGTGACTTCTGCAAAAATATGCGTCATAAAAGGTTCTAAAAGTATTTACAGCAATGTGTTTACGAGAGGTTAGGGTGGTCCCTAGAAAAACGGCTTTATTTAAATTTTGTTTATACGTTGATCACCAATATAAAATATTTAAAGAAATATTTTCTAGGGGCCACTCTAACCTACTAGTTTAAGATAACCATAAGTCATGAACCATAAAAGATAAACATTTGATGCCATAAGCAAAGTTGGTTCAAATTGATTGTCCTACAATTTTTTAAAACACTATTTCACTAGTCTATCTCAAGTATTAAAAAAATGTGGAATTTTCAATTCATCAATTTTAAGGACCACCCTAATTTCAAATCGGCTTAAAAATAGGAAGAAATTTTCCCCAATACACCATATAGCTAAAAATGATGGTTTTGGTGCTAATATTTTTGTCTTCGTGAATACGGCTTTGGGACCATTGTCAATTTTCTGGTCATAACTCCAAATTAAATCTGATAAGACGCCAATGAGTGGTTTCGAAAAAAGCGGACCTCTAAACTCAGTTTCAAGAACAGAATTTGTTTTTTGATTTTCAAGATCTTCCCGGTGAACCATCTCGTGGTCCCAAAGATCCATTTTCCGTCCAAGCGTTCATATTCCGGTCACAACTCTGAATACATTCTGATAAGACGTTTATGAGTGGTTTCGAAAAATCCGCAGAGCTCTAGGATCAGTTTCATGAATTGGCCACTTTAACGGATATTCTGGATCTTCCACAGGATCGACTTGTGTCCTACCGGAAACTGAATCGTCTCAAAAAGGTGACCAACTTTCTACTTAACAACTTCTCACAAGACATCAGGAAGTTATCTCTTCAAATTGCCGTACAATCAGTGTTTGGTCCCAATTAGCTCTAATCCCATATGCTACGTGTATTCGTTAATGCCGGTTTCTATAGTACGGTCCCTATTAACCGTACTATAGGAATCTTGACTGTATCTCGAAAACCATCCATCTGAGATTTTTTGGATTCAGCGCATGATTTTACATGGGAAATGACCATCAGCGTACAAAGTTCAAACATGCTGTAAACTAGTGTAATCTGCACGACGGCAGAGAAAGGGAACATTTCACCTTGTCCGATGCGATAATGAGTGGAGGCGCGACAACAGTGCTCTTTTATAACTTTACAGGTTCAAGCAGAACGAAGCACAACCAAGTGGTACTCGATTATGACAACTGGGTGGAGGAAAACGTTTTTATCATCAAAACAGTGACAAAATTATCTTTTTTATTGGTACATTTTCAAAAAGTTTTCTTTGGTTAATTGGAAAAGTATTCATTTCCGCAGATTTGTAGAGTAATTTTTTTATCGATTGGCGCATTTTGATTTTAATTTCATCTATAAATGACAAAGTTATAAACGTTCAAAACCTAACATCTTTTCGTGACGGTCGCAATTTTAGGTTTAGCCCCTGTACTTTCCCGTAAGACGCAGTCTACGTGAAAAAACGCTCGAAATGCAACAGATGTTCTGAGATTTTCATCTCTTTGTGAGCGTGACATGGAATCTCTGCTTTTGCTCGCTGCATGAATGGTACAAGACCCTTGAACCAAACGCTATTTGATACCAAACCGTGATATTTGTCGCACTTCAACGCTGGTCTACCGGTTTGGATGGAATCCAATGAAAGTTATCGTTAACGGTGACGTACAGCAATTTGCCTACTCTTCAAGGAATGATTAATTTATATCTACGATGCACACCAAAAAATTCTGAATTTTACTGGCGATGCAAACATTTTTTTTTTTTTTTTTTTTTTTTTATTATAGTCACTTTAACACTCTTGGGTCATTCGTGACTTGTCGGGGGGGTGAGATTTGAACTCGTGACTTTGGCGTGAGAGGTATGAATGTTAACCACTATACCGGGGTCGCCCCCATGCATGCAAACATTGATACATGTAAACTTCATTTTCACGTAAACTAGCAGCTTGTTGCAAACAAAAGTGGACAGTTGCATACAATATATGGAAAATTGCATGACATGTCTCATAAATTTACACGATCTATAATCTAAACTTGTATTATATATGACGCTCCATTTATGTGCATCATAATAACGGAAATTTACACTATTTTTTTTAGCTGTGTGCAGCAAGGAAATGTGCATAGGAATGATTCACATGCCACCTTCTTCGTGATTTACTTCCACAAACTGTATCAGATGTGTGCCCAAAAAAACTGCAGCTTGCAATTCTAATCATTCTACCAACTGTGTCTTCAGGGGGCACCTTCGACTTCACTGTAACCAATGATGGATCACTCTTTTGGGGCTTTTTCATTACTTTTTATTTAAGAATGCCATCGTAAAATCCAGCTGAATTTCCAGTTAATCTATCGTAAAATAGATAGTCTGATGCTTTTAATCTCCCTATCAAAATACAAAGTTTCCGCAACTTAAGAGCCACATTCTGTGCTTTCACTGAAGGTGCACTCGAGAGCGATCTTTAGTGAAAACATTGCGGTGCGGAAGTATTGAATTTTGATATCGAGATTAATGGTACTAAACTATTCATTTTAAGATTGGTTTACTGAAAATTCAATTGGATTTAATGTAAGCATTCTATATTAAAAAGTAATGAAAAAGACCCAAAAGAGTGATCCATCCCTGACTGTAACCAACAACAATGCTGATGATGGTACAGCACGCAACACCACCCTACTACTTTTCTCTCTTAGATGACTACGTTGGTCATGACGAGAGGAGCAACACAATAGTTGGGTAACGAAGAACTGCATTATAACACACCATCGCCTGGAAATGCATGCGGCAACGTGGGGTTTTAGATAGTTATAAACGTCACTAGTACTATTCCACAGCCGCAGACAGTATATGAGTCCCCTCATTCATTAATGTATGGGTTAGATAAAGGATTGTCCGTTTGACTAGTACTGTCGCATTAGCCTTCCCTCAATTTCAACTTCTATTCAATTTTCACACTGCCGTAATCTATCCTCTTCTGAACTTTCTCTAGTTAATAAATTACCACACTAAAGCTTCATGCTGATATTAGTATAGCATTTCCAATGAACTCTCAACACGAGTTCTTCTTACGAAAGTAGTAGCAGCGTAGTCGCTAGAAGTAACTAGAATTCAAGATTCATATTTTTGAAGAAAATGGCGCTTCAACATGTATTCAGGTAGGTCCTATTCAAGCATCTTGAATCAAATTTAATTGCTCCAAAAAAAATGATCCTGACAATGCAATCCAGCAACGTGTAGCTTCCAGTCTGATCCTATCTTTGGCTTCGATGATAACGACCTATGAAGGCATATCGAGAGAAGGGATGACACTGCTACGCAGTTAATGGACAGTGCCCAAACTTAAAATCGTAAAACCTTTGCTGCACAGTTTTTAAACCGAACACCTCATGCCTGATGATCCCACATTCCCACGAGATCTTCCCAGTGCAAGCTGTGCTTACAAATATGAGAATATGACTATCAAAACATAGAACATAAAATCATGCTAATTTTGCAAAAAAAAAACACGGCTATGGAACAAGAAGCTCCCAAAAAGTTGGAAGCTCCACTTTCCTTCGTTTTTGCTCATCATTTTATATAGGTAGTGCTATTTTTTTTTCTATTCCTCCCCACCAAGTATTTTATTACCTGGCGTGCACTTTTAAGCCCATTCGCAGGTTCGTCGTTGAGCGTTCTGCCCCTTCTCTCGATCATTCCCGGTCGCACCTTGGTCTTTGGGTGGCAACACTCGTCACTTAGAGGAATAGAACAGTGACCGAGCAAAAAAAAGTTCTAGTTCTATATCATTGACTGTGGCATTGTGGAAGGAAATTGGACGCTGCGCACACCTTGCTCCTCATGCTTGGTCCCGGTGCTATCGGTGTGCATCCGCGTTTGCTTTTTTGTGCTAAGGTTCTCTGTCTCAAAGATCGACATACACACACACACACTCGAGAGATATCCCGGGACCAGTTTACCCAGAGGTCTTTCCTGCCTATTCTTCGATAGGTTGTGTGCTTGTGAAGCTGTTTAAAAAATCCAGACTAGAAGGGACATTGGAAGTCACGTGAAGGGATTTGCGGAAAGGGCTGGTCGAATTTCCAGACAGGTCAACAACCTTTAAGGCCTCGAATCCAAATTGCAAACATTCGAGGATTGTCTGCTTTCGGCACATGTCCGTCTGATTTTGGTGGGATCGCGTCTATATTCATGAAATGCAGTTAACCATTCTAGACCTTTTCAACCGCGTCAAGCGAGAAGAATTTCGCCAATTTCGATAAAAGTAGCAGACGGTCCTAGAGTTCACTAACCTGTGATCATTTTTTTTCTTTTTTCCGATCGCGAGTTCAATTCAAATGAGGCGAATAAATTGTCCCTGGATCGGTGGTTGGCGATCTCAAAGTCAATAGGCCAGCGAGCTAAGCGAGATCGACTTGAATCATGTTTAATTGAGAAACCAGCCATTGTGCGGTGTATTTTTGGAACGTGAACTTTTGGCGAATTGGAATGAACTGACGTATTTGGGTGAAGTCAACGATTGTTGGAATTCTTGAATTTGGGAAGAGGATCATTTGTATTGTAGTTGCTGCAGATCTCAAATCTTTTTTTATTTTTATCCACCCCACCTTGGCTTAAAACCGCTTTTTGGCATGGTAAGTTCCAAGATATGGGTCAAAAACAGTTATTTTTTGTCAGTAAACAGGGTGAAATTGATGCATTAAACTAATGATAAATAATAACTACGGAATGTTGAATTACCGATGTAAGGGGGTAATAGAAGTAGCCGGACCCTATTTAGTCTCTATGAAGGAACGGATTTATCATCTATACAACATTTACATCAATTTTCGCGATAAATAGCTGATAAATATATTCCAAAAAACTAAGTGGTGCATCGAATTTCTGCAAATTGAAAACATGCTTTTTGCTTCCAAACATGAAACTTTATATTTTGATCTCTAATTTGGGTCAAGGATTGCTATTCAATTTTACTTCGAGCCAGCCAAATATGCTTTTGTAAGAAAATTACAAATATGGCTGAAATCAGACCAAAACCGTGATGACACAAATACAAAACAAAAATTACACTTCAGGTCCAGAAATTGAAGCATTTTCATTAGTGCAAACTGTGTGGCCTGACTTATAGGTTGTTTCAGAAATTATGGGACCGGTTTGATGCAGATATATTGTTTTCTTAAACAGCTGCATTCTGTTGCATGTACGTGTTTATATCAATAATATTTTCTTGCAACTGGATGAATCAATCGAACGCTGTCCAAAGGCTTCTAGGACTTTCCTAGCCATAGGGTACTTACCACACATTATACTAATGCAAAAATTGTACAGTCATAAACAACTGTGGGTAACACGATTAGAGCACTTCTTCGTGGTGCGGTTGAGGTGGTGCGGTTGAGGTGAGTGTGCAAAATTTTCTCCTTCGGCACGATTTTCAAAACTACTAGAAATTTTACAATGAAACTCACGCACGATGAGGCCATCTCACCCACAATTTCATTAAAATTAACCGAAAGGGAAAAATGTTACAGCTCTTTGAAAGTGATGCAATTTAACTGTGGACACCCTTTACTATAATCCACATACAGCAGGTACTAATTTGAAAATAAAACTGACTTTGACATCCGATATCTCAGGAACTACAACTGCTAGAGATTTGAGTTTATCTTAGTTGAAGTGTTTACTATTCATAAAAAAAAAAAATTGAAAAACTACAGGGGACAGCCCTATGGGGTTTTATGCAATGGTGACGTAGGACTACGTGGTCTTATATAATAAATGTAATTTGTTAACTGCAGCAGGAGCTTGTGTTTTATGTAGGAATTGGAAGTTGAGCGGGCTTCTCGCTGTTTAAACTCTTTAGTATAACTATGATTGCCCTGAAAAGAACCTTTTGATATGAATTTCAGTTGATGCATGTTTAGAATTTTGACTCTTTAGGAAAATGTTGGTGGCCCTGAAAAGGGCCGATGGTAGTACAGGTTTAAAGCCTTTGGACGATGCTGATGACGTGTAGGCAGCTGGATCAGCAAATCCAACTGAACAATCCTATATTCTTCGGTTCAATGATTGGGCACTCGCAAGAGTCTCGGCCCATCTGCTGCTGGACAAGGGTTGAACTGGTGCCTGCGACAGGTTGGAAGGCCGCAAAATATCAGTGTCCACCCAGTTAAAGCTCCTCCCCTTTTTAGTTTTTCTCGTAAAACTCCTTCTCTCAACAAGTTGGTAAATCTTAGCATTTAGCAGAAAGACGCTTAACACATTTTTCGACGAACTTATGATCCTGTTTCACGTCATGGTTCTTCTCAATGCCTGTTCGGATGAATTAGTACTTTTATTTATTTTCTCTACTGCGCTAAATCAAACCGGTAGAAATAAGGAAGGATGTCGGCTACGTGCTCAAATAATTGAAAATTCGATAAATATTTAATTTAACAAAAAAAATGTCAAACAGCAGAATTGCAACCAGCAAGATTAACCCAAGAACCAAAAGCAGTGCGATGCTAGTTTTCATTGCTATGACGATGACTGAATTAAAGGGCTAGAAGCAGAGGGGTGAAAACAATTTCTCTTCATCGATTTCCTCTTTTGATGATCATGGATTCACTAACCTATTTCGCACTATATCTGCTATGCTCTTCTATCATCTAGAACAACAAACGTATCAATGAATGTGTTTGCCGTCAAGTTATTAACGAAACATAAAGTCGATGAAGAGAACCGATCATAATCACTTGCACCCTGCTTCCAAGTTTGGTTACAAGATTACAACTCTGGAGAGCATTGTGTGTGGTCGTTGGGGGCGTGTGGTTCTGAATATGGCGATGAGTGTGCAAAATGTTACGCAATTGCATCCTCCCTATTCGCACACGACCGAAGATAGGAAGCGAATGCCACTTCGACTTGTTTCGTCTATTAACGACTCTCTGATGACAGTGTTGGGAAAGCAGCAATGCTACATCGAAATGTGTCGTCAAGAATCGATTATCTGATGACTGTGTTGGGGAACCAACATTTGCATGCTCGTAATTGGTGGATTTGTTAGTTATTTCAACGCTTTTGGACAATGCTTGACAGTTACCACTTTTTAAATAGTTTCTTGTTGAAAATCAACAGTCGATTTGTTATCGATGCGTAGGTATATTTCTGATCGATTGGTGATAAAATGATTGAAAATTGGTCCAGGGGCAGCTGAGTTATTAACGTTCAAAATATTTCATAACTTCGTTACATATTCCATTTTTGGTTTTCACAAAGTGTACCCCCATATATAAATCACAGACGTAGTCCTACGTCAAAAGAGTGGTGGTGAAAGTCGGTTTTTCGATTTTCGTCCGCCTGATATCTGTGCACCGGTGAGGCGAGTTTTATGTTTAAGGAAACTTATGTGACACCATTCAGAGATACTTTTATCGTCCAATCCGATGGATAATGATGGATCACTTTCACGAAAAAGACCAGAAAATCGTATCATTGCAACTTGTACACCAGGTCCTCATGCCGCCAGACGTTGTCAAATGCTTTTCAACATCTAACAATATCATGGCAGATATTTTAGAAACAGCTTTGTTCCAACTGAGAATATAAAGGGTGTATTCGATAATTTTTTTTCCTTTGATTTGTTTTCCGTTGATCTTGTTTTCCGTGCTGAGCACCAATGCTACCGACGCCAGGGAGGCAGCTCCCACACCTGGACCCTACCTATCGACCCATCAACTCATGAACCGGGGACCAACGGCTTTACTTCCCATCCGAAGGAAGGCGTGATCAGAGATGTTATGCCTCAGAACATCCCGGCGGCGCCGACTGGAAATGAACCCAGGCCTGCTGGGACGAGAGGTAATCACGCTAACCACTACACCACCGGCGCCGCTATTCGATAAAAATGACACACCGAAAATCTTCTGTAATTTTTGAACCGTATGAGTAACCGTAAAAACCTGAAAATTTGAGTAAATCTTATTCATAGTGTATTGTTTACATCTGTCAAGTTTCATCGTTATTCAAACAGTAGTTCCAGTCATGCCGTCAAAACAAGAAATCGTCCGTGAAAAAAATTTGTCACTTACAATCAAAATCCAAAGGTCACTAAAAGAGCTTGGAATTGCAAATTCAACTGTGTCTCGTGTGATAAGAACCTTCAAAGATCTGAGTGCCTGAAAGAAGGAAGGGAGTGGTCGTAGAAGTGGTCCAATAGACAGTAAAATAGCCATGAAAGTGGTGCAACAGTTCAAGAACCGTCCAAACATGTCATTTCGAGATGTCGCTAAAAAGTCCAAGGTGTCAGTCGGTTTTGTACAGAAAACCATGAAGCGTGCTGGGTTACATGTTTACAAGGTGCAAAAAGCTCCAAACCGGAATTAAAAGCAGATGGGTGACAAAACTTACGTCGAGGCCGACTTCCGTCAACTTCCTGGGCCAGAATATTCCGTTGCCAAGTCTATGTTCAATGTTCCGGAGGATGTACGTAAGAAGATATTATCTAAATTTGCAAAGAAGTTCCTGATCTGGCAGGAGATTTGAGGATGTTGTGAAATAAGCGCTCCCTTAATCACTTCCGGAAGAGTGCCTTAAGAAGCGTTTCTTGCCATTCATAAGGAAGTACCAAGATATGAACCCACTAAATTCACCGGAACTTTGCCCAATTGAAAAACCCTGGGCAATTATGAAGACGGAACTTCGCAAACATCCCAAAACTATTAAAACAGAGCTGGAGTTGAAGAACATTTGGGTAAAAACAACAAAAACACTGGGAAAATCGGTTGTACAAAATTTGATAGGTGGAGTTAAAAGGAAGGTGCAATCATTCGGGATGGGAGACAAAATTTAATAAAACAAATTTTGAAAATCATAACTCATTCCATGAAAATTTCAAGAAAATCCGATAATTGATTTAATTTCGGTGAGTAGATATATGTTTGCCATTTTTATCGAATACACCCTTTAAAATACTCCAGTCAGTGGATGAACGGTCAATCGACCTTGTTGAAAACCGAACTGCTTAAAGAGTAACATGTTGTTTTCTTCGGCAGATAATCAGGGTATCAAAACACTGAGAGCATGTAACAATATAGGCAAAACTTTCCATTGCTATTTTCCACAGATCATATCGCAAAATAGGGTAAATCTTTTTTAATCTAATATCGTGGCATGATTTAACAAGTTTCAATAAACATGTTGATTTTTACAATCGATCAATGTAGCTTGGTCTATTTGAAAGGTAACGCGTGTTCAGAAAATACTGTTTAACAAATGTATGGTGGTCCTGAAAATGACCGTTTTGTCGTGATGGTTGAGTAATGCTGAGCTATTAAGGTGTTCAACACAGATGAGGCTGGCGAGCTGAATGTTGTTTGGAACGGTGATGCGCTTGGCATAGATGGCCCAGAGCGGCTCACGACGAGCAACTGAAATCCTATCAGTAGCGGTGCAAATTCGTCCTCCTTCTTCGGCGAATGGACCGCTCAGTAGGCTGCAGCTCACGCTCGCGGGCAGCCTTTCGTCGTGTACTGGAGAACAATCTACAACGCCACGCGCCGAAATTCGATTTTTAAATCTGTGTTAGGGAAAGCGCTTTTCGCAGTCAATAGGTGATAATTTTCATTATTATAGCAACCCATTCATGCCATTTTCAATAGTGATCTTTTGAAAATTGATACAATTTTCATTGTAAAAGATTCATATATGTTATTTCAATCGATTGGCTTGTTTAGAATTAATATTCATCCGCTATTGACAGAGTTTAAAGTGGTCAAATCCTGACAACTTTTCGTAACGCGGTCGATTCGGGTTTTTTTTTAATTGCAACCCCAATATGTTGCCGAAAGACGTAATCCTACGTCAAAAATAGGTGGTGCAATTGTTAATTATTACATGGGCGTAAATGAAAGAAGAGTGATTTGAAGTGAAAATACAATTTTCAGATGAGCTTCTCTAGAACAACTGTTTTGCTTGCAATTTTGAAGAAATGAAACTTGAACTCCATGAAATAACAGAAGAAATATTTTACCAAAAAATCAATTAAGTCACTTCGAATAAACTTAGAAACAACTTCTGTCGGTTCCTTATATGATTTATATATTTGATATTTGAATCATATATTTGCTAAAAGAAATACAACACAAAATGAAAATTTCCGAAATTTTACCTAATTGCGCTATTTATAAGGGTTAGGTTTGTCAACACCATACCTGATACCTGAGCACTAAATCAAATGAAAATGTTCAATTAGCCTCACAATTTTTTGTTGCTGATCGTGCTGACCTCTTCAAAGAATTTTCAAAAGTTTTTTTTTATTTCTGGGCAGTTGTTGACTTTATTTGAATTTCTGATCAGTTACAGAACTTCAAAATAAATCATGGTCATCTTAATGTCTATGAGGACGGTCCAAATGACTTCATTTGAATATCTGATCCGCCTAAGATCTTCAGAATTATTCCTGAACATACTAACATCTTGGTGAAATGTGCGAAGTGCTTCATTTGAAATTCAAATCAGTAGTTGATCTTCAGACAAATTTCTGATCATCCTGATGTTTTGGAACAATGTCCGAGAGACTTCATTTAAACTTCCAATCATGCGTGGACCTTCAGAGTAATGCCTGATAATCCTGACTACTTTGAATAATTTCTGAATTACTTTATTTGAATGTCTGATCAGCTGTAGGTCTTCGGAAAAAAAAATCAGATCATCCTGACTACTTTGAGGAATGTTCGAAGTACTTCATTTTATTATCTGACCAGTTGTAGATCTTCAGAATAATTCATGATCATCCTAATATCTATGACTTCATTTCAATATCTGATCAGCTTAAGATTTTCAAAATTATTCCTGATCATGCTGACCTCTTGGATAAATGTCCGAAGTAGGGAAGAATGGTACATAACGCATCCCTGGGGTAGAACGCACTTCATTTTATTTTGAATATTTCTTGAAATTTTTAGTCTAATTCTAGGATTTATCAAGCAGCATTTCAAGTTCAGATACTATGCTAGAAGTGCTGCTTGATAAAACAGCTACGAAAATGCCATGAAAAACACAAATGAAATCAGCTGGTGCGTTCTTCCCGGGGTGCGTTGTATCGCATTGTCCCCTACTTCATTTAAAATTCAGATCAGTAGTTGGTCTTCACTGAAACCTTCCGATCAGGTATAGACCTTCAGAGTAAGTATTTGATCATCCTGACTTATTTGAGGAATTTCTAAATTACTTCATTTAAATGTCTGATCTGTTGTAGATCTTCGGAAAAAATCAGATCATCTAGACTTCCTTGAGGATTGTACGAAGTACTTCATTTGAATGTCTGAACAGTTGTAGATCTTCAGAATAATTATCGATCATACTGAACTCTTGGAAAAATATCTGATGGCCTGAATGTCTGATCAGTTGCAGATCTTTCAATTAATTCTTGAACATCCTAGCTACTTTGAGAAATGTCCGAAGGATTTTATTTGAATATCTGATTAGTTGCAGATTTTCAAAATAATTTCTGATTAACCCGACTATTTTGAGGAATGTCCAATGAACTTTACTTGAACGTCTGATCAGTTGCTGATTTTTAGAATAATTTCTGATCATCCTGACGTCTAGGAGGAATATCTGAAAGACTTCATTTGAATATCTGATCACCTTTAGAATTGGAGAAATTTCCCAACGACTTCATTTGAAATCCACATCAGTATTTGATCTCAAGAATCATTCCTGAGCATCCTGATGTTTACGAAGAATGACTGAAAAATTTCATTTGAACTTCCAATCAGGTGTAGACCTTCTTTGACCTGATCATCCTGACTTGTTTGAGAAATGTCCAAAGTACTTCATTTGAATGCCGATCAGTTGTTGATTTTCGGAAAAAAAATTCAGATCATCCTGACTTTATCCTGTTTTATTGAACCTATATAACTCTTAGATCTAAGCTCCAGAATGGTTTGGCGAGCATTGAATATCTTTTTGCAAGCATTCTAAGACGCGCATGTCATCATATAGCTTTTAAATGCTTTGATGATGTGTTGAATATGTCGGTAGCGTGCGTAAAGGGTGTCCCACATCAAATTGCATCACGGGAAAAACGCTGTAGAAAATTACCCATTGGGTATTTCTTTTTGAAAATTTTGATAGAAGTAGTATAGAGTGTATTGTTAACATTGTATTTTTATCGCTGTCAGGTTTTCGAAAGTTGGAAAAAAGGGCGTCACCCGAAAAGCAACGTCGCGAATTGATGTTGCGCAAGCACGTGGAAAATCCTCAACTCTCTCATCGGGACATTGGAAAACAACTCGGAATCGTGCAGTCAACGGTGAGTCGGTGTAATTAAACGTTACTACGAAACTCTGAGCATCGAACGGAAGGAGAAATGCGGTCAGAATGGATTTTCTATTAGTGATCAGAATCACAAGCGTGTCGTGAAAGCGTTTAAGTGGAATCCCAATGCTTCGGTCAGGGATGTGGCCAAAAAGTTGAATCTGTCCAATTCTTTCGTTCAGAGAGCCAAGGACCGGGAGGAACTGCATACGTACAAAGTGCAAAAGGAAACTGTACACCCAGAGGCTGACGAAGCCTCATTGTCTCATAATGGATGATGAGACTTACGTCAAGGTGGACCTCCGGTAGCTTCCGGGGCTACTGTTCTTCACCGCCCAGCAGAAGTTTGATGTTTCGGAGGAAATAAGGAAGCAGAAACTTTCAAAGTTTGCCAATAAATACATGATTTGGCAAGCGATTTGCTCATGTGGCAAACAGAGTGCGCCGTTCGTGACTACCGGGACTGTAAACGGCGAGAATTACCTCAAGGAGTGTCTACAGAAGCGCCTGCTTCCTCTGTTGTAGCAACACGAGGGCTCTACGATCTTCTGGCCGGATCTAGCTTCGTACCACTATTCAAATGTTGTCCTGGAGTGGTACGAAGCCGACGAAGTCAGATGTAGTACAGAACCTAATGAGTGGAGTTAAGCGTAAGGTGCGAGCGTACGGTTATGGTGTTGAAGTTGAATGAAAAAAAAATGCCAAAAGCTTACTAATGGCCTAAAAGCCTGAAAATGATCGGTCAACTAGGTAATTTTCTACAGCGTTTTTTTCCGTGATGCAATTTGATGTGGGACGCCCTTTATCAAACCATATTTAGTAGACCTGTTCATTTTAAACGAAATGTTCGGAATGTAACGGGTCAACCGTGATTACTGTTCGTCATGTTAATTTGAACTTTTAGGCAAATTTTCAGCAAAATCGGTGTTGATTTAGAGGTGCTTCTAGTTAGTTTTATGTTTTCAAGGTAATTTACGGCTTATAATATTTGTATCTCGAGACTGAAACAACGAAAGCTGCTGTAACAACTTTCATAGCAAAGTTTAATGTGTCATGTATCAACTTTGTAACTAAAGGTTGACTATTCGAAGTGATTTTATTGAAGTTTGACTTAGTTTCATGCTCGAAGATATCTTAAAATGTGAAGAATTTTAAAGTATCTGTTCCACCCATATGATATAAAAATGTGTAGTGTACGGCATAATGTTCCTCATATTGTTCTAGAAGTTTCGTTCCAACATAGTTTTCGTGTTTATTTTATAGATTGAGAGATAAAAATCAGAAAAGAGGCCGTTTAGCTAAAATTCACAAGACCACAGAACCAAAAAAAGTCAATTAGATTGACAGAACATAGTTGCATTGCTTTTCAATGACGACCGATGACTGTATCATTGATATATGATTTTTTCATAAATATGAATCCTCAGTAGACGTGTTTTTTTTATCAAAGGCAAGTGTCACTCGAGCCATTCAAAATGTTCGTTATTTTATAAATTGCTGTTATGGTTCGAGTGACACTTGCCTTTGATAAAAAAAACACGTCTACTGAGGATTCATATTTATGAAAAAATCATATATCAATGAAACAGTCATCGGTCGTCATTGAAAAGCAATGCAACTATGTTCTGTCAATCTAATTGACTTTTATTGGTTCTGTTGTCTTGTGAATTTTAGCTAAACGGCCTCTTTTCTGATTTTTATCTCTCAATCTATGAAATATACACGAAAACTATGTTGGAACGAAACTTCTAGAACAATATGAGGAACATTATGCCGTACACTACACATTTTTATATCATATGGGTGGAAAATTCGTAGAACAAATACTTTAAAATTCTTCACATTTTAAGATATCTTCGAGCATGAAACTAAGTGAAAATTCAATAAAATCACTTCGAATAGTCAACCTTTGACCACAAAGTTGGTAGATAACACATTAAGCTTTGCTATGAAAGTTGTTACAGCAGCTTTCGTTGTTTCAGTCTCGAGATACAAATATTATAAGCCGTAAATTACCTTGAAAACATAAAACTAACTAGAAGCACCTCTAAATCAACACCGATTTTGCTGAAAATTTGCACAAAAGTTCAAATTAACATGACGAACAGTAATCACGGTTGACCCGTTACATTCCGAACATTTCGTTTAAAATGAACAGGTCTAATATTTAGTCAATAGGACATCAAGATCTTAACTCCAGGACATTTTGGAGAACCTAGAAGACTTCAGACATATGCTAACACAAAACATGCCAAACAATGCAGAATGAGCAACACAATTGTACTGACCACCTCCTTGTATGGAGATTCCCCATAGTGCATGGCTTTGAGTGAATCATCTCATAGGTCTGAGGTCTAAACATCTTATATGTTTGTAGTTTTTGTTGTAGCATCTAATAGTTCATCTCAACAACTTAAACCTTTCCCATATTTCCGTGTAGTCACCTGACCTGACATTCTGAACCTCAAGTAGAATCAATTCAAGTGCAACCTATTATCAACGGAAGCAGAAAGCGACCGAGTGAACGAGCGTTGGTGGACAGTCGAAAAAGTGCATCGCCACTTATTATGATGATGCACGCCATACTCACTAACCAACTTGCACTTGCTCAAAAACGATCGATGATGCAAATACGACGAGTCGGCGGTCGGAAAAACAAAATCAAAACAAAACTCAACTTGCGATGATCACATGTGGGCCTGCTTGCCGGTGGTAGTTCGGGGTAATGGTGCATATTCTTTTTCGTTTTCTTTCGCTAAGGAGGTGGTAGGTAGAAGGAAGGGTGGATCCGCGCCGCACTGGGGTCGGGAGTTAATAAAAACGAAAATAAAATTGACAATTATCGGTGCATTGCACCGGTGTGCATCCCGCCCGGCTGAGGCAACGCTGCTGCTGTGCTGCGTTAACTCTCTTTCTCTGATCGCTGTTGTTGATGTTTCAGTTTTATAATGCGTTTTTGCTTTCGTCTCTCGAGAGAAAAATAAAAACCACCGAAGGAGAGTTGTGTCTACGCAGATCAAAGCTTAGAGGTGTCTCCAGACCTGAGCGTGCTTGGCGTGCGTGGGGCGGGATTTATGATGATGGTCCCACCTCTTACCCCTACAAAGGATTGCGCTGGACGATTTATCTTTAAGATAATTAAGTATAACGTCTTAACCAGATTAGCAAACAAAACCGAACTGATGGTTACAGCGATATAAATGTTAAAAAGCTAAGGCCTTCACCACTTTGTTCAACCTCAAATATTCACAAGCATTCTCTGTGATCAAGAGTTCATGAATAATCAACAAAGCATCCTATTAGCAACCCCGCAATCTGATGATATCATAATGATCTGCAATATCAGGAATTCACACAAAACCCCGACATTTAGCCAGAAAGCTTACTACTAATTCACGGTATTTTCAAAGTTCCATTTTCTATTAGATGGTAAACTAAGTCCTCTATATCCGTAATCCGCATGCAATGCTCTAACCTTTGTAGACTGCTCAAATTATTTTTATTAAATCAGACATCAAAAATACATCATCACGTGGATTGTTTACAAAATGAAGTTGAGGCCTTTTCAATTGTTGGTCTTGATATGATAAATTTTCTTTATCTAGCTATTAATATAATTGAGTTCATTCAAGTTAATTTAAAATGTATTGAATCGGAGGAGTTGGAGTCGTAGTCAGAGTAAATTACTTTCGAATCACAGGAATCGCAGTCAGTTAATTTTGATCCGATTCCACAACCCTGACAGGAAGTGCAATTGAATACTTCTAAAGTCCTCTAAATCTCCATTACCTGAAGGAATACCTGCAAAAAAAATTCAAAACGTTTGCAGCGAACGGCAATGCTATGTGCCAATGAAGCTTTGATTACAAACATTTCCGCCAAATGAAGCGGCACAAAACCACACCGTGTCAGTACAACAGGTTCACGTTGGCCGCTTGCTTCCATTTGACGCGTTGTTATAACACACACTCCGTGGAGCAATGCTGTTTTGCACTCCACTCCACGATGATGCAATTATAATCGTTCCACGCAGCTTCACTGCATCCATCCGGTGTAGCAGTCAACGGTGCGGTGCAGTGCAATGGCATGCTTGTTTACGGGCAAAATTGCAACCAATGTGGAAATGCCGAAAAAATATGCTGATGCGTAAATTGTAACACTTTTGCGATGATGATTGATTGTGTAAACGGGGAGGTTGATGATCCTTCCAGTGATCACAGAATGTTTTGATTATTGTCCGAAGATAAACAGACAACCGATTAAATGTTAAATTTATTCGGTTAGGAAGCCAATTAAGTCTTAATTTTGATTAGCATTGCCAATGGCTTAATTATTTAGCTTTGTTTAAAATCAGGAATTATCAGCAATAACCAAATAACGATCAAAGCATTACGATAATAATTCTTATAAGCAGCCATAAAAATCACTAAATAATCTATTTAAAGATCTCCAAGCACCATGACCCACACATGTCACCTTTACTCCTTCTGGGCAAGTTCTGAATGGGGAGCAGTGGGAAGCAAAAAACCCTAACAGCTAAGGAAAAAAAATCAGAGTGTGTATGATTTTGTTTTGTGTTCATTCCATCCGTTTACACCGCGTTCATATTCCCAGGGGGGCTACTAATAACGTATGCGTGTCTCTGTTTGTATTGAATGGGGAGCCTACATATTGGAGCACCTCGATCCCCTTCGCACCGGCTCGGACTGACACTTTGCTGTTGGTGCTGGGTCCCAGCAGACCCCCACGGAACGACGCGACGACGAGCGTGCACCACCGAAACCTCCGTCCGACGAGTTTGGCGGTGGTAACATGTTTCGAACGAAAAAAAAATCACTGTACCACCTTAAGGTGGTACCCACCCATCCATCCATCCATCCATCTAACCAGTCGATCGACGGTCGATCCGTCGAACAAGCAGGAGGAACACGACGCGCGTTACCTCTCTTGCGCGCGCCACATATGGGTTCAATGAACCAAACACTCACATGCCCGGCGCGCAACCACACTACCTGTACCTATACCTACTCCGCTGCTGGTCGACTGCGACTGCGCTCTGTTTGGGATCCATCTCTCCCCGTGCAGAGACGACGACGGCGGTGATGATGATGATGACGACGTCCTATAGTCTAATAAGTAGGTAAACCCATGAGGTCTGAGCATTTTACGCGAATCATATACAATAGATGCTTTTGGGACGATGAGAATGAGATCAAGAGCTTGTGGACGTCATCGATCCACCAGAGTATCCTGGAATAGGTAATGGTAAGAGCATTGGAATGTGAAGTTGTTTGCATAATTCTAGGGAGGTGGGTTTAAATGCTAGATGTTTGGGAGTTGCTCCCATCCCTGAAAAAAATTGCAAACTAAAACATAAGGTTCTCATTTGAATCGGGGTGTAGAAATCCTATTTCAGTTCAATGATGATGATATCGAAGGGTGAGATTTTCATGTAGGAGATAAACTCCAGTAGATGATGACCTAGTCAGTGATTTGAAGAGTATCCCCATAAATCTACCTGCGAAGAAGTGCTCCAGCAATTTTATAATCTGAAACCAAGTATCTTAGAAGTAAGTGCTTATGAGAACTAGCCCAGTGCTGTCATGATAAATTTAGAGCTAGTTACTCACTAGTCCCCCCTCCTTGAAAAGCCTTGAAGTTCACGTAACTTTCATATAGATCTCTACACCTTCGTATTTTTTTTTAGACTTTGGAAGTTCTTGAAGCTATTCGAAACTTCCCTGAATTTCTCTTGACTTCCCTGAAGTCTTCAGTACTTCTTAAAAGTTTCCACAATTTTCCTAAAGTTAATGAAACTGCATTTTATCCTTAATTTCTTTTCCGTCGATCTTGTTTTCCATATTGAGTACCAATCGGCGCCGGTGGTGTAGTGGTAAGCGTGATTACCTCTCACCCCAGCAGGCCTGGGTTCAATCCCAGTCGGCGCCGCCGGGATGTTCTGAGGCATAACATCTCTGATCACGCCTTCCTTCGGATGGGAAGTAAAGCCGTTGGTCCCCGGTTCATGAGTTGATGGGTCGATAGGTAGGGTCCAGGTGTGGGAGCTGCCTTCCTGGCACGTCGGTAGCATTGGTGCTCAGCACGGAAAACAAGATCGACGGAAAAAAAACAAACCAAAGGAAAAAAAATATTGAGTACCAATGCTCCATCATCTCATGGACTGGGGATCAATCTGTATTGTTTGTGAAATTCTCGAAACTTCCTGAAGTATTAAAAAACTTCTATCTAAACTTCTGTAAAATATTTGCAACTCCACTGTAGCTAATAAAATTGCTATGGAGTTTGAAAACAAAAATAAAGGCTTGTATATTTACTAGACACGACCGCAGTATGACGTAGAACTACGCAAAATTGATGTATGTCATGCATGTTTGACGATTAAAGACTGGAACGCGCAAAAAATGGTCGAAAAAAATCGTTTCTTTCAGTTAAAATTCATATCACCAAAATCTTCTTATTTTTCTTTTGGTAGTTCAATTCTAATGTTTTAAGGAAAAAATGTTTATTTATGCTTTTGGTTTGCTAAATCCAAACTGCCGTACTTTCCGCTTAGCCCCTTCCATTAAATTTTGGTCTTTTTTTTTTTATACAGGAGGGAATCTGCTCCCAGACTCCTGAGAAGATAACTCAGGGTGTGGGGATGGGAGAAATAGCTCTCCCGATCCACTAAGCCTTACCCTGTGCTCTAGGCCCTTGCCCTCCCTGGAACCGCCCGAAAGCATTACGTCATGGGAGGGGGCCGGTTGCGCTATGGCGCATCACTTGGTGTTGTGTCCGACGTGACACTCGCTACTGCACAGTGAGCAGCTGTGCAGGGCCTTCCTCTTGTTGTTCGCTGTTCGTTGTTCGCCCGAGTTACAGAGCAGACGTGATAGCCAGCCAACTGTCCAACAGGGCAGCTTAGGACAGATATGACCGCTTACCAGCTGCGTGTGCTAAGCACTCTAAGAACCCGGTGTCACTCCTGCCTTTGCACAACGAGGGTTTGTGCAGGGCTTATCGACCTCCTGGGACGAGCTGGATAGGGCTCCAGCGTCCTTACTCTGTTGTAGTTCGTTTAGCCGCAATATCTATCTCTTGGGTTCGATAATTAGCGTTTCCAGGGCACACCACGAGGAGGCGAACTACTTCATGCCCCTTGCACAGTGGTCTCAGCAACCTTATTCACCGCCGAACGCCAGTTAGATTTAAACTGCTGCTCGTTTTCCATGAATTTATTAGTTTTTTTTTTTTTTTTTTTGAGGTTCTGTTTGAATCGAGGGGGGGCGACTCGATCTAAGATGCAGGAATTTTGTTTTGCTTTGCTGTTATTAGATGCACTCACGCTTCCTGCAATAAGGTGGAGAACGAAGCGAGTGGATGGGTTTAGATGCAAGAGATAAAAAAAAAACAGATTTTTCGTAGATTGATTCACTAGTGTGAGATTTTTCGACCATTTAAATTGAGAATTAGATGTGTCGTACCACTCGGTTTGACCAAGGCCCAATACCGTTCAATAGGGTGGAGCTCTGGGCTTTTGAGAAGGCTGTGGTCTTTGGGTACCACAACCACGTTGTTCGCATCTTACCACTCGATTGCCTTTTTCCCATAGTGGCACCTCACCAAGTTCGGCCAGAACAGCACCCCGAGCAAAGCTGAAGATCAAATTGAAATCAAAATTTGCTGTTATGATATAACTTATTTTGAATACTCCAGTTGATCTCATTTTGGTTGACTTAACGGTTAACACAGCAAAAATGAGAGCAAAATGTTACACTGTTGAATCAAACGGAAAAGTAATCCTGCTATCAATGAAATCAATTTGATTACTGATTTTGCATTCATGTTTAACTGAATACTTGCCTGGCGTAAATGGTTAGTATCCCTGCTTCTCACGTTGAAAGACTTGAGCTCAAATCTCACCCCGAGCAAAACACGAATGACCTCAAATGTGTTATACAAAACAAATAAACAATAATCGTTATAAAGAGCTTTGAGTGTGTTGGTTTATTTCCTTTAAATTCCGTATTTCGTTTCGAACGAAATTCACATACAAAAAAAAAATATTTTTTTGTATGAGAATTTCGTTAGAAACGAAATACAGAATAGGGGTGAATATCTTATCTTTTGACAGATACACGTATTTCGTCTACTACTTGCAGACTTCGTCAGTGCCAAGTACTCAACACCACTTGAGTACTTGGCACTAATGAAGTCTGCAAGTATAGTAGACGAAATACGCGTATCTGTCAAAATATAAGCAATTATAACGGAATTTAAAGGAAATAAACCAACACACTCAAAGCTCTTCATAAAAGGATTCCGTTAAATTAAAAAAATAATAATCGTTAGTTCAACAACATGAACTTAAATAAAATTTTAAACAATACGTTAACAGCAGAACTTCAAGTTAAGTTGTTTAAGGTTTTTCCTTGTAGAGTCCATTTTTCCATAACACCTCGCAATATGTGAAATTGCGAAGTGTAATACGAAAAAGGACGCTACAGGGAATCACCTTAAGTTATTTAAAAAGTCTTGACTGCATAATGAAAGCACAATATGATATCAGACTTCTGTCGCGGCAATTGAAATCAAAATTAGTTTTCATTATGATAGGAACTGCAAACTTTAATATCGATTTGCTTTCATTTTGTTAACCGACTTTGCTCGGGACAGGTCTATTATGTTGCTTTATGAATGGTAGCAGCCGCTTTTCCAGGCACACCTGGACGTAGACCTCTTGATTGATGGTTCCCGTAGTAATGAAAATGTCACTTTTTAGACCACACGTGCATATGGCCTGCCAGACGAGATATTTTTTCGGAAACTTCGATAGTTTGACGGTTTTGAAAATTTCAGGCACCTTCTTTTTCCATCGCCACCTTCTTCGTCGTCACTGCCACGTCCGGATTACGATTGCCGCCACTTTCAGGCTTCCTGGCGGTCGACAAAGGTACTTTCAATATAGAACAAAATGTTGGTTCATATGTCGGCGAAATAGGGGAGGAAGGGTTATGACGATCATACGGGGTTTAAGCACCTCTTTGTTCTCCAATTTGGAGGACAACCCTGACATAAAATTATCATTCATCATCATTATGAACTTCATAATAAATAGAATACTGTGACTTTTCTCAAATCAAACGTGTATCTCTTAGCGGAAGTGAATATCCACTGTAATTATTTTTGAGAGGCATTGTGTACTACCGCAAACTACTATATTAGAAATAATCTCAGTGATTATTTCACCTCCCTTAGCTCAGTTGGTAAAGGCGCAGCTACAAAGCAAGACCATGCTGGAGGTGGCTTGTTTCAATTCCCGGTCCGGTCTAGGAATTTTTCGGGTTGCAAAATTTCTCGACTTCCCTGGGCATAATAGAGTATGATTGTACTTGCCACACAATTATATCGAAACCTATCAATTAATAACTGTGGAAGTGCATCTAGAACACTAAGTTGAGAGCACGCAATAAGCTAATATACGATATGCAATAAACTTGAAATGCGAATAAGAAGAAGAAGAAGAAGAGATACATCTACCGTTTTAACTTCCTCACGCGTTTCAACTTGCCCCGGTGTAGGGTAATGGATTTTGGTTGGACCTATTTGTGTCATTTTCGCACTGCGTCTAAATGTATGCCGTGTCTATGAATATAAGCAATATAAAATATGGACATGAAAAATGTGTGTTTGGTGAAAAAGTCTAACTTTCTAGTTTCAAACAATACTAAAGAATGAATAATGTTCGCAAAAAAAGGATTTTAATGAAACGCGGGTTCGTAATCGCCCAAGTACTCCTAAACAGGGCTGCCACATTTAAATCTTTATTTTTTATGAAAAAAAAAACATCTTTATCGTGATGCCAACAAAAATAAATTCAAAATCTATAACAATCGTTGAGCAAAGTTCATGAAAAATGCTTTCGTAAAATAATTTATATTGGAAACATGACTTAAATGAGCAAATGTTCACCATTCATAAAAAAATACCAATTACCGCATCATGCTATTAATGCTACAGTTGTTGAATCAACTAATACCAGAGGCAGTAAATTCCTGAAATGGCAATAATTTTCAAACACTGAGCCTTTCACAACTGGAAAATATTTGCTTTTCACATAGATAACTGAATTCTTCCTGAATGTAGCTTTTATTTATATATTATGAATAATGTATAATAAAATGAACTTCTTACATCAAAACGATTGCTTTTCTGATTCTTTCTTACATTTCTATATCATTAAATTTTTGACGGAGAGTAATCTCGAACTAATATATTTTTAAGCTACTCAGTAAATTTTCAGCTTAGCTTAGATTGACTGCACATATCAATGGTTGCTACTCCGTGATTGATGAGGATCAGTGAAATTGTACAATAAATCAACTGAATGGGGCTGGGAGTGACCGTCCATTCTGATTGTACAAGTTTCAGTGTCTCCATATTTTTAGATCAATAACGGCGCCGGCCACGTCCTTGCAATCAGGTGGGAGTAGGGAAGGAATATTAGAGTGACCTTTGTCGTTTGTTGGCCGTATTTACCTCTGCACTCCAACAAAAGACACAGGAAAGGAGATTTTGTTAGTAAGGCTGTGAACCAATTGTCGAGTTAAATTTAACTCGTGGTTAAAAGTGACATTTCGAAAGTTATTTTTCTTGTTCGAAAATCCCTGTGTGATCGATCGACCGATTTTTCGAGCAAAACTCAGTCACGGTTATCAAAATCAAACTTCTTGTCTGTCAGAAATAACCATGCTCAGATAGCAGGGTTAATCGATAACTTTCTATCTGTCAAATTTTAACCAAAAGTTAAAATAATTCGCCAAATGGTTCAGAGCCTAAGTTGGGTTCGTTGGATCAGGATTCACCTTGATAAGTGATGCGACCATGGTTTTAAATGAATCAGTGTTATCATGCATTATACTTGGATTTTCCTGAAGCCTAAGCAAAATGGTGGATCATTATAATATAAATCTGAAGACGTTCCATAATCGAAAAGCTGAAAATAAACTTAGAGCATGAGCATGAGCAAAATTGACCGCCCGCGACTGCCAACACTAAAGAGCTGAAAACCAATTAAAACAAATCAAATCAACAGACAAAACCAGGGTGAAAGCTGTAAGAGTGAATCATTACAGTAAAAATCTAATAATGTTCCGTTATCGAAGAGCTGGAAGAAAACATAAAAAATTTAAATCAATAAATCCAGTCTGAATGAAAAGAATGATTATACAGCAATGACCCCATTTTGTCAGCTAGCAAAGTATGTATATCTTAAACATCCATCTTGAAGGAGGAAGATATGAAATCACAATTATGTGGAGTTGCTGGTAAATAACAGTTTGATGCGCGGAGAGGCTGACAGGATCGGGTCATAACTGTAATGTGAATATTAGGAAGATTTATCATCATCAAACTAGTCTTGAATTAACCTGGAAGAATGCTTGTTATACATTATTTGTTATACAGCCACTTTCGGACGTTTCCTTTTTTATACCTTTAGCATATTGGCCGTAGAAAATCACTCTAGAAAATTTTCTTCTTCTTCTTCTTCTTCTTCCTGTTGTGTACACTGTGGATTCCACTCTGCTGCTAGTTCGTTTTCTTTTTTCACAGTCAAAAATTTCGCGGTCCGGAAATTCCCTATAATTACATAGGTTGCTTCAACAGGACACTCTCTCGCTCGCGCCGCGCACTCAAACCGTCCCCGATTCCTCGGATTTCCGAGCAAATTCTCAGCAGTACTTCTTACGTAACGAACCACAAAACGCGGACCCTAAGCATACTGATTAAAATATAATGTAAACAAATTTAAGTTAGTCCGAATCAAATGATTCATAATGCTACGGATTCATAGAAATTAAGTTAAAATAGATAATAGTAGCAAACAGGAATAATCTCACCAAATCAGTCCAAGTGAATCCTTTGCAAGCAGCTCTGTCACGTTTGGTGTCGTAGTTCCGATCATAAACTATCACTCACGATGCCACAAATTTCTGGACCGGGAGCACAAGCGAAAAAAAAACAAACAACGCAGATAGTCTCTTTCAAGCACCATGCAGAGCGAAAATTAAAAATTATCACACGCGATGCCACTAATTTTTTTATTTTTTTTCCTTTGGTTTGTTTTTTTCCGTCGATCTTGTTTTCCGTGCTGAGCACCAATGCTACCGACGTGCCAGGAAGGCAGCTCCTACATCTGGACCCTACCTATCGACCCATCAACTCATGAACCGGGGACCAACGGCTTTACTTCCCATCCGAAGGAAGGCGTGATCAGAGATGTTATGCCTCAGAACATCCCGGCGGCGCCGACTGGGATTGAACCCAGGCCTTCTAGGGTGAGAGGTAATCACGCTTACCACTACACCACCGGCGCCGTTCCACTAATTTCTGGTCCGGGAGAAAAAATCAAAAAACGCAGATTGCGACATCTCTTCTGATGCTTGCAAACATGATGAATCACGTTTTCTTTTTCGATTCCAAAACTTCTCGGAGAGCGAGAAAACTACTAATCACACACGTATAACCGTCCGGGAGGCAGAGCGCCAGCGCTAATCCAGCAAATACAGCCGAAAACTATGAAAACGAACGCACGCACAAAACAGAGAATAAACTTAAAACACAACTGTATCCAAAGGGGTTCGAAACTGCATCTTCGCTCGCTGCACATCTCGGACTTTAAGGGGAAGCTCACTGGCCCAAAAATGAAAAAATATTTTCGGTACGTTTTTATTTTTCTAAAAATATTGGGAAAAATTATCAAAAATCCAAGAAAATCAGTTTCTTCCTTAGATTTTTGTCAAAAATTACATGCAAAAAATTTTATTCTATCCCATCATGAAAAAAAATTGGACTCTCAGAAAAACCGAAAAGTTGATGTTTTGTGGTTTTTTGAGTCCAACTTTATGCCACAATGACTCATAAAAAATGTTTTTGCACGTGAATTTTCTTTGAAAAATAAAAAAAATATGTGATTTTCTTAGAATTTTGATATCTTTCTCCAATATTTTTTGAAAAATCAAAACGTAATTATTTTTTTCGGAGCGGTGAGCTTCCCCTTAAGTGTAAAAAATTCATTGGTGTTGATTCAAATGTTAAGATTTACCTACTCTTTGCAAATCTATAGTAAACTATGATCCTAGTCTATTAATTACTTAAAAGAAAAAAAAAAATCAACAACTGAGTGAAAAGTTATTAGCAAATGAGCAGTCGGCGTGTACAACTGTGCATGCTAAGCATGGTCGTAGGTCTACGTCTTTGTCTACAATATTGGGTTGCAAATCAAAAAATTGTGTAACGAAATAGTATTAGGTTGTAAACGCTAATATCTTGGCCATTTATTCTTTAAGCTACCGAGTAAATTTTCAGTAAATAAAGTTTAAACTCTAATGATGCTTTAATTTACTGGATGAACATGAAAACAGTTCAAAAATTGGTAGTATATTTTGTGCACACTGAATACAATTTATGCCCAATGAAAACTAAAATAATAATAAAATAATGAGGAAATTTAGTTGGAATTTAGAAAAATCTGTATTTTAGATATAAATCTGTTTATACAGATTCTTGATCCTGAAATGATCCAAACAATGTGTAAAATACAGAATAATCTGTATATGTGGCAACCCTGCTCCTGAGTAATTGCGCTAATTGGAAACAGTAGATACAGTTTCTTTTTCTATGATGCACGGTATATGCATTTAGATAAACATCTCCTCCCTCTTTCCTTACATATTCTGCACAAAAAATAAATTCGAAGTCCCTCCTTTTTTACATATTTAGAACAAACAATACTTGCTAGGCCCCACCCCTGACATGATTTCCCACCGTTTTTTTCCACCCCATCGCTGGTTGTCAAGGTGATCCACCTTTAACCGCTGACTTGCTCCTGCTTGCTGCAGGAACCAGTGCCACGCCGTCCGAAGCGGAAATGAGCAGAGGCAGTAGTAGTAGTAGTAAAATTTACGTTTATTTTCTGGTTTTTTCTGTTTCTAATTTCTCATGAAAGTCATCCTCTAGAAACTTTTAAAGCTCTTTAAGACGAATGTGTTAAAGGGTGATACGGTCAAAATTTGGTCAAGGGAAAACGCGTGTAAATCGGTGAAATCGTTTATTTAAAAAATCAAATTAAATTTCTTTTTCAAGTTCAATTAGTATAACATTCAGGAAAAATATTCAGTTAGGCTTCCGCTTTTCCAAATCCGAATTGCCGGGCCTTACGCTTGACCCCTGCCATCAGATTTTGTACAGCCACCTTGTCCACCTTCTTCGCCGCAGAAAGCCAGTTTTCCTTGAACTGCTGCTCGCCCTTAGCAGTTTTTTGGTCTTCTTTAGGTTCCGCTTGACAATAGCCCAGTATTTCTCAATTGGGCGGAGCTCTGGCGTGTTGGGAGAGTTCTTGTCCTTGGGAACCACCTGCACGTTGTTGGCGGCGTACCACTCCATGGCCTTTTTACCTTAATGGCAAGATGCCAAATCCGGCCAAAACAGTACGGAACAACCGTGTTTCTTCAGGAAAGGCAGCAGACGTTTATTCAAACACTCTTTCACGTAAATTTCTTGGTTGACAGTCCCGGAAGCTATGAAAATGCTGCTTTTCAAGCCACAGGTACAGATGGCTTGCCAAACCAGATATTTCTTTGCGAACTTTGACAGTTTCATGTGCTTGAAAACATCTGCTACCTTTCCCCTTCCTTTTGCCGTATAAAACTCCTGTCCCGGAAGCTGCTTGTAGTCGGCTTTGACGAAGGTTTCGTCGTCCATTACCACGCAGTCAAACTTCGTCAGCATCGTCGTGTACAGCCTCCGGGATCGCGCTTTGGACGTCGTATTTGGTTTATCATCGCGATTTGGAGTCACTACCTTCTTGTAAGTCGATAGTCCGGCTCGTTTTTTGGCTCGATGCACGGTTGTAGACGATACACCCAGCTTATTTGCGGCATCTCGTAGAGAGAGGTTAGGGTTTCGCTTGAAACTACCGGCAACTCTCTTTGTCGTCTCAGCGGCTTCCGGTTTTCGATTTCCCCCCGATCCAGACTTCCTGGCTGTCGACAAACGTTCCCCAAACACTTTAATTACATTTGTAACGGTTGATTTGGCAACTTTTAGCGATTTTGCCAACTTTGCGTGCGAGTAGCTCGGATTTTCGCGATGCGCGAGCAAAATTTTGATACGCTGCTCTTCTTGCTTGGACGGCATTTTGACAACTGAAGAGTGAATTCCAAAATCAAAATAGGAGCAACATTCTACACACACACACACCTTCAAAATGAGGGGTGTTCAGGTTTTTTAAATGCAAAATTGAAAGAAATACGTCAAGTTGATATTGACCAAATTTTGACCGTATCACCCTTTATAGCAAAATTTTTTGTCTGTATCGCTTCTAATGAAAAAGATATACCCAAATTTAGTAGAAAATATGAATAAATTCAAATGGATTTTATAGTAGTTTGAAAAATAACCTGTCTCTAAATTTTCATATTATATAAAATAACATAAAGGGCGTTTGCCATAAAAAAACTTTTTTTTTTGTTTGCCCCAATCAGAGATGTTAACATTTGAAAAGTGCATATTTTTAGCAGAAAAACGTCAATAACTCTTGATCGGCGAAAGATATTGAAAAGCTTTCTGCAGCAAATATTTGCGCCATCTAAAGATCTAAAAGTTATTTGAAGACACCTTTGCTGATAAATTTGAAATAAGAAAACTACAGCAAAACAACTGTTTTTTAGAGCCACCCTAACACACTTCAAGAAAATAGCTCTAAATCAAATACAAAAAAGTTGTTTCCAACAAAATTGCTTGAAATAAGCTTAGCTATAACTTTGCTGAATAATATAAACCTTAATTTATTCAAACAAAAAAGTTAGATTTAAGATTTTAACGATAATGAGAACCATGCTAGAATTCATTGTCATAAGAATGAGGGCATAACTATTAGAAACAACTTTGTAGAAAAAAAACTTTTAGTCTGAAGTTTCAATTTCAGGCTCAAAACATATCATTCCACCTATATCTGCATTCTGGACCACTGTGCAATGTCATGGCAGATGAATTGGAAACCGACTTATTCCGCTTGATGATGTTAATAACCCGTGAGAGTTGGTGGATGGTAGGGTGGCCTTTCCTAAACCCGAATTGCTCTTTGAGAAAGATGTTATCATCATTTGAAAACACCAGCAGACGGCTGAGTATCAATTTTTCGAATAGCTTCGAGATGGCGGACAAGAGGCTGATGGGGCGATAGCTTTTGGCACTGGTAGGATCTTTGCCACACAGTTCGAAAAAGTAGTGTAAATTTCTGTTGAGTATGATGCACATAAATGGAGCGTCGCATATCTTATAAGTTTACATTATATATCATGTAAAGTTCTGAGACATTTCATGCAATGTAGCAAATATTGTATACAAAAGCCCATTGTTGCAAACAACATTGTTTACAAGTTGCTCGGTTGCGTGAAATTAAATACAAGTTAATGAATGTTTACATCACTATTAAAATTCAGAATTTTTATCTGTGCAGGCTTGTGTATTGGAAACACTTTGGCTAACTTCCAGCATGCAGGGAAGTAGCCAAGCTCCAAACATTTGTCGAATATAAGGGTAAGATGGTTGAAGAAGTCAATACTCAAGTTTTTCAACTCGAGGTTGACTACACCATCCATACCCGCAGCCTTCATGTTTTAGTGCTTCTATTAGCTGCTATCACCTCATCAGCCGATATTCTACTATCATCATGCACTACTACGGGGGTGTCAGCGATACTAGACATTGCCTCCAGTACGGCAGGCTCATGGGGGCTCCCCATGGTTTGGCCAAGATTATGTGAAATCACAAAATGTTGACCAAGAGCATTGGCCTTATCAACTGGGGTTATGAGTAGGGATGGGTCCAAGTTCTGGTCAACAGAGGAAAGTGGAGGAAATCGGTATCGACTTATTTTTCAAAATTTGGGTCATCTTCCAAAATGGTTTTGCACAATCTGGGAGAGAGCGAATCTTGTTGGCAAAATCGTTATTTCTGAGTTCCACCATCTTGGCCTGGATAATTTTGGTTACCCTATTGACATTGTTCTTCAAGTGGGGCAGCCCAGAACGTTGGAACTGCCTGCAAATGGTGTTACGGAGCCTGATAAGATCTTTGGTTGGGCTGTCAAGGTTCAGAGTATGACATACCTGTCTAGATGCTGGTACGTGTTGCTCCCTGGCACGGGATATCGCCTCTTCGATTGTTTGCAGATACCGTTCGACTTTATTGTTTATTGTTTATTGTTTATTGTTTATTGTTTATTGAAAAATTCAACTGACAATTACTGTCTAAATGAATAAAACTTAAACTAAATAGTTACGGTCAACGGTACGGAAAAGGCCAAGTAGCCGATGACGAAACACGTCAGCTGATACATTGAAGTCGAACATATAAAAAAAGTTGTTGAATTGCCGGCTGATTGCTCGAATTGGCCAAAAACAGAAAGTCGCGTTGACGAAGAGACCTCTCAAGGGCATACATATTTAGCTGTGACAGCAGTGTTGGGCAGTCAATGTCACCTGTAAGCAGCTTTCCAGCGAACATAGCTTGAGCGACCGTCCGTCTCACTTCTAATGGCTCGATTTCCAGGAGACGGCAACGCTCCTCGTACGGTGGCAAGTTCGTTGGGTCTCGCCAGTTGAGGAAACGAAGAGCATATCTCACAAACTTGCGTTGAACGGATTCAATTCTAGTGATCCAGCTAGCATGGAAAGGGCACCAAACAACTGAACTTGACTCCAATAAGGATCGCACAAGCGAGCAGTAAAGTGACCTGAGACATAGCGGGTCACGAAACTCGCCGGCAATTTTGAAAATAAACCCCAATTGTCGATTAGCTCTGGAGATGATGTCATTGTAGTGGATTCTGAAAGTGAGTCTGCAGTCCAAGGTAACGCCGAGATCTTTTATGTGCTCTACACGAGTAAGACAGCGTCCGTAGAGAACATAGTCAAACATGATTGGTTCGATTTTTCGGTGATAGGTAATAATGTTACATTTTTCTATGCTTAGACCCATCAAATTTCTTGAGCACCAGTCAGCAAAAATACCTAACATATTCTGGAGATCCCAGCAGTCCGAGAGGCTTTTAATAATTTTGTAGATTTTCGTATCGTCTGCATAGAAAACGCGGCATCCTGATGGTATCAGCAAGCCGACATCGTTTAAAAAGATCGAAAGCAGTAGCGGTCCTAGGTTACTGCCTTGCGGGACTCCCGAGTTGTTTGAGAAAACATCCGATTCCGACGCGCCAATCTTGACATGTACATAGCGATTCACCAAGTAAGATCTGAACCAATCCACAGCAGTTGACGAGATGCCAAGTATCTCCAGCTTGGCCAGCAAGATATTATGGTCCACCGTGTCAAATGCAGCTTTTAGATCCATATACGCAGTATTGACTTGCCATCCTGAATCCATGCATCGCAGACAGTTAGAAGTGAACTGCACCAGGTTCGTGGACACGGAGCGCTTCGGGTAGAAACCGTGTTGTTCTGTATCGATATAATTTTTGCAGCGTGCGAACAGAGCACCATTTATGATAATCTCGAACAGTTTTGAGCAGGCGCACAGGAAGGTGATTCCACGATAATTTATGACATTCCGTTTCCAGGGGCATTGCTGTGCCGAGGGATTGAATAGCCTCACAAGTGGAAGGCAGAGATTGGCTACACAACGTTTTAGAACTGATGACGGAATGCCGTCAGGTCCGGAGGCGAACGAGAGCTTCAGTTTGCGTGTTGCGGCTATCACCATGTCTTCTGAAATGCGCGGAATAACGAAACTAAACAAATCACGTGGCATCCCAACAGTAGCATCCAGCACTTGTGTTGGCGAAGCGGAGAAATCGTGGAACACTTGGTTGAAATGACGAGGTATTAGCCGAGTCATTCCCGAGAAACATGGAACAAGGCAACCCGGATTCCTTCCGTTTTGAGTTGACAAACGACCAAAAACTTTTCGGATTCGTGCGAAGGTTCGCTTCCGTGCGTCTCACGTGTCGATTATAGAGAAAACGATTGTAATTTCGATAGCTACGACTCGCAAAATTGAACAGTCGTTTGTAGTACGGCGAGCGAGAGTTACAATACTTTCGGAGGGCGGCAGAGCGTTGACGTTTTAGCACCCTTAGGTGTGGGTTAGACCATGCAGGCTTTAGCGGAGGTCGTCGAGCTGGGACAATGCGGAAAATAGCATCTTCCAGTGCAGCACTGAAAAAATCCACTGCATCATTCACGCTAGCGGCAGTTTCGATAAATTGCCAATCAATTTCCGCAAGCGCATTGTTCAATGCAACATAATCGGCCCGGCGAAAGTCCAAAGAGTAGCACTCAGATGACGGCGTAGAAAGAATCGGCACAGGTAAACTAAATGACACGACGAGAGCGGGATGATCGGCATCTAGATCAATCAGTGGCTCGAACGGCAAGGAAACAGAAGTGCCCGGTAGTGCGGAATCATTTGCCAGGACAAGATCTAGCAAACGTCCATTTCGGTTCGGAAAAGTATTCACTTGTGTGAACCCGTAAAAGTTAAAACCGTCCAAAAGAGCACAGCAAGCAACCGGCATATGCGAAAGCAGTGGATCTATTAATGGTGTGCCACTGTCTGTAAAGCGCCACTGCAGACCAGCTTGATTGTAGTCACCAAATACGAAAGCGGGAGAGCAGGGACTTAATTGTGACGAAATTGACCCTAACGATTCCACATGCTGACGGATGATCGTGCAGTCGTTTTTGCGGTCGGGAGGCAGGTAGATTGCGCCTACATTAAGCTTGCTTTGTGGAAGTTCTACGACAATCCACAGCTGTTCCAGTTGACTGGAAATGGGTGACGTACTTACGTAGCTGGCTAGTCTAGTAGATACTGCAATCAGGACTCCGCCACCGCGCGATTTTTGACTGTTTAGGGCAGACCGGTCAGTTCTGAAGACGGAATAGAGTGACCCGAAAAGTTGCGATGAGTAAATTCGGTCGTCCAGCCACGTATTCGGCCTCCGCAACAGCCAGGAAAAACGAGTCGATTTTAGTCCTCAGCCCACGCACGTTTTGGTAGTGGATCCGGAGACCATTCAAGGAGCAATCACGGGAACTAGAAATCGAAAGGACATCAGGTACCGAAAGCTCGGAATCGCTAACATACTCGCCTGAGGTTGCAGGCCGGAAGCCCCCGATACCATCACCGACCACAGGACCTGGACGATGACGATGGCGGATGTCTGCAGCAAGCGCGACTGGGGGGAGGTTCGGGAGGTTCGGAAGCTTCCTCAGTGCCTGTTTTAGGGTGTCCCGGATCCGAGGAAGAGCAGGTGGCGGAATAAACCTGCTGGTAGTTGACAGGACGGATGCATGGACATGATATGGCTAGCGTGAAGATCGCAGAACCGGAAACAGAGCTAGAAGTTGAAGCGGTATCAGGCAAAGGAGAAGCTGAATCGTCAATATACTTGCCAGTAATAGCTGGTTGGAAAACCCCCGACCTACATCTACACTCAGGGCCGAGACGACTATGCAGAGCGCTGGCTGGAATAAGCGCGACTGAGGCAGAGAAATCAGGGGCTGCCACAGTGCTATCCACGATGCGTCTCGGTGGTGATGGTGGTGGTCCAGCAGCATTATTCTTGGAAATCGTGTAAACATCATGAAGCGTTGCACTGGAACACGGAAACTGATCAGGCAAATGACTGTAACTAATGTATGTATACTTGCCTGACGACGATGCTTGGGAGACCTCACCACCGAACTCGACCGCAGGGCCAGAACGACTCTGATGGCAAGAAATAGAACGGCTTTGACTTCTTCGAACGACTCCGGTAGGACGTCGTAATCGATTGCTGTGTCCACACAGCGCTGATACTGCTGCCAATTGACACGATGGTAATTTCGCCAGGAAACTTGAAACGTTGTATAAGATTGTGCCGTTCTGGTTTCGCCGACTATTGCCCCAGGCTTGATGCTTGGCATTCAGGTCGCCAGCGATGACGTAATTTTGCCGCCGTCGTGTTAGCTTGATGAGCAAAGGCACGACAGCAGCGCTGTTTTATATATTTTCAGGTTCAAGCAGAACCAAGTGGTACTCGATTATGACGACTGGGTTTGGGAAAAAACGTTTATTGCCTGAAAACAGAGATAAAATTATCATTTGTACATTTTTCAAAAGTTTTTTATGGAAAAAAAAAAAATCAGTAGATTCGTTATGTAATATTCTATCGATTGGCGTATTTGGATTTTAATTTCATCTATAAATGACAAATTTACAAACGTTCAAAACCTAACACAATTTCAGAACACATATTTTTTTTTTTATTTGCACCCCAGTATAGTCGACAAAGACGTAGTTGTACCAACAATCAATACGAAACTAACGATTTTAAATTGGCTCACCACTTAAGTAGCCTATTGGTCCCAAGCAAACGATTAACGTACCCTATTCTAGTTGAAATTCTATTACTACACTATGTTTGTTTTGATTCGCTATGAAAGTTTGACAGATAACATCAGGGGTGTGTGGATTCATGCAGAACATGCAGGGGTGAGTGAAATAGCTTGGGACTGCTTGGGACCGTTGTTCTGGTACTGAGTGAGCCAAAAATAATAATGATTTTCTTCGGGACCCAGTGGTCTTAGAGTTACCTCTATGGTTGTACGTTAAAAATTAGTAAAGTGGAGCAGACTGGAAGCGAACCATGGACGTTGAGACTACGCGGCCTGTGTGTTGACCACTCGTCTTTCAACGCTTGGGGATAATAAATGGTTATAGGTGTATAAGAAATACCTCATGTTAGACGAAACTCATTCATAAGCCACACTTATAAAAATCATACGCGTTGTTCATTAGTCGAGCCTTATGAAATTCTTAATTTTATTTGCCTCCGTGTACTCCATTTTCAAAACTACTAGAAATTTCACAATGAAACTCACGCAGTGTAAACAATACACGCTGAGCCCATTTCACCCACAATTTCATTAAAATTAACCGAAAGAACAAAATGTAACATTCAAAGTGTTTTATGTTACTTCATACGCAAAGTTAGCGATTTTCAGAGTTGGTTGGAAATGCTAACATGAAGCTTTAGTGTGATAATTTATTAGCTAGAGAATGATCTTTAGAAGAGGGTAGGTGGATAGTTAATTTAGCTTTATTTAGGAGGCAGGTGGATAGTTCCGTTAGAGTACGGCAGTACGAAAATTGAATAGAAGTTTGAAAATGAGCGAAACTTCTATTCAATTTTCATACTGCCGTACTCTAACGGAACTATCCACCTACCCTCTTCTAAAGATCATTCTCTAGCTAATAAATTATCACACTAAAGCTTCATGTTAGCATTTCCAACCAACTCTGAAAATGTAACAGCTTTTTTTAAAATGATGCAATTTACCTGCGAATACCCTTTAGATAAGAAATTTGACTTTTGAATGCCAAAATAATACCTGCTAGGAATTGTTTTGGTATTGCATTTGCTTAGTTTGGTATTGGAATGATATTTTGTGAAACTTTTTTTCGTATTTCGGTATTTTACCTCTGATGTCAGGCTAATCCATAACAATGTTTAAGGCATCTAGATATTCATTCCTGTTCGGGTAGAAGAGCTCGAAACTTGTCCAGATGTTCTGGGAACTGTCCTTATGTTCCCACAGTCTGTTCAAGAAACTTCCCAAAAATTCTCGGAACTTTCTCTCATTTTGCAGAACTTCATTAAAGTTCCTAAAAATGTTCGGGAATGTTCTGTAGTTTTTTATCTTTTCCAGCAGCTCTTGGAATTTTTCTGAAGTTTTCACTCTGATGTTTCCCAGAAATTTCTAATAAAAGTTCTGATATTCATGGAAGTGTACTGAAGTTCTCAGAACTAACCAGAAATTCTAGTAACTTGTCTAATGATCTTTAAGCTTCCCTGAAGTTATGGAAACTTTTGTAAAGCTCCTGCATTTTTTTTAAACTTAATGGAACTGCCTTAAAGTTTAAGACAATTTTCCTCAAATCTATGGACCTGCACCGAAGCTATTCGAAATCACTCTGAAACTACTCTGAAGTTTTTGAATCTTCTTTGGCGTTCTTGGATCTTTTATGAAACGTGCAAAAGTTCTAAATAGTTTTATTATATATATTTTTTAGAACTACCAGAAAGTTCGCGAAACATATTCTGATATGTTGTTAGAGCATCTATAAAGTTGCCACAATGTATTTGATCTTCATGGAACTGCTCTGAAGCTCTCAAAAGTGTTCCATAGAGCTCTGGTCATTCCTCAAGATATTTAAACATACCTCAAGCTATCTGAACCTCCATGACGATCTTTAAACTTCTGTAAAGTTCCACAGATTTCTCATGATGATTTTATACAGTGCAATTTTGCTCATTTAAGCGCATAGTAATCTGTAAGGGTGTCCAAAACTTCATTATCATGAACAACTTTAATCATAGGAACCCATGAAGATCTTAATTTCTAAGCCTTCTTAGTTTTGAATAGAAAAAAGCGGTTTTCAGAGCTTCTTCCTCTTCTTCGTATTTCAAGCTTATTGCTTATCGCATATTAGCATATTACATGATTTCAACTTAGTGTTCTAGATGCACTTCCGCAGTTATTAATTGAGTGCTTTCGATGCCTGGTACCATTTTTGCATTAGTATAATTTTGTAGCAAGTACAATCATACTCTATTGCCCATGGAAGTCGATAAATTTTCCAACCCGAACAATTCCTGGACCGGACCCGGGAGTCGAACCCAGTCACCTCCAGCATGGTCTAAGACAGGCTTTTACCGACGGAGCAAAGGGAGTTTTTAGATCTGGTTACTCATGTTTGTGGCAGTAATGAACGCATGCGTTGTGAAAATTTTTTAAACACTTGATTACTGATTACACAGGCATACTCTGGGTAATATCCTGAAATATCAGGCCTAGCCTGCACACTTAGAAAAAATCATGTAAATTTAGGTGCTCTGAGAGTGACATATACGAGCGTCAATTTTGACATGAATTTGCGTCATAACAGACGTGAAATTAAGCTCAATCAAATGTACTTTTCGTCGAGCAACGAACTAATCTAATATAACCGTCTAATCTTTTATGTCAAAGATGGATTCCGTCACGTGTAAAATTAGTTATTTCTAAATGTGTGGACTTGCGACAGAACTTTAAATTTTGTTCGGTAAAACGTATGCGAAACGGAACAACACTAATCAGTTGTTGGTGAAAATGAATAAATTGTTCGATTTTAACGAAATCTGGGACTTCGACTTCTGTGCAAAAAGTTATATTTATTTTACTTTCGCCCTAGTGCTCCGCGCATACCTTCAAGCCTCCATATACGCCTGTAGGTATGCGCGGAGTACATGGCCTAAAGCAAAAAAATATTAACAGATATTGAATAGAGTTGCCGTCTTGGATAAAGTTGTTCTGTAGTTTTTCAATCTAAGTCCCAGGTATGGTGAAAATTGAACAATTTTTGAATTATTGTTAAGCAAATGAACATTTTCCCATACATACTTTAAAATTCTCCCGCAAATGCAGATCGTAACCAAATTCGTTCACATTTTGAAAGGTTGTTGGGGACCTTAATACAGATTGAAAGAGCAGCTTTCAGGGGGTTGTATAGTTGACCCACCCTAATTTACACTTTCCTTTTGTCAATTAAATTGAACAATTTATGTTTCTTTACAATCGTTTGCAGATATAGGTAATGGCAAACTAATGTACTACGTCTTTGCAGAGCAATTACGATTGACTGGAGGTACCGACTGCATAATTATTGCCGTCACCCACGGTGCCTAATTGCATGTACATGAAATGTGTATCCAAATTTCTGGAATTCGTGCAGGAGTACTTTTTCAAAATTTTATCAATAACTGGTTCGAAGTCCAAGGCAACGTGAAAGAACCATCATCACTGATTCATCAGGGAGTTCTCACCAGAATCATTACAGCAATCGCCAACCATACTGTAAACAAATCCAATCAATGATTTGTATATGCAGCACATCTAGGTGTAGATAGCTTCTTGGGATGTATTCTATTCGGTTAATTTTCGCTTAAACTTGACCGATGTAAAAATGTCAATTAAACCTGAAATTTTACCACTAGGACCGACTAGGAACCAATTTTGACAAACACCTTCTCGAAAATCGGACGATCAACAACAGAGCTATTTTAGAACATTATAATTTATTTCCAAAGTGTCAAATTGAAGTTAAAATTCACCAAATGGAACACAGTCTTAGTAGAGAAAATCGAAAAACCAGATGTGCAATTAAATACTATTATACCGTCTAATTGATTACATGAGTAAATTTCATCTAATATGTTATAAATTAAGGGGTTACGCCTACCTGCAAGACCGAAAAAAAGCGAAAGTTTGGATTTTTTTTTTTCTCGAAAACGACGCAGCATACTGAAATTCGGTTTTCTGCCGTTTATTTAACGCACATTAAATGGTACATTTATCAGTCGATGCTGTAAAAACGAGGTCCTGGTGCCCCGCACGGCTGCTCCCCGTGGACGATGTTCTAAAAAACGCTTTTTGCGGTGCCAACTGCGGTTTGTGATGTAATCATCTGAAATAAAAAAAAAACCATGCCAAATCGTTAAGCATCGTTCGGTTTTTTTTTAATTTTTTTGGCAAAATGGCGTGTTTGCAAAGTTGAAGTGCCGATTTTTGATCCTTAAAACTTGTCTTTGATCGGCTGTAAAAAATCGAAATTAAATGATAGACGAAATCCGAACGATCGTGGACTGCACAAAATAGTACTGAACAGAAATCAAAACGAATCGGACGAATCGAATGTATACATTTCGAGAAATTTTTGGCACCGGTTTTGAAAATAGGATTCCGAGATAATCGCGTTTAAAGTTTCAAGTTGGGTTTAGTCCACTATAAGTGACTATTTTTGTACGTCGCATAACTTTCACAATTTTCATCGGATCAACTTGATCTTTTGAGGAAATATTCTTGACTTTATATACTTTCGATTAGGACAATAAAAAAAATAGATTTTTTAAAGTTTGCAGGTAGGCGTAGCCCCTTAAGAGACGTAGACTGTGACAAATACTCCCCTATCCCCTCTTAGACAAGTGTAGACTTTTTTTAACCCCCGGGGAGGGACGTAGGAAGTCTACGTGGTTTATGAACTGCTTCCTATAGTAGATTGACGTATAAAAATGATATGCAAATCGTTTATTTATTTTTTAATAGATAAATTTTCTAAGTTCTTCCCCTACTGGCTCACCCACTCTACATGCAATATTTCAGAGTTCATGCAGAGATCATTAAGAGTGAATAATTTTTTATTCGACACAATTCCTTTGCACCTGGCTCTTTTCCTACAGCTGATCGCTGAGTTAAAACACTCCCGATTCTCAGCCGTCGAGAAATTCGCAACTGCAGCTCACTGAACCATTCCACCCGTCAAATATCGGACGATGAATCTGCTTCTGCAGCAGCACCACTACCACCACTACTGCTGCTGCTGCGTGAACGTACTCTCTACCGCAGTGTCAATGATTCATAGTAACCTCACTTTCGATTTCATTCCTCCTTCTCCTCTCTCTCCCTCTACCACATTCCCTGATTCCAACCAGAAATGTTCTCTTACTGCCTTACTCTCTTCCCTACACAGCACCACCACAGATGTAGCATTCTTTGCGCTGACTGCCTTTGGATCGTGGGTGGAACCCAAAGTCGAATAGCACCGGACACCCGCATAAAGACACGTGATCTGAAAGCGATTCATCAGTGCAGGACAACCAACAGGACACTCGATCGGTTCCACTTCAACCCTGATCTGTGCAAAGCTCTGCAAAACGATCTGAATATCCGATCGCCACAGAGATCATTGATCGCGGCTGAGAAGAACCATATGTTTTTCAATTACCTCTTCGGCCTTCCGCTTCCCGCACTGGGATTCACCTCCACCTACTGACTTCGGGCACGCTCTTACCAACACAGCTATACTGCAGCAAGCGCCTTGTGCTTTGGTTCACGCCACCCACCTCGGGAGACTCCCTTCTTGTTCTACTATAGTCGTTGGGTATTGACGATCATCGCTTCGGTTTGGTGGCTAGACCGCCCAGCCGGAGCCAATTATGGGAAGAAGATCAACACACAATGGTAATAACATAGTAATCATCAGTTGTACAAGCAATCCATCCCAACACTCATCTAAAAAAGCGACCCATGTAGCAGAGAAGTATAAATCCGAGAGCCCTACTCAACGGCAGACAGGGAGTAAGGCTAATATAAACAAGACCTCCGCCACCACTTGGACCAGCAACCGTGAAGTACATCGCGCTACGTGACTCTTGTTCGGAAGTCACTCGATCTTACATCACCATCGTCATCATCATCTTGTCTTCATCTTCATCGATATGCAGCAACAATCTAGACGATCGCATTGATCGATCAAACGATCATGGCAGAGTTCAGTATCATGGCGTAGAAGAGTACTAGTGCGTGAGGAGGTACCCTAATTTTTGAGAATGGTCTCATTCTCTTCGTATAACATTTTAAGAGAATCACTGAGTTCCGAAAAACCGATCAACTCGTACTCTCGTCTTCTTCGTTCTTCATTGATGGAAAATGACCAGTCGGAAGCTAAAATTAGGCAAAACGAACGAGTCTCACGGTGTGAGTTATGGCTAATCCACTGAAAATGTAAAGCGATCAATGAAAATTACTCAACCTCTCCTATCGTTTTAATCAAATTCCTGATCCAAACACCCATCAGACACCAACAGAAGGCAACCATGAACGTCTGTGATTGTTTCATTGACACCAACGGCATAAGGCAATAAACTGTGCCGGATCAATCCACCTAGTAGGGTATACCACTAAGCCAGAAGAATATTCAAAACCAGGAACTCACACAGATTCTTCACCAAAAAAAAAATAACGCCGATCAAAACAATACCCACACGACGACGGCACCAGAAAACCGGAATCACCCCCAGGTCTAACAAAATCGCCGATATCATCTCAAGCGTTGTTGCTTGGTATTCGCCAAAAAAAAACATAGAAACTCAAACACTCGAGTACCGTGACAACGACCGACATGTCACCGCAGCCGTCGTTGATGTCGTCGTCGTTGTGTCAGGAGGGCGAATAACTTTGGCCACCCAGTTCAATCCATCTGCACTGTTGTTGCTGCTGGTGCTGCTTCGTATATGTGTCTGTCGGTCGCGTCGGTCGTTGATCGGTACAATAAATACTCATGAGTGTAGATATCCTCGATCTTGAACTTTTGACGACTTCATTTCAATGGGCGCCTATCGCGACGCGACTGCTAGCACGCGGTTTCGTGATCTCACCCAATCGCGGTGAACAGAACTTGACTACGCGGGATAGAGCGTGGACAACAACAAGCTTCTACTATGTGACGGGTGGTGTTTCCCCAGACTGGCTGGAGCATGAGTTGGCGACGAACAAATGCGATATTCTCAAAATGGTAAACTAGACACGTTCTACCAATTAGTAGTGCTAGTGTGGTAGATATAACGATCTGGATTAGCCTCGGTGGTACAAATAACGTTGCGCAAAAAATCTGGATCTTTGTTTCTATGAGTAGCACTTGACAGGACAACCTCATTCTTAAATTACACTAGTTTACAAATAAGAGTAAAAAAAATGAACTTCAATCTTTTTTGATAAATCCATTGTAAATTGTCATTGAGATTAGTGGTCATTAATTGTTTGATTATTTATTTTCTATATTTTGTGTTTTTCCCAGAAAAATTGAATTTCTGTTAAGTTTTTAAGCAGTGTAAATAGAAATGTTTGTAGTGGTTGTACCACTAATCTCACTGAAAAATGGTTCAGGAAAAATCGAAAGAAAAATTAATATAACTTAATTACATTCGAAAATATTTGTATTATAGTAAACAAATTTTTTTAAAGTGAAATTTCATTTTTTAGCTGTATCTGGTCTCTATTCTAAACTATTCTACTGAGATTTTTTTGGACTACATTTTTGGATTTAGCGCATGAAGCGCAATGACCTTTTTTTCCCCTCTTAAATTAATATTATTTCCTTTGGTAAATCTGTTACGTAACATTTTCCATTACCCCTCTCCCCCAATGCAGTGTTGGCATGCTAAATGTTTCGTGAAAACTGCTCATTTGTTAATAACTCTGCACTCACTTGACGAAACATGGATTTTCTTGAACCAAATGATAGACAAGATTTCGAGGTTCCTATTGGTACGTAAGACAAGACCAAGTCGGGTAGAACAATATTCGCGTTCGGAAAGCGTCGTATGACAATATTACGAAACATCACGGACTCCTGGAGCTGCTCCGATTTGGCTTTCCATCGACACGCTCGTCTAGGAAACGGATCAAATGATAAAAAGAACAGAGTCGTTCCTTTTTCTCGAGTATAGCTAATTCATTTGGGTATGAATACTCGCTTTGCTAGATTTTATTATGTTGTAGAATATCAGCTTGTTCTTTTACAAAATTTTTACATACATTAGTACTAGACCAGAACGGCATTCCAGGTCCTTGAAATCGGATCAGCCGGTTTCAATTTGATCGCTGTTCGCTGCGCACATCTTCGTCTTGTTTCAGTCGGGTCGCTACCAAGAACCATTTTCATAGGGTCTTTATCCGACATTGGTACGATGTGCCCAGCCCACCTTAGTCACCCAATTTTCACATTCGATCTAAATTTCCGATTCCACAATCTCCGAGCTTAGAAGTGATGATTCAAGAAATTCCTATATCTGTCTCCTGTTATGCTTTAGTGTTAAAACTCACGGCTTCAAAGAATTATAAGGGTAAAGCGAAGGCTAAGAAGTAATGTAAACGTTTAAAATATACGGTTTAGATGTGATGTTAAACCAATTTTGAATGTTAATTTTTTTAAGGATTATTTTTTGGAAGTACTGTACCATGAAGGCAACTTCAAAATCATCTTCAGAACTTTGTTCTGAATCCTTTGAAGTACTTTTTTCCTGGTAGTGCAACAACTTAACCACACTGGCACAGCGTAATACATGGCCGGTCCAAAAACTGGTTTAAAAATTAGAAGTTTATTCGTCAGGCAAAGTTTGGATTTCCTGTTTATAAGAGGATACAAACATTTTATGTAGGGGACATGGATGTAATGTCGGCCTAAATTCCCCTAATTTTGGCCCATACATAAATTCAGCAATCGACTAAATTTTCAATAGTGACCAAATATATCCATTAGTACCGTCCCAATGAAGCGTTCATCTAGATAAAATTGATAAATAGCAGATTTTTAGCGATGGGCCCAATCTCAGATCCATAGGCCAACATTAGAGCCATTTCCCCTATTTGTTACAGTTGGCTTTAATGTCCTCAATGTGATCTTTAAAAGATAATTTTTGGTCATGTCAAGAGATATTTTTCTTGGTTTCATCAGGAAATTGGAACTCCGTTCATAGTGACTATGTGACTACTACTAGGTTTCAAAAAAGAAGCTCTAGGCTTATGTGGAAATATTATAAGTTGCCAAACACTGTCAAATGCTTTTTTCTATGTCTAGAAGAGCAACTCCAGTTGAGTAGTCTTCAGATTTGTTTGAACGATTTAAATTGGTAACTCTTAAGAGTTGATGAGTAGTTGACTTTCCATCGCGAAATCCAAACTGCTCATTTACAAAAATTGAGTTCGTATTGATGTGAAGTATCATTCTACTTAAAATTATCTTTTCAAAAAGTTTACTTGTTGAAGAAAGCAAACTTATTGGTAGCTAGAAGTTTCAGCTGGGTTTTAATCTGGCTTCAAAGTTGGAACAAGTTTTGCATTTTTCCATTTATCAGGAAAGTATGCCAAATGGAAACATCTGTTAAATAATTTTACCAATAAAACAAAGGTACTCTCTGAGAATTTTTGATGAGGATATAGCAAATTCCATCATCACCTGGAGCTTTCATGTTTTGAAACTTTTTAGTTATAGATCTTACTACCAAATCAGGTCCCAAGGAATCCTCAAACATATTTTCCCAAGAGATGATTTTCAAATAATCCCGAGCAACCTGATTCTTAATAGGACAAGTAAGACCCAAACTGAAATTATAGGAACTCTCGAATTGCTTAGCAAGTTTATGAGCTTTATCAAAATTTTACCACTTTCTTTAAGCGCTGGAATATGCTTTTGAGTTGAATTTTTGAAAGCTTCCAATTTGAAATTCGGGTCTAATTTAGAAACATCATTTACAAAAGTTTTGTTCCTCAGGGCAGAGAATAGCTCTTTCATTTGTTTTTGCAAATCCCTCTAGATAAATGTCATGGCAAGATCGCGTGTTCTTTGATATTGTCTCCTACGGACATTTTTCAGACGGATCAAGAGCTGAAGATCGTCGTCTATTATAATTGAATCGAATTTAACCTCGTTTTTTGGAACTGAGGCAGCTCTTGCTTCAACTACAGAAGTTGTCAGAGATTCTAGAGCACAATTAACATCATCTTTGATTTGCAAATAAATATTTGGATCGAAGTTACATTCCATTTTCCAATCAGCTCTATGGTAATTGAAAGCAGAACTATTGGGCTATTTCTTGAGATATCAAAAGTATTTTTTTTATGATCCATTTATTTGTCAAAGCTCAATGCGGTTTGTCAAAATCAATCAAAATTTTTGATAATCTTTTTTTACAACTAAAGTTAGTAGAATGGGGACCGAATACTCGCGGTTTACTCGAGATTAATAAATACATTTATTTAGAGGATTGGAAGGGGACAAAGGGAAAGGGATATTGGTAAATCTTCTTCTTTCCGCTTCTTTCAACGGTTGATTGCGGATAAAGCACTGTATTGGCGGGCTTGTGCTGTGAATCTCGAAGCATTGAAAGCACAGCTGAAATGATACAAGAGGGGACTTGGGTTGAGATAGTGATGAGAAAATTAAATACCAGGGTTCTGCATTTTCGAAACAAAGAAAAGAAAATGAACTCTCCGCAGAATTGCTTCATTTCGAGCAATATTATTTTCGTGTAAGTCATCGTGTTTCTTGTTATCGAGTCACGATGAACATTCCTCTTTTGAAACATGACTGGACTATCACTTGTTTTGTTCGTCGAGTGCTTCAGTTCATTTCATTTGAAGCAAAGGCTTGTTGCAATTGACGCAATGAATGACTCGAAAACTGCTTCCTTCGTTTGTTCCACTTTCACTTCAATTCGGGACTCATTCGACTTGTCACGACCTGACGACGCAGACATCAAACCATAAAATCCGGAAAGTATCAGCACAATATAGGTTGCCGATAGGGATGGCATCCGGATTATATGTAGTAATAAAATATTATTTTATATTAAACGAAAATTAAATTAACGAGTCCATTCTGAACTACAAGATGTCGGCCATCGGGGTCAGAGAAAGTCTCAAATACCCCACAATATGGGTATTTTCGGAACGGAGACAACGCGTGTCTGCCGAAAAACGATATTCGACGTTTGGCGTCGGATATCGATTTCCGGCTTCTAGACGTTACCCTGATTCTAAAAAAAGCCCTTTGTATGGGTATTTGATAGAGTTAACAACTTTTTCTCAAACCGGAAGCCACCATCATGGATTTCAAAATGGCGCCGGATATTGATTTCCGGCCTCTAGACGCCATCGCGATTTCAAAAATACCTATATTGATGGGTATTTGACAATATTTCCCACTTGTTCTGAAATCGGAAGAAGCCATCTTGAATTTCGTACTGGCATCGCATATCAATTTTCGATCTGTAGACTTCATACCGATTGCAAAAATACCAATATGATGTGTATTTGACTGTATTTCCACTTTTTCGTAAATTTGCAGCCGCCATCCTCGATTTCAAAATGGCGTCCCATATCAATTTCCGATCTCTAGACGTCACCCCGATTCAAAAAATAGCCATATTGATCGGTAAACATACCACCCGACAATGATAAATTTACACCCACGTGCACAGATCTATGCGCATACTCGGCAAATGAGCCGAGTGAACAATCAACAAAAGTGATAAAAACTGCGGGAATTTGGATCGAACAGCTTCGCTTCAATGAAAAAGTAAGTTCATTTGACAATGAAAAAAGAAATGAACACACGTAAAGGCTAAACAAACAGCATGAAAACCGATCGAAAGTGGTTCTGTTGATGTTGACGGGGATCTGCTCGAAGAGAAGGCAGATGACTTTCAATTGAAAGTGATGTAGTTGAAGATGCCTGCCTTCAAATAACAACTGAAGTGCGGTAAAAAATCGGTAGAACTGTTTCAAACACACAGTTGGTACTTGAGCGGGTCGGTTTTCATCTCTTTTTGCCAGTGGTGGCGGGGGGGACACCCCTCACCATCCCTCTCCAAAGGGGGAGTTTGGTAAAGAGAGATGAAAAAACCGATTTGTACCTTCCTTAAAAGTTGTCCTAGCTCGCTTCTCTTATATCTATATACAATCTTCACACTTCCGTTCTCTAACGGAACTATCAACTCTATGCTTTCATCTACTCCATCTATCGTATAAAAATTACCACTACAGTCTGTTATTTGAAATTAGCATCATCAACTATGTAAATCGTTGACTTCACGTAGAAGTAATACTAAAAACATATAGTCAAAGTGAAAGTGATGGTTGACCTTCATCGTCACTTGACGATTTTCGATTGAAAGTGACTTTGTGAGGCCCTGCTAAATACACAAATCAGCACTTTTTAAAAATTCGAAAATTAATCTCATAAAATCGAGATCACGGCAAGCCAGAACATCTTTAATTGGTGTATAAGGTTGTTTTCCTCGGGCCCTGAGGGTTTCAAGTAGTTCGGATCTCGCCACATGATGTGAGGTGCAGGACCAGACAACATGCTCGATGTCATGATAGCCGTTTCCACAGGTACACAAACTGCTGTCTACAAGCTCTATGCGGTGTGCGTTTAACGAGTAGTGATTGGACATGAGCCTGGACATTACCTGGATAAAATCGTGATCCACGCCCAATCCCTTGAACCAGGGTTCGATCGACACCTTTGGGAGGATCGAATCTAACCATCTTCCCAGATCACCATCATTCCACTTTAGTTGCCTGTTGATGAGGACTTGCTGACGAGCAATTGTGAAAAATACATTGTAGGCGATTTGTCGCTCGTAAATGTCGCCTTCCATAGCGCCCTCCTTAGCCAGCGAGTCTATTTTCTAATTGCCCGGGATAGAGCAATGAGAAGGTACCCATGCTAAGGTGATGATATGTGAGCTGATTGATGAAGCACTTAGTGACGATAGTATTTCGTTCAGGAAATACGTCGAGTGCCTCATCGGCCTCATTGAACGCATAGCCTCCAGAGAACTTAGACTGACGTGATGAGATCTGCTCTAACTCATACAATATAGCTGCTAGTTCCGCAACGTATACCGAACATGGTTTTTGAAGCTGATATGAGGCGCTATGAAGATCATTGTATACACCAAAACCAGTGGACGCATTTATTGTGGACTCATCAGTGAAAAATCTCTTCTCGGCATTGACGTGGCAGTATTTGTTCGCCAAAATGGATGGTACAATCAGGGGGCGATGGGGCTCTGGTATTCCTTGAATTTCCTCCCTCCTTGTGAGATCGACTTTTACGGAAGGACAACTGAAATCGTGGGATACTTCATTGATATTGAACGATGAGGGGCTGGTTTCCAGAGTCATGTACTCGTAATACAAGCGCATGAATCGTTTTTGCGGATTTCGCTCAAGCAGCTTCTCAAAATTCTCACCTATGGGTTCATGACTTCACAGCGGATTAGGAACCGAAGAGACAATTCCATGTCCCGATATGGTAAGGGAAGTACGCCCGCAAGTACTTCCACACTCATTGTATGCGTCGATTGCATACAACGTAGTGCGATTCGAATACAACGATATTGAATCCGTAGCAGCTTCAAGATGTGCGTGTTCGCCGCCGATTGGAAGCAAGAGCTACCATCCTCCAAAACCGATAGAATGGTGGTTTTGTTAAGTGTTATCAGATCTTCCGGATGGGCTCTACTCTCGAAGTGCCGGTGATACAACGAAAAAAATTGATTCTTTGTAGGCACCTCTGACTCAGATACGCAACGCATTTTTCCCAAGTGCATTTGGAATTGTACCAGACACCTAAATACTTGAAGCTTCCTAGAAAAAAACAACCATCTCAGTTTTCTCCGGAGATAATTCGATACCCAGATTCATTGCCTACGTAGACAGATTGTCCAAGGTATCTTGCAATGGTCCTTGCAGGTCCGGTGCTTTTAGCCCAACAATGGAGACCACACCGTCATCTGCAAGCTGACTTAGCGTGCAATTTTCAGCAAGACAATCGTCAATGTCTTTGACATAGAAGTTGTACAGAAGGGGACTAAGACATGAGTCCTGAGGGAGGCCCATGTAGCTAATTCGTGAAATTGCCGAGTTGCCATGAGAGAAGCTCATATCACAACTTCAGTTGTGCTCATATGTTTCTCGGACAATAAATTGTACAAGAAATTATTGATAATTGGTGAAAGCCCACTGGTATGGAGTTTGTCCGAAAGGATGTCAATGCCAACAGAATCAAAAGCCCCTTAATTTCCAAGAAAACTGAATAGTAATAACCTGCAGAACAATCATCAAACAGAATATTACCATTGGAACTGCTCTGAGCATTATTCCATGAGTGGTGATTTGAATTAAAATCACCAATAATGAAGAATTTGAACCTATCATGGGTAAGTTTCTGATGGTCTGATAAAATTCTTTTGCTGGGCTACGCATTGGAATGGCAAATAGGCAACCATAAACTTAACTTGTCCAAATTTTGTTTCGACAGAAAATCCCAAAGTTTCAAAAACATTGCTTTTAAATGAAGAAAGAATTTTATGTTTGATTCGTCTATGAACAATGATGGCAACGCCACCAAAGGCTCCATCAAGACGACTATTTCTATAAATGAAATAATTTGCGTCCCTCTTAACCTTATGGTCAGGTTTAAGGAACGTTTCAGTTATAACGGCGATATGCACGTTATGAACTATCAAAAAGTTAAATAGCTCGTCTTCATTATCTTTAAGAGATCAAGCGTTCCATTTTAAAATATTTAATGATTTAAAATGCATTACTGAATTTCAAAGTCATGACGATATTGTTCGCAAATTTTACTCCAGTTTGAATAGCACCAAACATGGAGTTAGATTTAAGCATATCAGAAATTATGTCAATTAATGATTTCTGTAAAAATTCCATTATAGGAGCAGTAATGCTTCCTAAGCCAAATAGTCAAAATTTCCGTTGGTTAGTATTTTGATTTCCACCTGATGCAATAGCAGCATATGTAGGCTCCATTTACCCGCAGAACATTGTTAGCAGCGAGGGGAGTAGGTCTCGCAAAGCGATTTTACAATTACGTTCTAAGCTCCACATTTCCAACCAGGTTCCTCTGCTGTTAAAAACGGTCAGTGAGGAACAGATTCTACATTCGTACCGGTAGGTATAAACATCACCCCTGCTTCAAATTCTTCATCTATATGAAGAATTTGAAGCAGGGGTGATATTTATACCTACGGGTACGAATGTAGAATCTGTTCCTCACTGACAGTTTTTAACAGCAGAGGAACCTGGTTGGAAATGTGGAGCTTAGAACGTAATTGTAAAATCGCTTTGCGAGTTTAACTTCCTAAAAATGGGATTTGTGATTTTCACCACAATTTGAACATTTGAATTTCTTAAGATTTTCGTCCACAGTCGTCCTTTGCGTGAGAGGAACCTCCACAATTCATGCATTTAGCTGCCATGTAGCAATTTATGGTTCCGTAACCCCATCCCTGGCATTTACGTCCCCGCTTCACTGCGACATGAAGCATAAGGTTATCTCTCTCTAAAGCCTTAAGATTGTTTAGTTCACTAATCTTGAAGTAAACTAAATAAAAATCATTAGAAATCCCGATACGCGAATCGCCAGAACGCGGTTTCTTGTTCATTTTACTTACTTGGACTGGCTCAACTCCAAGTAATTTTGTCAATTCATCTTTGATCTGATCCAAGGATTCACCACTGGGCAGACCTTTCAAGACACCCTTGAACAAACATTCAGTTTTGGTGTCGTACGTGAAAAATTTCTATTGCTTCTCAGTAAGATACTTGAGAAGACGGCCAATTTGAAGGGAAAACTTGAATTTAACGGAGTGCGAAGAGCATGGAAATCTAAAGCGGTTATCACAATAGGAACTTTTCCTGAATATTGGATCATTCCCATCATCCATGAGTATTTCAAATTGGTTGCTCAAATAAATATCATCAGAAGGGGGATCAAGAGATTGCCCTTTTATTTTGCGCTCTCCAAATCAACTCTCAAGCGAATTACTATAAGAATGCAAAGGATCGAAGAGGAATGTTCCAAATCGAAATTCAAGCAGGATTAACTCGAGTAGTAGAGCGGTGCCGGTGGTGTAGTGGTAAGCGTGATTACCTCTCACCCCAGCAGGGTCCAGGTGTGGGAGCTGCCTCCCTGGCGTCGGTAGCATTGGTGCTCAGCACGGAAAACAAGATCGACGGAAAACAAATCAAAGAAAAAAAAAAAAAAAAAAAAAAAAATAACTCGAGTAGGGTCCAAACAAGGATCGAAGAGGAAAATTTCCACTGAGAAGTGTTGCTTAAATATGTTGAAGCTTTAGGTAGGGAAGCTTGGGGCATGAAGTAGTTAGCCTCCTCGTGGTGTGCCCTGGAAACGTTAATTATCGAGCCTAAGGGAGAGATATTGCGGCTAAACGAACTACCGCAGAGTAAGGACGCTGGAGCCCTATCCAGCTCGTCCCAGGAGGTCGATAAAGGCAAAGTGCAAAGGCAGGAGTGACACTGCGTTCTTAGAGTGCTTAGCACACGCAGCTGGTAAGCGGTCACATCTGTCCTGTGCTGCCCTGGACAGTTGGCTGGCTATCACGTCTGCTCTAGAACTCAGGCGAACAATTAACAGCGAACAACAAGATGAAGGCCCTGCACAGCTGCTCACTGTGCAGTAGCGAGTGTCACGTCTGTGACACACCACTAGTGTGATGCGCCATAGCGCAACCGGCTCCCTCCCATGATGTAATGCTTTTGGGCGGTTCCGGGGAGGGCAAGGTCCAAGAGCATAGGGTAAGGTTTAGTGGGTCGGGAGCGCTACTTCTCCCATCCCCACACCCTGAGTTATCTTCTCAGGTGTCTGGGAGCAGATTCCCCCCTGTATAAAAAAAGCTTTAGGTAGCAGTAACACTTCCTTCATGAAAGAGCAAATAGATCCGCACGGCAAGAGAGCACGATGCGGACTGCAGTAAATAGCTAGTTATTTGTAGCGAATTTTCTCCGACGGTCGCCAAAACCCGTCGGTAAAGTCCCCATTACGTTATAACCCCCAGCAACCCTAACGTTTGAGAGCTCGGCCCGTGAAAGAACGAAAACATATATGGGTACAATTCATAAACCCTTCAAGTGGCTTACGAGTGACTTCCTATGAGATATTCATATTAAATGTGGGTTCCCTAAATCTTATCTACTTACGAAATATATTTTCAGCAGATGTTACGGATTCTTGTGATATGCCTAAATGTAGGATTTTTTTAAAAAATACTGGTAATTCCACAGAAAATAATTGATTTATAACATTCGAAACATTAGACCATATTAAAAAAAAAATATTTTAATTGGCACTTATCATTCCAACCGTATGATTCGTATGTTCGAAAACTGATATTGAATCCTATTAATAAAAAAGGAATCATTCTATTTGTTGCCACTGCCACTGGCATATGATTTCATCAAATTCGCAGTCGTTGGTTCTTTCATTTTTGTGAACGAATAAAGAATATTCGATTGTTGTGTGAAATATTTCATTTTTCCATAGGAGAGTTCATGGTACAGTCGTCACACAGGAATCTTCATGAATATTTGTTAATAAAAGGTCTAAATAACAATTTTGTGGATTTTTCAAATGGTTAATTTGATTAAGTCCTAAATTTACAATTGTATCAAAAATTAAATAGAGTTCTTCATTTTCCCAAACGACTGGGAGTAAGATGCATTCATTGTCCATCATTAGCCAAAACTTCATTCATGGGCAGTACTATGATGTCCCAATGAACAATTTGGGTTTTATTAAGGTTCTGTAGACCATAATTTAGACATGTAGAATGCTTTAAAATCACAATGTCACTTGAGATATGTAGAAGTCTAGATTTGTAAGCTCTATTTCGCATTCCAAAGACACCGGGCGAGTAAAATAGTAAACGGACAGTCTATTAACAAGCATTACTGATACTACCGAAGCCCTAGTCTGTCTACAAGTAGATCAGTAGCTACATAGCATCTGATACACAGTGTCTGAGCATCCCTACAGAGTGCGTTAAACCTCGGCTGTGCGAAGCGCAAGCAGTAATCATGAAGCGCACTCGCGACACGACTCCACGGGGGCTGCCGCGGTGCTTCATCAGCTTACAATAGCTACATCATCATCCATAATCTACTATGGACCACACGGCGGCGGGGTACAGCCGCGCACAAACACTTAAACAATGAAACAAATCTACTCATCCACGCGCCGTATGTCGCAGAATCGCGACAACCGACGTCGACGACGACGACGATGAGCCTTGAGGAATTTGCTCAACAATTTGCTTCCTTCCTTCCTTCCGTCTCATTCTCGTATAATTCACATGTGAGCCGTTTTGTCATGAACACTTCGCGTGGCCCAAACTCCTTGTTGTTCGCATGCGCCACGGGAGGCTCTTGACGATATAGCATCTCAGCACTACAGCGACGCACAGTAGGAATGTAATTGATTACATCTGAAATGTCTTAAATGCGTTCCGATCAAAGGATTGCGTGGTATTTGCATACAAGTTTGTACGTCCGCCACTTATGCCTCTTGTTTGCATTGCGGAACATGCTAAGTAGTAGGAAACAACTGTCATGCTGACGACGAAGACGGCGTCGTCGTCGTTCGTTACCCTCAGCAGCGTCGTAGATGACTACACAGACGGTGTGACGTTTCCACGCCGAGCAAGGAGAGCCAACATTCTGCCCTATTCTACGAGTCGTGTCAGGTGACTTTTGTCACCTCACTAGTAGCAGCAAGTTACACGACTCGCAGAATAGGCCCGATTGAATGGAGCAAAACAAAATAAAGTCTACGATCGATCTCGATCGAGCCATAAAGCGCCTCCCGCCGTCTTCGACTGTTCGTCGCGCTCCACCACCACCACCACCACCACCACTAACCTCTCAACAAATGATGTAATGCTGGAATGTATAGCGAGCTATCTTACATAGCCGACGACTTCCGCGCCTGAAAAGGTGTAACAGAGCGCATGTGATACAGATTTTCTAGGGAACTAGGTTGGCGACCCGGTCAATGACCCCAGCCGGGGCCAAGCCCTCCCACGCGTGGAGGGGGGCTCCCTAGTGGAAGTCATGCCGAGGTTTGAACTCTTCCGCGTGCGAAACTTCATCGTGCCGCCGTCGCTGCAATACAACACCTGAAACTGATCAACCGAAGTGGCGAGAAAGAGAGGCCCAACACATAGTGAGCTCTAATGTATACATATTTCCACTTACCTTTCTTTAATAACTTCCTCATTATGTGAATGCAACCATAAATCAAACACACAAACATCGGAGTCTCGAAACAGGCCGCCGCCGCCGCCACCACTGAAACGTGTGAGCTGAGCGCCCCAAACAACCGAAGACCCACCGTCGTCGACGACATGGACGAACATGGGTGTTTTGGTGAGAGATCGACTCAAACCAAAAGAGAGTCCGAGAGGAACAGAGAGAAATTCGCTCGGATGTGCGCGAGGTGTGCGTGGAAGCGCAAGCAAAGAGAGACAACGTGAATACTTTCAAAGGTTGTTCGCGCCGCCGTGCGAAAGAGACGGAAAGAGGAAGAGAAAAATTGTCACTTGCTGTGACTTAATGCGCTGCCCCGATGACGAAAACTACGACGATGATCAGCGAAAAATGCTTGGGGGTTTCGAATAATGATCTTTCTCCTTTCTCCCCGGTTGAACTCTTTTTCATTCGAAATCGACAAAATAGGTTGTGTGCGTGATAATGGTTGAGATTGATCGGGAAGGGAGCGAGATGGAGCACTGCTGAATTTCACTTGGTGTATGCACTTGAAACTTAATTTTCATAATTTGTCATCCGACATTTTTGATACAATGGAGGATTTCTTTATAGAAACGGTCGCTGGCACACAACCGAAGCGCAACCTAATGGGCCTCTTTCGGATATTTGGACATATATAAAATTTCATTGTTTAGGTTTTTGAATATTTTTCATAATTTTAATTTTTCAATAATATGTTCAACAATAATAATATAATAATAATAATTTGAATCCTTCTTTATGATACAAATCTTACGCTGAGTGTTTAAACTTTTTTAGTCTTTTGTTGTATGAGTTCTTCAATGTGCGTTCGTTTGTGGCAATAGTCCGATTAAATTATATAAATGAATAATAAAACTCAATAAACCTCAATTTCATCATCATCATTATCATCATCATCCTCATCTGCTTTTCGAATGATTCTACTGTACTCTATATCGCACGATTCTGATGCATGCAAGTAAAATAGATTATCTCGATTAAAAACACTTATGTTTTATGTGCTAAATATTGATTTTTCATGTTGTTTATGTCTTTGTAATTTCACTAAAACGCATAAAAAAGATTCACTTCTACGTTAAATGTATAAAGGCAGTTTCGGTTTTCGTTGGAGTTGATAAGTGGCTTTCACTAGTAGTTAAAATAATAAACGAACAAAAATACGCACGACACGAAACAAAGTCCGCAGTTAAATAATTAATACGAAAACTTAATATAAGACGTACAGTTGTAATTTTGAAACATCAAAAAATTTACAAAATTTTCTTCCAAACTAAGGAAAAAAAACTAAAGATCATCTAAAAAAAATGCCGTCATAGAAAGAAAGGAAGAAAGGGGCAAAGGCATACTTATCATACATTTAAATTATGTTCTCGGGCATCCCAGTGAGGCGAAGCATCCAGGAACGTCCTCCGGAAGGCTCGAGCGACTGCAGTTGGACGGTGGATTTCACCACCGTCCCGGAAGCTTTCTTCTCCGCCGACAGCTGGACGTTTCCTCGCGGCCACGGACCCTCAACCAAAGAATCCGCAGCTGAGCCATCTCTCGTGTGTTCACTCGTGTCTCTGCTCTTCCCCGGAATCCGAACCGAATCCGAATCCGTGGTGCGTCCCGAGAACTAAATCACAATTCACATTTGTTGGATGTGCAGCCCTTGAATGGGTCACACCGGCCGCTTCTCCTCTTCTCTTCTCTCAGTACAATCCAGTTGGATCTAGATAATGGCACTTGACTTGCTGCTGCGAAGGTTTCTTATACATTCCGGTGGGATCCAGTTTACTACTGCTGCTCCGGCTGCTGCCGTTGCTCCGGCTGCCACTTCTGTTGGCCGCTGGGGAGGATGTCTTTCGGGACTGCATGGTGACCCGCTGGTTTTTGTGGATTTGATTTCAAAAAATTTGGCGATTCTACGCTGGATTATCTCACAGGTTCCGTCCGTTCGACGGAGATCAACAACTATCTATCTAAGACTTCAGTAGTAGCCAGTTGGGTCCAAAATTTCCAAGGCCATCATTTTTGTTCTCTAAGCGTGTAACGTAACAAGTAATCAGTTCTGGGCGGTGTGCTCCAACAAAATTCAACCAAAACAACAACGAACAGTTGGTGTCAAGTCTTATCAGGAAAGTTGTTTTAAGGCAGTTGTGGTTGGGCGACGTGCGAGCGATAATACTCTGTGTGTCTCTCTATTCAGTAGTGACCAGTGGGGTCTAGTTTGAAAGCCATTTTTGCTGCAGTCTGATAATTTCTGGATACGATGACAATACTTAAATCGTGAATGAGTCGATACGGCAGTGATCGATTTGCAAGAGCTCCAATCTACTTCTCAGTAGTGTCCAGTAGGGTCCAACTTCTTCACCATTTTGAAGGCGATCTTTTTAACACAGAAAATTCAACTTCACTGAAACTTTTCACGGTTCAAGAGTCTACTCGTGTGGATTTTTCGCACCGTTGCTTCTTATTTGTTCTCGTTGAAGCTTTTCGCGCAACAATTAAAAGTTCTCTTTGTTGAGTGTTCTTCAGTAGTAACCTGTTGGGTCTAGGATCTCCATTTTTCTTCTACTGCACTTCACACACGCGAACACGCGAAAACGATTTTGCTATTTTCCACACTGCTTCCAATTCGCGAACCTACTGGAAGTCGATGACCAGCTACCGTTTTCGTACCGATAGCGACGGCTGCTTGCAAACGAATGCTGACTGCTTCGGTGCGATCACTCGGTAGTCAATACTGCTGCTGCTCACTGCTTGCGCTGGGTCGTGAGAAAGAGAGCGGGAGAGCGTAGGTTCTCACACAAAAGCGCGCTCTCGTTCAGCCGAAGGCACTCGCAAAACACGCGGCTCAGTCAATAAAGGCAGGAAACTGCGACGAAATCACTTCGTACTCACGCGGAACAGAAACGTAGTAGAGTAGCTACGAGCGATCGAAACGAGATGCGCTCGTGAGAGTTTATGTGTGTAGGTAGGATATTTAGAGCAAAGAGAGAGGTGATGTTGCTCGATCGACTGACTTCGGAGTTCTGGCTGAATTCATGTTCGTATGGAAGCTTATATGAAGCTCCGAGCTCGGCTCGTGCTCGAATCGATCGTAGCGCCAGCGGTGGATGCCCAGGAAAGTCGGGTAAAACGCTAGCAGCTTGTACGCGAGACTTGTATGCGAGTGACAGAGATCGATCGGCTAATGCGGGCGTGAGCGAGCGCTCAGACTGCGGCGGATGCATCTTCCCGATTTTATCTCGCTCTCACACCCGTGGTGAACTGTATGTGCATTAGCAAAGATTAGATTTTCTTTTGTCTAATCTTCGTTGGTGTGTTTCTTCACTTTTTTCTTTCTTTCTCACGTTGTTCTGGAAGAAAGGTTTCGGGAGTGAAAGAGACCGAGCTAGCCGAAGGGCAGCTGCTCGATTCCATTACCCCGGACTCGATCCCGGTCGGGAAAGCCGGCTAGCGATTGGCTGGCTAAGCAGGACGGGAAAATCTTCCTTAGGCTTCTTTGGCTTTGTTTCCGTTGTGTGTGCTTAGATTGCTGACGCGGATCTTCATCTGCTACTGGGTAGAATCATTCTGATTCGTCGGGATCTTCGGCTACCGAGTCGTTTTATTTTTTGGCAGAGGGGGTGTGATTTCTTTTGATATGGGCTGTTTTTTATTCAGATGTCTAAGATCGGGTTGGCAGAGCGTGCTCTCGTTTATCCTTTGAATTGGGTAATTTTGGGTTTTGTCTTGTAAGACCGGAGCAGGATGACGAGGTTAGAGGCAGCAGATGGGCCATGCGATTTCTGCCCGAGTCACGTTGCAATGTACATTCATCGCATTCAAACAGAAGCTAAGTCATAAAACTAGTTGACTTTGTGATTGTAGCTTCACATTGTTCAATTATTTTAAACACTCACTACCATGTTCATGTTTTAGCATGATGATCATCCAAAACGTAATTATATACTTTCTTTCAATTTCACCAGCTAAAACTGAAGATATAGGGGAAAAGTTGGCTTCGGCAATACCTTAACCTATTATCGTCAGGGGGGTAAACAACGTCCTTGAGAGCTCAATGTTGGCATGTGGATACATTGTGTTTCAGAGCAACTATTGGCCAAATTTGAGTGCTCTAGGACTTTGTTTACCCCCTGACGATAATAGGTTAAGGTATTGCCGAAGCCAACTTTTCCCCTATGTCATAAGAATTTGGAGATGATAATCACTACTTTTGGATCGTAGTAGGATTCAGATTGGATTGAGATTGAATTAATTTTGGATTGAAATTGGATTGATACTAAATTGGGTTTGGATTGGGATTGGATTGAAATTGAATTGAAATTGGATTAAAATTGAATTGAAATTTGATTTAAATTGGATTTGATTTGGATTTAAATTGGATTGAAATCGAATTGGAAATGCATTGGAATTGAATATGCCTTGGATTGGGAATGGAATGATATGCGGTTTCTTCATATTTTATGTTTATTTCCACGTAGTTTTAATAATGAGAGATTTCTATTTTCAGGATGTGGCCCAGGCTTTCTATTTTCAGGCTGTTTTCTGCTCGAAAATCCGTCGATTGATCACACAGGGATTTTCGAACATGGAGACTAACTTTCGAAATGTCTCTTTTAGTTCCGGGATAAATTTAACTGGGCAAATGAAGCACAGCCTCAAATTTCCTCTAATTGCTGGAAACTTCTAGCACAAGCTATCCAACAACCAACAGCAATCAGCATTGAAATACATACACACAAATGCAGCAACACCTACCCTCCAAACGGAGAGAAAGCATTGCCTACCTAACTCGACAACCAGCATGTCTTTGCAGTTGACAGGATTTATAGAGCTGCCACGCCGCCTACGTAATAAAATGTATCGAACGCTTTCTAACTTCCCAGGTTTAAGGGCATTGAATTGTAACGGCCATAAAATCTTTCGCTACCCTCTCAGAACTGAGGTGTGGTCAGTCCGTGCATATTTACATATTACCAAACAAATTTGCATCGTAAAACAAACAAATTGACGATTCTTTAGCTATCACCCGCCTCCAATTTGGAGTAAACTATTTTGAATTGACTCCTCGTACTACCTACCAACCTAGGGAACGTTTTTCGAAACTACTATCGGTAATTCCCACATCTCTCGACGCGAAGCGAAAACACCCATAAAAGTTCGTTGACGCACCGACCGACGACGGACGACACGGTGGCTTGTTATAAGTTTGACCTACTTTGGAGTGTTGGCGACAACAGGTAGTTGTTGCTGAAGTCGAACCCGAATGAGTGGGGTGACATACCAGCAAACGGCCACCAAACCAACCAAACGGAATGGAGAAGTAAATGAATATGATTTCAGAGGAGCGGAACTTAAGTACGTTGCTGATGAATCATTGCGTCGGATAAAGTGTTGGGAAAGTGGACTTAGATTTTGACTTGTGAATCATAGACCTCTGCAACTCCTGGGTTGCAAATGTTCATGAGCGTGAAGGAGATTCAATGGACGCCACATTTGATTTTAAATTAGATTAGCTTAGGATTATGATCGAAGCGGGCTAGAGATTGTGATTTAGTAATCTAAGTGTGAGTTATGGTACTAGTACTTCAGCTTGGATCAAATTGGAAATAATTGATCGTGGTTTTATTTGCGATTATAGGGTAAGTTTGCCAGTTTTTGACGCTTCTGAATCTCTAATTGGCCGTAGATTAAATTTCATTTTTATGTTGACGTAGGATTACGTCTTTCGGTAACATATTGCCCCGTAACGTGGGTAGATCACCATTTCGTGGTACGTTACGGGATGTAAGATCTACCACCGAATCTTAGTCTTGACTACTTCAAACTAGGGGTACAGGATTTTTCAGTAATCAAAGGAACACATCTTAGTCCTTGTTACTTTTTATGCCTTGTTGATAGTGATAAGTCCTCGGGTTGCCTGTACCGAGGATGATCTTGAAACAAGGAAAAAATGAGTTGGTTAGTCTTCATCTATGTGATTCCTAATCTTCTATTCATTTGTCTCTAGTTTGAAGTGGTTAAGACTAGGGTTCTGATGCATGGTCATTATCGGTGTCATTGCTTGTTTTTATTGCTAAGGAATCCCATTTCGACTGACAAAGGGGCGCGCCTTTGGAGGGTATTCCAACACTCCGAAGGGTATAAATAGCGGGACCTTTCATTTAGAATCGATTCCTTGCGATGAAGGCAAGAATGACAACTGTATCAACACCGAATACTTCATCATTTCTCAATAGTGATGGAGTAATACGACATGCACTAAACTAAGGACACGGGCTATACTACAATAGATCAAATTACTGGTCGCAGTAGTGTTATGTCCCGAACAAAGGAAAAAAAAAAAAAAACAACGGTCCTGAGCCAATCGCTTCCAGTCGCCATGAACGTTTAGCGACCTGATGTCCTCCTCAACTGCAAATAGCCAACGTGTCCGAGGTCTACCCCGGAGTCGACGACCTCTACCGGGTTCTCTGCTGAATATAATATTTGCTTGTCGTTCTTCCGGCGTCCGCACTACATGCCCAGCCCACCGTAGTCTGCCGTGTTTTATAAGCTTAACTATATCCGTACCGTTATACACTTGGTACAACTCGTGATTCATGCGACGCCGCCAGATGCCATTCTCCTGTTTACCGCCGAGTATTGTTCGCAGCACCTTACGCTCGGAGACACCAAATGCTCTCCGGTCAGACTCTTTTAACGTCCACGATTCGTGGCCGTAGAGGGCTACCGGAAGTATCAGCGTCTTATACAGAGCGAATTTCGTTTTCGTTTGCAGGCTACGGGACTTCAGCTGGCTACGTAATCCGTAAAAGGCCCTGTTTGCAGCTGCAATACGTCTCTTCACCTCGCGGGTAACATCATTATCGCAAGTCACTAGTGTTCCAAGATACACAAATTCTTCCACTACCTCAAATTGTTCACCATCTAACAACACTACACTACCAACACCACTATTGCTCCCACGCTGTCTACCGGCTACCATGTACTTCGTTTTGGTAGAACTTATCGTGAGCCCAATCCTCGCCGTCTCCCTCTTAAAAGGCACAAACGCCTCTTCCACTGCTCTACGGTCAATTCCGATGATATCGATGTCGTCCGCAAAGGCAAGGAGCATGTACGATCGTGTGATGATGGTACCGTTCCTCTGCACACCAGCTCTCCTAATCGCTCCTTCAAGAGCAATGTTGAACAGTAAGTTTGAAAGTGCATCACCCTGCTTCAATCCATCTAAGGTCACGAACGAGGTCGAAATCTCATCTGCAACCCTTACACTTGATTTCGATCCATCTAGCGTTGCGCGAATCAGTCTAATTAGTTTCGCCGGAAAACCATGTTCTAGCATAATCTGCCAAAGCTCATTTCTCTTCACTGAATCGTATGCTGCTTTGAAATCAATAAACAGATGGTGAGTCTGCAAGTTGTACTCCCGGAATTTATCAAGGATTTGACGCAGGGTAAACATTTGATCCGTCGTTGATCGGCCCTCACGAAAACCAGCCTGGTATTCACCGACGAAGGACTCCTCAAGCGGTCTCAATCTGTTAAACAGAACGCGTGACAGTATTTTGTACGCCGAATTCAGAAGAGTTATTCCTCGATAATTGGCGCACTCGAGTCTGTGCCCTTTTTGAATAATGGGCAAATGAGGCCATCCAACCAGCTAGCAGGCAGTTCTTCGTCCTCCCATATCTTCGTTAGAATACGGTGGATTGCTTGATGCAGCTGCTCACTTCCGTGTTTGAAAAGTTCGGCCGGGAGCTTGTCCTTCCCAGCAGCCTTATTGTTTTTCAGCTCACGTATTGCCTTTTTAACCTCGTCTAGCGAACACCCTAATAGCTCAGCATTATTCAACCATCACGACAATATGGTTCTTTTTAGGACCACCATAAATTATTGTTATTTAAGCGTTAATTTTCATTGACCATCACTCGCCTTGCTGCCAGCCACATCACCCCCAAATCTCTCTGATAATGCACCCAGTAACCAAACATTTGTGGTTAAATACGTAACTTTATTGAAGTGGTGAGCATGATGAGCATGAGCATAATTGACCGCCCACGCTACATGCTACTCTGTTATTGCCAGATCAGCTGTAATTACACAGAAAACCAATGGACAATGCTTGGGACTAGCATTCATCCTCAATATGTAAAACTGGTGATCTCAAACTAGGCAATACTAGCACCGGCCGCGCCCGAACGCAGTTCAGGAAAGGAATAGCTAGGAATATTTTGACGTGATACCCGCTATGGACGCCGCTGCCTCTGCGTATGGAGTATCGTTAAATTCGGCTCTATTAAAAGGTCCTGATCAGCATTGCGCACTGCACACTATCCTCATCCAGTTCCGGGAAGGCAAAATCGCGCTCACTGGAGATGTGCGTGAGATGTTTTTACAAGGCCTCATGCGCTCGGAAGACCAGCACTGCCAGCGGTTCTTCTGGTATGACGAGGAAGGTAACATCGTGGTCTACATCTTGCAGGTGATGACCATCGGAGCCTGTTGTTCCCCTAGCAGCGCTCAGTTCGTCAAGAATATAAACGCGGAACGATTCAAAGCAGCATGAAGAGAACCTCGATCTGTCGCTGGAGCTAGCCACCGAGAAAGTGCTCGGAATGTGGTGGTGTACTGATTCGGATACCTTTACCTACAAGGTCGAATGGACTCGCAATGGAGAAGCGCTATTGAAAGGTCAACGACATCCAACGTCGTAGAATGCAGGTTAGTAGCAACTAAGACCCGAGTCGCTCCGTTGAAGTTTCTCTCAACACCTAGACTGGAACTTCAAGCAGCATTTGTTGGCGCCAGGCTAGCACAGTCCGTATCAGATGCACTGTCATTCCGAATCTCTCGTCGCCACTACTGGTCGGATTCCCAAGACGTACTTTGCTGGATCAAATCTGACCACCGAAGATACTCCCAGTTCGTCGCGTTCCGAGTTAGCGAGAACCTGAACACCACGGAGATGAACGAATGGAGATACGTTCCTACAGATTTAAACGTAGCAGATGATGGGACGAAATTGAAAGGACTTCCTAGCTTGGCTTCAGAGACGAGATGGTTCACCGGGCCTGAGTTCCTGCAGCACCCGGAAACTGGTTGGCCAGACTCATCTACTAGCTCGAATGAAGCCGTTCTCGAGCTTCGCCGTAGCGTGTTAACTCACTTAACAACGGCGCCGGTGGTATAGTGGTAAGCGTGATTACCTCTCACCCCAGCAGGCCTGGGTTCAATCCCAGTCGGCGCCGCCGGGATGTTCTGAGGCATAACATCTCTGATCACGCCTTCCTTCGGATGGGAAGTAAAGCCGTTGGTCTCCGGTTCATGAGTTGATGGGTCGATAGGTAGGGTCCAGGTGTGGGAGCTGCCTTCCTGGCACGTCGGTAGCATTGGTGCTCAGCAGGGAAAACAAGATCGACGGAAAAAAACAAACCAAAGGAAAAAAAAACTCACTTTATCGCCTCGGAGCCGATAGTCTGTTCAAACGATTTCTCAGACTGGAATCGGATTGTGAAAGTGGTTGCTCTAGCTCATCATTTTCCTGACAACTGCAAACTGAAGCTCCTCCAGGAACCGATCGTAAGCGGACCTCTCACCAAATATAAAATAATACTCACCGCCGAATCCTATCTCATTCGCGTAGCACAACAGGAAGCATATCCGGAAGAAATAGCAGTCCTTCAGAAGTCACAACAGTGCTCGGATCAACTCTCAACTCCGATCCCCACCGATCGCCCCTTGTTTCTACGCAACCGAAGATGCTAAACACCCCCACAATACATCCCCGTGACCACCACACCACCAAGTTAATCGTTGCACACTACCACCAAAAATACCACCATCAGAATCACGAGACCGTGATCTAAGAAATACGACAAAAATACAGCATACCGAAGCTACGCATGACCTACACAAAAGTGCGAAGTGACTGCCAACGCTGTAAAAATGACCGAGTGATTCCGCGCCCATCAATCATGGCTGACCTGCCTGCTGCACGGCTTGCAGCTTTCGAACGCCCATTCACCCACGTTGGCGTTGATTACTTCGGTCCGTACGAGGTCGTCAAAGGCCGACGAGTCGAGAAACGCTGGGGAATGCTCGCTACCTGCCTCACAATTCGCGCAATTCACATCGAGGTCGTTCACTCCCTTAACACCGATTATTGCATCATGGCGATGCGGAACTTCATTTCCCGCCGAGGAAAACCACGGGCGATCTACAGCGATCGAGGTACCAATTTCATTGGTGCAAAGCGGGAGATCACGGAAGCTGAAGGACCCAACTAACAATTTTAGCTGCAGATAAGCTTATACAGGCAATTAAGCAATGTATAAGCCAGTCTGCAACTGAAACCTGATGGCAATCCTACCAGCACGGAAGCTGTCGGACGAGGTCTTACGGAACCTGCTGACTGAAATCGAGAACACGTTCCTAACGATGTCGATTCAGCTCCAGCCTTAACGCCCAACCATTTCCTTCTGGGCTCGTCCAATGGAGTCAAGCCGCTCAGCCTCATTGATGACAGCGGAGCAGTGACACGACAAAGTTGGCGATTGTCCCAAGCCCAAACTAACCGGTTTTGGAAGCGTTGGAGATAACCCGGCGTACCAAGTGGTTCGTATAAACGAAGCCGATTGAGGTCAACGACGTTGTGGTGATAGTGGACCCGAAGATGCCACAGAACTGCTGGCCAAAAGGCAAAACAATCTGCACTCAACCTGGACGAGGTGGCCAACCCAGATCAACAACGGTGAGGACATCGACCGGGATCTACGAGCGTCCGGTTGCCAAACTAGCTGTTCTAGACGTGCGACGCGAAGTGGAATAAGCTGACCAGATGGTCAACGTACCTGGGGGGAGTGTTGGCATGCTAATGCCAGCGCGCCGCTACTGTAAGCAGGCAGCAGCTCAGTTTCGACTATTGCGCATGGCATCACGATGCGCAATAGGCGTGACAGATATTCACCGCGATGACACGTTTGGTACTCAGGTATTGGTGAGTAGAATAGAGGAATGATTTGGCAGAAGAGATGATTCAGCACAAACATACGAGAGTGGAAGAGGAATTGGACTGATAACAGGATTGATAGGAGAATGGGTAAACAAATAATCTAGACAAAAAAAAGTAAAAGGCAAGTGAAAGAACGCAGATTTCTAAAATTAATCACTTAATTTACTACCGAAACATTATCCTAAATATCTAAATTCCTTAGTGCTTATTTCTAAAATTATTAGGCAATTGGCTTAATGATAAAATCAAGTGAAATTTACTTAATCTAATATGTTTTTGGACAGGAAACCTAAAACTAATATTCTTAACCTACATTGTTTAAGGTAATTGAATCCTGCTGAACTTATACAACTATTTATAACTAAATTTATTATAGTACGGTGAATTAGTACGGTAAAGAAGACGTATAGACATACCATCAGGCAAACTAAACACATAGTACGGGACTAAACGTAAGTTTATGCATGAAAACATGTTAAAAACAGCATAACACACAGAAGCGAATGATCGAGTTCTTGGTTTAACTGCTAGATAACTGTTAAAATGAAGTTTATTTTTTTCAGGATAATAATAATCTTCCGGACAGTAAATCAACACAAGTGTTGGCGCGGGCACTTACGAGACGTTCGGATTAGGCACTAAAAATTCGCGACGGAATTAGCGTGTAAAGAAAGATCACTTTATTTTAACTTCACTTCTATTTATTACACTCCTCTAATTATCGCAAGATAGTTTGATCGACGTGTACGTTTTGTAGGGTTATTTTCGACTGATTCAATGCTGGTTCGTGCATAGTAATATATGCGAATTCAGTGGCTTGATAAGAGAGCAAAAGGCCTATTCAAAATTCGCTTCTCTCGTTATCCGAAGGCTAATGATAAGGAAGGGTACATTCTTGGTATTGATCGCAAGTGATCGAGTGAGATAAAGATAGGTCTTATATACTAAGGAGAATTAATTGCTAGGGTTTGCGTTAACATATGCCGGCCCCCGTTGAAAGGTTAAGCCTTTCAACCGACATGTAGGTGAAATGAGAAAGGATGATCTGGTCGTCGTCGGGTTTCATTGTCGTTGATTGCTCTCCACGTCGTTTGTTTTGATTCTCCTTCTGCTCGGCAAGGGTCGTTGACCTTCGCATGGTCGGATCCTTGATCAGCTGTTTCCTCCACCAGTACTCGATCGTTCGATTGGTCGTTGCTAGTGATGTCATCGTCATAGTAACTGACTTTAGATAGTCATCACTCGGTTGGGCGCACTCGTGGTTGGGGTTGGAGTCGCCTGCGATGGATCCAGAGTGCATGTAGGAGGACAAAACATTCTTCAGCTGTTTGAAATTTCAATGAAAAACAATACTTACAGGGGTCGGAGGCCCGCAGGCCTCCGATCGTTGCGCAGTATCGATATACTGCGTTGGTGGACATCAGTGGTCATCAAGATGCTGGTTGTTCCCATTGGCCGACTGGGTTGCGACTTGGCGCACAGGAAGGATGCATATCTTGGATATTGCATGGCGAAATTCTCCATCGGCCGTCTTCACGCTGACTACTCTGATGTTGTTGTCGTCTCCTCGGAAAACGTGGGTGATTCTGCCGTATCTCCACTTGAGTGGAGGGAGATTGTCCTCTTTCATGAGCACCATTGTGCCCACAGCAATGTTGTCCCTAGCTTGTGTCCACTTGGTGCGTGGATGAAGCCCTGACAGGTAGTCAGTCGTCCACCATTTCCACACTCGTCGGAGGAGCTCTTGGTTCTCCTGCCAACGATCGAGCCGATTTCGTGGTACTTCTGATAGATCAGGTTCAGGGAAAGATGTGAGCGGACGATGAATAAGAAAGAAACCCGGAGTTAGAACCTCTTGGTCGTTTGGGTCTGCAGTGAGTGGCGTGAGCGGCCTAGAATTCAGGCAGGCTTCTATACGAGACAAAAACGTAACGAACTCGTCTTGTGATAGAATGGAGTTGCTAACTGTTGAACGGAAATGCTTCTTAAATGATTTCACCGCCGCTTCCCACAACCCTCCAAAGTTGGGACTGCAGGGTGGTATGAATTTGAATTGGATCCCGTCGTCTGCGCAACGATTTACCACAGCTGCTTTATGTTGTTGCGAGTAGAATTGTTTGCGCAGCTAACTCTCGGACGGCTCCCTTGAAGAAGCATTTTGTTGGTTGATCTTTGCGAAGTTTGCGAAACTGGAACGGTCCACACAGGTCAACACCAGTGTTCAAAAACGGCAATGTTGGCGTAACTCTTTCAGCAGGCAAATCTCCCATAAGCTGCCCCAGTGCCGATGGTTTACATCGGAAGCAATTGATGCAGGAGTGGACCACATTACGTGCCAGGTTACGGATGCGGAGTGGCCAGAACTTTTCCCGGACGCATGCTACAAGCAGGTGTGGTCCGGCGTGCAAATGTTTCTGATGGTAGTGGGACATAATGCTTGCTGTTAACAGATGCCGTGCAGGAAGGATCATTGGATGCTTCCTATCCTCTGGTATATCCGCGCTCCGCAGTCGACCGCCGACCCGTAATATACCATCCTTCAAGACTGGACAGAGATTCTTCAACAACGAGTTCGATTTGACTTGACCCTCAGTGGCTATGGCGTCGATGTCGTTCGAGAAAACTTCGGACTGGGCTAGCTGTACCAACGTTGTTGTAGCTTGGTTTAGTTCGGACGTCCGCAGAAATCCAATTTTTAGATCGATTGTCCGGTTTGGAGTTGTGAATGAATCGACGAAGCATCGCAGTGATTCGAACTAGAGAAATGAATGAAGAGCGTAGACCGAATATTTCATTAGGTTCGTGAACTCTGACCGGTAACGATACCGATCGTTCTTCGAGGGCTTCCACTGTCAGTTTAGGCAGGTCACTTTGGAGGACTGGAGGCCAGAAACGGGATGGTTGTTTCCACCAGGCTGACGACTCCTTTAACTGACTTCCTTCCATTCCACGAGAGATTATGTCCGCGAAACGTGAGCCCAGACACCGTTGGTTGTTAGATGTTGCACTTCCGATACTCGATTCGCAACAAAAGTTTTCCACCTTGACGGAACCGAGTTGATCCAGTGGAGTGTGATCGTTGAGTCCGACCAGAAGAACGGTTGAGTGTTCAGTGCGATGCTAGAGTTCACCTTGTGGTACAAGTGGCTCAAGAGAAGAGCCGCAGACAACTCCAACCTGGGAAGACTGACCTTTTTCTGCTTCTTTGAATCTCCGAGAGTTGCCACCTTGGAATTCGCAGTCTGCAGACGAACGGAGATGCTCCCATCATTAGAAACGGTACGAATATATAGACAGGCACCGTAAGCACGTTCTGACGCATCGCAAAACCCATGGAGTTCTATGTTGACTGGTGCAGTAGCGAGTGCTGCCCACCGAGATGATCATCCCAGGATGCAGACGTTCGCCAGAGAGATTGAACAAAGATTTTTGCTAGAACTATCACTGGTCCAATCAGCCCAAGCGGATCGAAAAGTTTTTCTGTATCTGATAGTACAGAGCGCCTGGTGATTGTATCCGTTTGAGACCACTTGGGAACGGAATAGTGAAGCAGATCTGTTGATGGTTCCCATATCAGTTCAAGGGTTTTGATAGTAGATGGTGAATCCAACGCTAGGACTGCTCGTCTTCACGTAGTTTGGGTGGTATGATCGAAAGGATGGCCGTCGAGTTGGACGCCCATTTGCGTAAGTTAAGCCCGGCAGATTGCAGCAGATTTCGTAACTATGGGCACAGTTCTTTACCTTCTTCTTCATCGTCGACCCCAGTCAGCATATCGTCCATATAAAAATCCTTCGAGAGGACTAGTGCTGCATGAGGATACAGATCAGCTCCTTGTTTAGACAGCTCCAGAAGACACCTAGTAGCCAAATATGGCGCCGAGGCAGTGCCATAGGTGACGGTGGTAAGCTCGAAGGTTTTCAGCGGTTCCGAGGAAGAGAAACGCCAGCGGATGCGATGCAGTGGACAGTCAACAGGGTGAAGACGAAGTTGCCGGTACATTTTTTCGCAATCGGCAACGATGGCAAACTGGTGCATCCGGAAGTGAAGCGATATCTCGTGTATGTCATCCTGTAACATAGGATCTACCATCAGCGCCTGATTGAGCGATACTCCGCTGTCCGTCCAGCAAGAGGCATCGAACACTACCCTTAATTTAGTGGTTGTGCTATCAGCTTTCTCGACGCCATGATGAGGCAGGTAGTAAGACGGAAGAATGTTGAACGTGTCGTCAATTTCTCGCATATGGTTGAGCTGCAAATACTCAGCAATAAATGCAGCGTACGCCTCCTTCAGTTCTGGGATCGCTTCAAGACGACGTTCAAGAGCAAGGAATCTGCGAGAGGCTATTTCCTTCGAATTTCCGAGTTGAGACAGTACATCGACTCGTTTCGGAAGGGTGACTACGATTCGTCTCGAAAAGTGTTGGCAACGAAGTGTTTTTCACAGAAAGTTTCTTCTGGAGAACGAGTGGTCGGAGACCAGCAGTGCTCTATTTCCCAAAAGCGAGCGATTTGATCATCGAGTGGCTCTGTGCTGCACACGTGAGCCACTTTGAGTTGGTTACGGGAATGATAAAGCCCTACCTTACCGGATGCTACCCAGCCAAAAACGGTATTTTGCAGAACCGGCTTTTCAGGACCCAGCTTGATGAATCCTTCTAGGAGTAGTTCGAAATACAGCTCCATGCCCAGCAGAAGATCTATGGGTCCCGGTTCATGGAAGTTGGGATCTGCTAGTGTGATTCCGGATGGAACGTTCCAGCAGGAAGAATCGACCGAGTTGGCAGGAAGCTCACGGGTGATCTTCTTCAGTATGTGACAAGGTTCTTCGACCCTATCCCAACATCAGCAGCGTGATACGATACCACGAGAGTGTTACCAATGCCTCAAATTTCTTGACGATTAGGATCGCGACGTAACTTCAGCTTTTGAACTATATTCTCGGTGATTATGCAAAGTTGCGATGCAGGATCCAACAACGCTCTGGCCCATTGGGCGTCTCCATTGGAACCGAAAACCTTGACGATTACGGTTTGCAGCAGAACAGTAGCAGGAACGGTTCGACCGCTACCAACGAGAGTGGTGGAAACGAGGCTAGTTGTTTGGGCAGAGGTTGATGGTGACTGGGTTTCAATCGATGAATTCAACCGAGATTGCGAGGAAGACTGATTCGAGGAATTCGTTTGGTTCGAGAATGAGGAATTCGAACCAGAAACGAAAGGTGTATTGGGTTTTTGTTGTAAGGACAAACGATCGTTAGGAGGTTGGTATAGCATAGTATGGTGCTTCTAGTTGCAAACTCTGCAACCGCTGGACGAACATCCTTTCAAAAAATGAGAGGAGGATAAATTTTCTTCACTTGGTCAAAGCGTTGGGAAACGACCAGCTTCTGGAACACGTCGCACTTGAATGGTGAGTGTGGAGACTTCGAACAGAACGGACAGGAACCAGGCTTCGAATTAGTAATGGTGTGGACTGTATTGACCTTCGATGATTTCAACGGACGGTATGAATCCGCTTTCTGCGAATCAGATGAACGAAACTTCGAAGGCGCCAACGACTGGAGAACCATTAAATGCGTACGCAGGAAATTGATGAGCTCCCGATACTGTGGCACCTCAGTGGATTTATGATGAGCTTCCCATTGCCTTAAGGTGAACGAATCAAGACGACTACAGACCATGTGGGATAGAAGCACACTCCGTTGAACCGTGCCGTATATACTAAGGAGAATTAATTGCTAGGGTTTGCGTTAACACCAAGTACCGGTCGTTTTATACCCGAGATTATTATTGCGGAATTTCCCGAAAAGTTGGTAATTTTCCAACAGACATCTATCTATCTATCTATCTATCTATCTATTTATCTATTTCTATCTCTATCTTACGCACTTCAAATCGGCCAATCACGAGCTGGGTCGCGTTTGACAGAAAAGTAGTTCGTTTTCGCCCCCGTATTGTCTCCTCTTCTCTTAGGCTATAATGAAAAACTTCTTCGGAGGTATCAACCCTCGTAGATGTTTCGTTTGAGAGATAATGGGTTTGTCGTCAAAATTGCATTTCTGGCCTAAAAACCATCAATATGCCTTGAATTTAAAAATGGCAAGATATCGATATTAGATCAGTTTCTCAATATCTTGGACTTGGTACAATGGTCAAGATCCTCGATTAAGATATATTTTCTAGAAAATATAAGTTCTAGGAACAATATTCAAGATTTTGGGGCTTGCAGAAATTTACAATACCGCAGAATTAGATTTTTTTAGGATTCTTGGAGGAAAACATAGTGAACTTATAGAAATTTTAGAGACCTCAGATTTGGTCAAATTTTGTAAATTTTTCTATTTACTTTCGATGTGCTGAATTGTGAGCCAAGCACAATGATATTCCATGTCCAGGTAAGTTAAGAAACAAGTCGAAATCAGATTGAAATCAGGCTGCTTCAGATTTCCGTGGACCTATATCTCGAACTTATATTTTCTCTGATATTCTATATTTCTGTTATAAATTAATAATCAATAAAACTATGAATCCATCCGCGAACGAGTCGTTAATGACCTAAAATGTGTTAAAACAACTGTAATAAAAAAAGAAAAAAACCAAAATTTATTAAGGCATTACATTTTCCAATAACTACACCGATCCGACCGCATGCTAATCTCACCAACAACACATCAACTCATCAGCTGATGTCAAGTAGTTCTCGAGACCGAGCTTCCCCGAAATTCCACTCAACCAGCAATCATCTGATTCAACAAAAAGGCAGCCGAAAAAAAAACTTTTATGAGTACATTAAACTTTCAAATTTGGGTCAACAGACGCCCGTGTTTGCCGATAGAATATAATGCTAGCTGCTAGCCAAGCCACAGCGTCATGATGGCATCGAACCACTAACACTTCTAGCCAGCAGCGCACGATCCATGCTTTTCAGACATCCATAGTTGTTCTTCTTTTAAAACTATCTCTTCTACCATCGTCGGTCGTCGAGAGCCCTAATGAGTTGAGCAAATTTCATCGGAAATTTGGAAATTCATGCACCCGCCGTCCCCAGCGCGTCTCACCCGCGGTATAGACACACTCCCTTCGACCCACCAAGACCCCCCCCCCTCTCCGAAATCAAATCACCAGCAAGAAATGGCACGGAAAAGAACGAACGACTCGAGAAAGAATCCACCGTCGATCGGTCGGAGCCAAGCCCCACGGGAACATGCATGGGTACGCGATCCAGACGAGAGAGCGGCCGGCGCTGAAAGAACGAATAGAAATGGGGACACGGTGAATGAACTCTGGAGCTTCGCGAACGCAGCTGAGTTTAGCGCTTTTTTTAGACACAAGCTGCGGCAGCCGTCTTCGTTGTCGTCATCGCCGTTGGTGTCTGTTGTCTCCGAATCGAAAATTAGAAATCGTGGCAGACCCAAAACGATTAGAACTGAAGTCGTAAAACATGCACTTTGCTGGGTTCTAAAGCATGAGCTAGGGAAGAACGTGACGCTGGCTGGCGGTGCAACGTGAGTGTGTTTCCTCCAACTGGTTGACTGGTTCACGTGAGTCCTGGCTGGGGTGTGTTAAGTCACGCGTTACGAAAACTTTAGTTTATCTCGTGGGTGGAGATTCAGAGTTGCCCGAGGATGGCTCATGCTTTATTCAGAGAGACGGCCGTCTGAATCCAGAATTGAGAAAAGACGGATCATTTGAAATCTTTTGAACCTGTGATAATCAGGCTACGGGGTGGTAGGTGGAATGTAATTTGCTATTCGCGTGACAGTCGCGTTGCTGCTAGTTCTGCAGATCTTGGAGGCAAGAACATCCGGCCGTCTGGTTGTCAAGTTGACTGCCAATGATTAATTCATAATGCTAGAAACTTTCCTCTTCAATCGCTGATCGATAGACATATAGACCCATTGAAACATTAACTCATATACAATAACTCACCGACTGGTAGTGCGGCTGAGCCATTTGTTGTGAAGTAAGCTATTTGTATGCTGGCATGACAGTGCGATTGACCAAGTGCGCCATTGCCACGCAGTGGCCATTTCTCCGGTCGATGGTTTCAATGATTCCTCCCTCAGGCGGTCCATGTGTATGAGGTACGCGCCAGTGCCAACTTTCACAACTGATTGATATTCATCCGGTGACTTGCAGTAATGTACTCCAGCTTTGGGGGATAAGTTATGCAAACACCCATCAACCAACCATGCCAGCGAACCCGATTGGGATCGTACACTGGAAGGCCTTCACGGGTTGAGGGCTTGGGAGTGCCATACTGATGACCATTTCAGCGCCCCTGGAAAGCAAGACGACGAACAGCAAACGCTGCAGGAATTGCCAAGTAGGAACACGGGGAGCTCGAGTATGCTGTGGAAAACTCGACTTGGATTGCATCAAAAATTAAGTTTAAATGCTTTCGATGGAATGATATTCTTGTAGACGTTTTTTAATGTGATTTCTGTTGCATTCGCCAGCCAACATGGGATCATTTTGTTTTCATCATTTTTAGTTTTGGTATTTTTATTTTTACTTTTTCCTTAAGTGACGTTAGAATCAATTTAATTTTTTTGAATATTTTCCTCATTTAAATCAATTTTCATCTTATTCATTTTTAATCCAAACATCAATGCACAGTTGAGTGACCCGATACAAAAACCGGTCGTAATAAAAGATTGTGTTAAAAATCGTAACCAGCATACGTTTTAATTTGATGCACCTGAATCCATATTTTGCGATCAAAATGATGTATTGAAAAACACTTTTATTTAATATAATCTTGGTCGTTATCCAGATTGGCTTTAATATCATTCAACATCTAGCGCTCTACATAAAGACTAATTCACAATGCTAGGATGACACCGAAATTAATACGGAGAAAATTACCTTTAATCAATTTTAATATAGAAGCACAAACTTTACAGCAAAGGAAAAAGAAAAAAACCAGACATGTCTAAACCCAACACTACACTGCGTACAACCTTTTTTACACCACCAAGAGCATTGAGTATTACACTCCGTACCACACAGGAACAAATCAAAAATCCAAAATGAGATAAATTACTCATGATTTCATGAATATAGCGTATTTTCATGTTATGAAAATACACCATGAATAATATTCAATGAAAGCTTTGTTTGCGTAACGCATCCAAGATTCCCAAAAGCATGAGTCATCCGAGCTAAAATCATAAACTAAATTCATGAGTTTAACTTTTAGTTCTTAAACAAAAACATATAAAAAAAAAAACAAAATAAAGCAACAGGCTGGATTTGAAATAAGAACCTTACAATCATTAAACCCATACTTTGACCAGTAGACTATCAGTACTTGTATAAGATGGAAGGTAAAAGGCGTATAAGAGATACCTATGTAGTGAGTTGAACATGGTTTTCCAGGTAACGCTTGAAGCGGTCATGATTCCGCTGCATTATGAAATCATGAATTTCCATAACGAAATCACGAATCATTGTTTTGATTTCATGGTATGGCAAGTCTTTTGATATCATGATTTTTTATTCATGAAAATGGAATCGGATTTTTTTTTCCCATGCAGTGCTCGTTAGCAAGCACCATACGTAGCAAACATGGCACCGGTGGCGATGCACGTGTATATTTGTTTACACCAGGTGCTGCCATAAGAGGTAAATACCAAAAAAAATAATATAAAAAAAAAGGATCCAAAATACTATTTCAATATTAAATTATGATAATGCAATACCAAAACAATACCACACAGGGTACATGCAATATCTTATTTAATAATTGAACTTCAAAAGATTTGTCACTGTCAACATGCAAGCTTAGATATCCTTATTATTTGGATATTATTTAGACACGACGGAAAATTTTAAAGCTCACTATTTTAACATGCAATTTGTCCAGGTACGTAGATGTAATTTCGGTCTACTGTACTCAAATTGGGTCTATAAATGGATGCAACTTAGGTCTATCGAAGATGACCTTCGATCAACAATAACCCGGCATGTGAAATCGCGCTACTTTTTCACTCCTTATCATTCATACATAACCACACTGTTGATGTCACTTACACTACTTGCGTAAGAACTGATGAGAAAGAAAGAAACAGTGCTTTCTTTCCGGTTCATCCAGATAACATAAACCACGATGCTTTCAGAATCAAAATAAAAGCAAATAGATCATCTCACGACCACACATATATAAAACTGTCAACTCACGTCTAGAGCAACATGTGAAAGGGCCTATGTAAACAATAGATTTAAACGTCGATTTCTCGCGGATTAAGAGGTTTGTAAGTTTTCTTTATCAAATGGTGTAGCTAGTTTGCGTGGCCGTGGTGTGATTTATGAGCAATCGACGTTTAAAGTAATTGTTTACATTCGGCACATAGAACGGCGCCGGTGGTGTAGTGGTAAGCGTGATTACCTCTCACCCCAACAGGCCTGGGTTCAATCCCAGTCGGCGCCGCCGGGATGTTCTGAGGCATAACATCTCTGATCACGCCTTCCTTCGGATGGGAAGTAAAGCCGTTGGTCCCCGGTTCATGAGTTGATGGGTCGATAGGTGTAGGGTCCAGGTGTGGGAGCTGCCTTCCTGGCACGTCGGTAGCATTGGTGCTCAGCACGGAAAACAAGATCGACGGAAAAAAACAAACCAAAGGAAAAAAAAAAAAATTCGGCACATAGAACATTTTCACATGTTGCTCTAGAAGTAATAGTCCGAAGGGCCTAATCGGAATTTTAATGCACGGCCGATGAGATCGACTCAAAATTGAGTGGTTTTTCACTCAAATCACAAAAACGTTGGTTACTCATAGATAAAGACTGACATAATATATGTTCCTCGCACTAACAAATCAATCAATTTCTTGCATCTACTTGCATAGCATATCATCTTTTTGCAGTAAATTTTCAAATCGTCTTCAATCTTCTTTCCTGCATCGTATATAGAGTCGTCTCCCTCGCCTTTTCCTCATAAATCTGCTCGAATATGAAGAAAATCGACGAAAAATTTACTCAATCTAAGAGAGGCTAACAACAATCAATACGAAACTACCCAGACAACCAGAAGTCGTATAACAATGTACATACAGTATCGTAAATTGCTACAGTTTAAGTCAAAATCGCATATAAGAATGGCATACCTCACATTATGTTTAAGTTAAATCGTATAGAATGCAAATTTTCAACCTATATGCGATGACTCATTTTTTCGTCGTACTGTATCACAAATTGAATCGGATTACATCGTAAGACTTTTCAAAATGAATTTGTTATTACAGATTAAATCGTATATGATGTTAAATCAACTCGTTTAAAATTAAATTAAAATATGCACGTATATGGCCTCCACTTTTGTACGTATAAGCCATTTATTTGCATTCTATACGAATTGTTTGTTTGTATATATGTTTGTATATTACGAAAGCAACTTTGAATATACGTGCATTCTGGTTGTCTGGGTATCGATTTTAAATTGGCTCGCTACTTGACAAGCCTATTGGTCCCAAGCAAATCGATTAACGTACCCCATTCTTGTTGAAGTTCTAGTACTACACAATGTTTGTTTTGATTTGCCATGAAAGTTTGACAGATAAAATGAGGGGTTCGTGGATTTTCCTATGTGTCGAGGGGTGCATCGATTAGCTTGGGACCGAAGATAGTAGCAGAACTGAGCCAAAAATTTGAGCTCGTTTCTTCGGGACCTTCTGGTCTTAGAGTTACCTCTATGATACTAATAGCATAGAGATACTGTTGTAAATTTTCTCTCAACTTGAATTTTTGGCTCTTTTGGATGGTGAAAAAATTTACGTCAATTCTTTTTAGGTCGTCGTTATAAGAGGATGGGGGGGGGGGGTTATTATATAAAAATAACATTTGTCGCGTTTGATATTATTTGATATATAATATCAATTTTTGTTAAATATGTGTGGTCCACCCCATCGACTGCTGCTAGTTTACCACACCGTCCGTCCGATGCAAAAACGAGCGGATTCACAACAGCAGCACTCTAGCCTGACTGCAGTAATGTTCAGTAGAGTCAGGGGGGAACATTTCACCTTTTCCTGATTTGCTTCTACTTTTGCTTGCCACGCCGTCCGAAGCTTCAATGAGCGGAGAAACGACAGCAGAGCTCTTATATAGTTTTACAGGTTCAAGCAAAACGATGCGCAACCAAATGGTACTCGATTGTGACGACTTGGTTTGGGGAGAACGTTTGTTTCATGAAAACAGTGATAAAATTATCACTTTTTCTTTGTACATTTTTCAACGAGTTTAGTAGCAGATTATGAGAGTTATTTTCTATGTATTAGTGTATTTGGATTTTAATTTCATCTATAAATGACAAAGTTATAAGCGTTCAAAACCTTACACCTTTTCGTGACGGTCGCAATTCTGGATTTTCAATTAACTCCCAGTACCTTCCCGTAAGACGTAGTCTACGTCAAAAATAACATATTATGTAACAATCCTATAAAAAAAACTATCAAACCAAATTACATTTTTTTAAATAATATAACTGGTTTATAACATAATGCAATACAGAGAATAACAGACTTCTAACACCCTGGGTTACTGGAAATATGTTTCTTTAGAACTAAATTATAATGAAATATGATAGATTCTAAAAGTGGTTTTGTGATATAATGAATACTATGATTCATATATAAATAGAAACGCGTTTATAGTAGATAACTGTTGGTATTTATTCTTAACATGGTTCAGACCATCATTTTTACATATTCAAAGATAATCATATGTAAGTAAAACATACATTAAACGACAAAGCAAGATAAAAAACTATTCTTCTCAAATTAGAAGGATGTCAATAATAAACTTAAACAATTTCTTTAATATTCCAAATCAAATAATCAAACTGTTACAAACATGAATCACTTATTGCCGACATTGCCGTACTAAGAAATAACCCGGGCCATTAGCCCATGGCAATCCTTTGCTTTGATTCCTGCGACAGCAACCGAATCTCCTAGGTACCGGCGATGCTCTACAAAACGTGCTAGAAGAGAAAAAAGTTTATAAGTTTCACGATGTGGGAGGTTGAGTAAAAATCTTACATTCAATATACGTAGATTTATCCGGATTGAGGCAAACCTTCTCTGAATACTCCATTTTTTGAGATCGTACCCTTTGCGCCCATTCGGATTATCAGACGTGCGACCGGTAACTGTCAGATTTTGCAGACCTTCGGGGCAAATATCAAGCATCAGCAACTTTACAAATATATAGTTCCTTCATCCGGCAGTTTACGAAAATTTCCTAAAGTTACCCTTGTCCGGAAATCCTTCGATCTCAGTGAAGACCTCATCCCGTGGCGTTCCAAGCACTTTCGCGTTCGAAGCATCTGTTAATGTAAGGCAACGAATGTTGCTTTCCTCGTTTAAACGTTTCAGCTTCCTATTTTGAGTTTCCAGAATGTTGTTTTGCAGAATCAGGTTACCAATTTTTGACTGCTGTTCGCAATCACAAACTGCAAGCATTTTTAAAAAAATGAAAGAAATTTGGAATATAACGTTTCATAATCGCAACATAATAAATTCTAGTAAAATATAGATCAACTTGTGTTCTGCTCAAAATCAGCTGATAATGTTCTGATATCTGATTGTGTGGCTGATGAGCTTGCCATGATGGTGCGGGCATGTGTTTTTGCTGGTAAGGGATTTTTCGCCAGCAAACAAAGTGCTCACTGGGCCATATTCAACTACCAATGAATCGGAATACAATGACGGAGCATGATTATCAGGATTGGTTTTATGGGCAAAAGATGCACTGATACCAGAAGTTGGAAGATCCGCTTGAGCACGTTGATCATCATTTCCCAATTAATCTGAATCGGATCGAGAATGCTGCAATGGTGACCTTACTACGCAGCCATCCCCGACGCTCTCCATGTCAGAAATCCAGTCTCGTAGGAGGTTCGTACGGTTGTCCAGTTGATGTTGGTTTACGTCGGCTTCCATTTCAATCAATGGCACACGAATTGCGGCACGTTTTGCTGCCAAAGTTCCTGCCGAGGTTGACATTCTCGCTAGTTTATGATTTGACGGGATTGGTAAATTGCGACTCAGTGGAACCAACCAACCGTGGAAAAAAAAAACGTGTTAAAAAATACCGCGTAAAAAAAAACTTGACTTGAGTGTATGTTCCTTATGGTCCTGTACAGTGCTACCCTATACCGCAATATTCATCAGCATGCACGGTGTTTTACACATGAACAAGATCATTAAATCATTTCACTGCTCCTATGTTGGCCATGTTTTGGCGATATTTAACGTTTTATACAAGTCTTGTGTTCTGTTAAAATTGTTGATTCAAATCATATGCATCGGGGTACACATACACGTACATCGTTTTTCTAAGGTATGAACGAAATAGGAACCTATGGCCAATACTGGTTCACTTACCCTTCCAGGTTATAACAAACGAGGTACATAGAGAAGTAGCGCAGATCGTGAAATATTGTTGTATTAGTAAACCAAAAACAAACAACGTAAAAGCAATTAGTGACGTTAATATCTGCTTATATCGTACTGTGGTTTAACACACACAACTTAACCAATTGCTTCACCTCGGTAATCCAGCTTATTGGGTTGTACCCACCCATAGTAATAATGTTGTTTGATAGTATAGTAGATAGTAGGATAGAACAGGGGACAAAACGCCCAATTTTGTTTTGACGTAGAACTACGTCTTTGATTTCTATATGGGGGTACACTTTGTGAAAACCGAAAATTGAACATGTAACAAATTAAGAAAGATTTTGAACGTTAATAACTCAGCTGCCCCTGGTCCAATTTCAATAATTTTATCACCAATCGATCAGAAATATGGCAACAATGCTTCCGAATGTTGATTTTCAACAAGAAACTATTGAAAAACTGGCAAATGTTCAGCATTGTCCAAAAGCGTCGTAACTAACAAACCCACCAATTACCTACATGCATATGCTGCTTCCCCAGCACAGTCGACAGAGAGTAGTAAGTAGACGAAACAAGTCGAAGTGGCATTCACCTCCGATCCTCGGGCGCGTGCGAATAGGGAGGATGGAATTGCGTAGCAGCAGTAGCAGTGCTTTCGGCGTGTGGCGTTGAAAATTGTTCTCCAGTAACAACGAAAGGCTGCCTGCAAGCATCGGAATCAGTAGCTCTTCGTGAGTCGCTGCGGTTCGGTCATCTATGCCAAGCGTGTCACCCTCGCTCCAAACGACATACAGCTCGACAGCCTCATCCGTGTTGAACACCCAGCTCAGAATTACTCAACCATCACTACAAAACGGTCCTTTTCAGGGCCACCAAAAATTTGTTAAAGAGTATTATTTGAACATTGGTCAAGGTCATCAGTTCCCGCAAGCAGCTAGCTATCAAGGCTCAACCTGGTCTCTATAGAAGGTGTGGAATTATAGGACCGAATTTATTGGTGAGATTAATCATCGTCTGACCATTTTCCAGAACACGCTGGTAGGAAGTGTTGAAAATCCATATAGAATTTGAGAGAAGTGGGAATAATTCGCTTTGGGTGTATATTCAGTCCCCAGAAAGCCAATAAAATCAAATTTGTGAGAAAATAAGCTCTCACGAGTTCAATCTCTCGAAGTCCCTCCTTTTTTACATATTCTGCACAAACGATACTTTCCACCCCGCCCCATTCATAAAATTCGGAAGGAAATCCTGCACAAAATGCACAAAACTAAAAAAATCATAAATAACAAAAAAAAATCAAAATACACCTTTTAAGTCGGGTAGATGAATCGAAAATACTCAAGTTGACAGTCCCTTGGATTCTCTTCATCAACTTTCTCTTTGAAATAAATAATACAAATTTGATACGCTTACAAATAAAAAACGGAAAGAGCTAAGATAATTGATGATTGATCAATTAAAAGAACTAAATGTTCACATTTGTTCCGTCCACTAGCGGTCCTACGTCAAACTTCCGTTCGTGCCCCTAGGCACAGACCCTTCTACTTTTTTTCAAAGCTATTCAACTCTTATTTCTGGGGCACGAAACTCCCAGATTTATTCAAATTTTATGAAAAAAAATAATCTTTATATTGGTGAATCGATTTATATCTAAATAAATCCATTTTATCCGATATAATCTCTAAAATTCATAATATCGTTGCTATCTATCACATCTTTAAAATATCGGGTCACATCTCTAACTATCTCATTACAGATAACGGAATTTGATGACGCAGCGGAAGAGCGTTTCGGCGTGGTCCAATGTGATGTAAACCTCCATGTAAACATTGTGATTTTGTCGTCTTTTGTTCTCCCAATGTTAGAATGGTTGATGGAGTGTGACGTCAAACCGTCAAATTCTGTCATCCATTCAAACAGCGAATAAACGAAAGAGACGAAACATTCACATTGCCTCCCATGTTTACATCACTTTTGTGGTCGTGGGGAAAGAAACCAAAGGTTTTTTCGGTTTCAATAAAGAGTTTCAATAACAGTTAAAAAAGGAAGCAAGACAATGGAAACCGAAAGAATGAGGACGATGATAATGCCACGGTTTGGAGGTGTTCCAAGTCGAAGGCGGAAGTGGTTGCGAAGGCAAACGAATTTCGGCCGATGGCTGGATTTCGGAATTATTCGACGACGAATGGAGATCTTATAAAAGAAATCGGTTGGTTGGGAGCATCATGCGAATAGTATTGGAGTGTGCTTCTGCTGTAGATGGTTGAAATATAGATTTAGGGTGGGTTTGATATTAAAAAGTAGCTGCTGCTGGCTAGCTATGAGCGATCCGAGGCGCGATAAAGAAAGTGACAGACAGTCAAACCGCGATACACACTAAAATGTAAATGAGACAGCAGTTAGATAATTCTGAACCATTCTAGATTATCGATTAACAGCGGATGAAATAAGATGATATCGGCAAGGGCGAATCGAACAAATAAAAAAACACTCGAAACTATGAAGCAAATTTGAAATGCCAATTTCAGTTTAATGTAAATTGATTTATGAGCGTTTTAGTTAAATAATTGTATATCTTTTTCGTCGATTTTTCCTTTTAATTCTACTACTTTTGTATCACTTTCAAGTCTATGACTAGACACTGAAGAAGTTTGCAAGTAGAAAACGAAATACGTAACTGTTATAGTTCAAAGTGATAGCGAAAGTGAAAGTGATACAAAAGTAGTAGAATTAAAAGGAAAAATCGACGAAAAAAGCTAATTTAAGCTCTAAACACCGTGACGACAAATTTATTAATTAAAAACGGGAATGCTATGAAAAATCGCATTGGGCGTTTTATCCCGGGGTGCATTTTGGGCTGTTTTCCCCAAGAATCCGTAAACATGTCATCCATGTGCCGCCAAACGATTCTTTACAATAGCACTTTCTGCTACAAATTCGAACACCTTCTCTGAATAGTGTGTAACCCTTTCATCCAGAACACTTCCCAGCAAAAACACGGTATTATAACTTAATGACATTGTCCCCGGCGAACCTGCCACATGATGTCGTACTGTAAGACAACCGATCCTTTCAATCCTTTCGCTTTTCTTTCAATCACATTATATTACTCTGTCCTCAATTCTCTCGTTCGTTACTCACATCGAATCCCGAAGGGGGTTAAAATGTGTCCCAACCCTTTCGGGTTATAATAAAAAGACCATAAAATTTGCATAGGAAATCATTTCAGTAGAACAGAGGAATTCCAAATGAAACCGAAAACCATGCGGTGACGACGAAGATGACGACGGCAGCACTTAATCCTTTCGTCTTGCGCACTATAACCCTTTCGTTTGTATTGCAACAAGATGACAGTGATGTCGATAAAGGAAGTGAAGCAGAAAAATATCTTATTTGAGAAAAATCAATTGTTTTACGATGGTGGGTGGATCACTTGGGACAGCCCTTTTTGCTTACCGGGGATTTTGGTTCTGCGTTTTTTTGTTTCGAATGCATTGAATTTCTCGGTTGGTTTGCTGGAAGCTTTATTGGGCTGAATTATTGTTTACGAAGACAATTATCCTGCATGATCATTGCAAGCGTTTCGGTTCGAAAGAGAAAACAAGGGAGAATTTTGTTTATGCGGATTGACAAAGAAAGCGAATTCAATGAATTACTTGATAATTTTTGTTTTGGTGAAATGCTTGTAAATCGGTTTGTGTACTCCTAATGCTTTTAAAGTTAGGTGCTAAAATAGAACGGATGATAACTTCAGTTTAGAAGTTTATTTAAAGTAAACTATTTGCATAAGAAATTTCTTACTGCTAAGTCAGCTATCTCAGTGTTGATATACACGAGAAATAGCATTCCTCATCGTTTCACTTCTATGTGACATAAATAGTGTTATTTATCCCAACTGTGCAAACGTCAGCCACCCAATCCCGGTCGCAAATCTCACCATACTGTATGTATGTATGTATGTATGTGTATTTGCGTAACGTCTGCTTTGCCCAGCATCTTCCTTGCAGAAACACGGTGGTAGGTGTTGCTGTTGGGGTGGTTCCTTGATTCACCTCTTGAAATTCCCCAAGTATTCGTAGAAACCCCCTAAGGACCATCAGCTTCGCGTCCGGATCCAGAATAGCTTGCCTCAACCCACCGATCCTGGCCTGGTAAAACAAACAAACGAAGCAAAGTGCAAAAGCAAACCAAGATGACCTAAATTTAGGTCATCGATGGCCCACTGCAAACAGGGAATCTGCGTATGATCCGCAGCCGAGGATCACCGACGATGCAACTATTATGCGCACTGCAGTTACTGTTGCTGATTCGAATCAGATGGCTTTTGTTGTTGTTATTAGCTACTTGAGGATTTAGCTGAAACCATTGTGCTGACTCTGAACTCTTCGCACGAATCTGCGTCGTCGTCATCGTAACCATTTCTTTGCCTGTTACTTTTTTACAAAAACAAGCATTCATATTGAATCATCATTTATCGGGATAATGGGGCAGTAGAATCTCGTTGCTGCGCGATGTTGACCGGGATTCTTCCGCTGGCTTTCTTTCCATGTATATTCTACACCACCGCGGTATGACTTCGTTCATTGCTTTCGTCTTCACGGACAATGCGAGTGAGTGCTTGCGAAAGTAGGTTGACCGTTATTCGGACGAGTACCTACGCTGTGCTGTGTACTGCTGGTAAGAATGATTAATTGTTTGGGTTGTTGTTGTTGTTGTTGTTGTAGTTTTGGACAACCAGCAAAATGGGAAAGGTACACCTGCATGACGCGTATCTACGGACCTTCAAGACTTGCTAACGCAATCTCCTATTGCGATGCAATGTAAATCAAGTTAGCATACCAATCGTGCGACAGTGTTCTAGGCCCACCGCGATCAGCTGATCGTGAAAACAGAATCACCTGACCGCTACCTTGCCTACGTGTATGACGACATAATGTGTTATGTTTACATTGCTGGTGGCATGCAGCATAGACCTTAGAGGGCACACCATATCCGGTGCAAGCCAAAACCGTGTCAAACCTTCTGCTGTATCATTTTACTACGCTCATTTTGACGTATTTCCCACTGCGTAGTATTTTGTTGTTATTCGTGACCAAATCCTTTCTCTGCAATTACGGAGCTGCAAGAAGTCGATGACTCATGACACGGTGGGCACGAACTCAGCTGTTATGATAGTGAGGGAGTTTTGTATCATATCCCCCCTTGGGTGTCAGTCCGTCCAAACCAGTGGCAGAATTGCATGGCATGGACGTGATGGCGTAGAAAACAAAATAAACACCCATGAATGGATGACGATGGCGAACGATTACGTGATTAACATGAGTCAGGCGCTTTTTATCAATCCATTCATGAGAAAGGACTTGGTAAAAATTTTGAATAGTAAAGGAATGCACTCAAACAAAAGACAAGATGAGTTAAGGTTCATTAAAATTAATCAATTCATTAAAAGAAGAATCCTGTTAGAGACTTCAATGGAGTTTTGTACGGAACCTCGGTCAAAATGTCTATGATTTTGTTAAAATATTTAGATATGGGATATTCAGGATTTTTTTCAATGATCTTCCGACGTATTAGTTAAAATTTATTAACACCAAAGTTATAAGGTTTATACACTTCCCGATGGCGGAGGATGACAAAAATCATAGTGAGTAATGAATTTTTAAGAGATTCAGAACAAGTTTCACAAGAATATCCAGTGTTGATCTAATGCATCGGTGCAGAGTATGTTGATTATCTCGGTTGGGTCATGGTTTCAGCCTTAAAGTTGTTTTTTTTTACTTAGGACTACGTCTGTGTTTTCTATATGAGGGTACACTTTGTGATAACAGAAATTGGAACATGCAACAAAATTATGAAAGATTTTAAACGTTAATAACTCATCTGCCCCTCGAACAATTTCAATAATTTTATCACCATTCGATAAGAAATATTTCTACGCATCTGTTAAAAATAAGATTTTATTATTTTTCAAAATTTCACTATTGAAAATTGCTCAAATGTGCAACTGTTGCTATGATAATTAAAATTATCACCGATTTCCTGCGAAAACCGATTTCCCTAGTACAAATTTCAAAGTTGAATTCCATATGGTCTCACCAAACGGTGTTTATTCAATCACGTCGTGGTGAGTGGTGGTATTCTTCAGTGCACAACGAAAGGCTCCCCGCAAGCAGCTAGCTATCAAGGCTGCCCTAAACCGCTAATCAGATTCAGTTCCAATCAGCGTGTGCGGTGGTGTCCGGTCGTAGACATCAGCAGCAGCAGCAGCAGTGTTTTCGGCGCGTGGCTTTGAACATTGTTCTCCAGTACACAACGAAACGCTGCCTGCAAGCAGTGAGCTGCATAGAAGAAGGGAGAAGCCGCACCGCTATTGATCGGAACCAGTAGCTCTTTGTGAGTCGCTGTGGGCCATCTATGTCAAGCGCGTCATACTAAAGAGTATAAACAGAGAGAACCCCGCTCAAATTCGTATTTCTACACAAAACACAAGCTCCTGCACCATTGCGTACAACCCCATGGGCTGTAGGGGGATGGATCGCTCTTTGGATCATTACTTTTTGTTATAGAAAGCAGGGTTGCTTCCACTCACTTCGCTTCAAAAAATGTTTTTCTAAACTATGAAATCATTGGATGCTTTAATGATATTTTGTACTGGTAAGTGGCAAGAAGAGGCTGAAAAGTGTGTTTTTGACACATGAAATTTGTCCATTTTGCTTTCAGAGAGTCACAATCAGCGATGTATAATCATAAATTGTTAAATATTATATTCAACCGTGTATCTTTATAAGCAATATGTCTTGCAAGTTGCTGGTTTGCAAGAAATGAAATATAAGCTTACACGCATCAATGCTTACTAACAAGTAAAATTCGGATGTTTATGCTGTGTAATTATGAATGATGTCACCAAAATCAGTATTTTTTTATATATTTATTAAGGAGACATTCAGACCTGGGATTGTTCGTCTCCCAGTATGTTTTGCCCGAATAATACTTGATTGACCTGAATATCCACAGGATTATGCTTAAACCTTCGTTTAGCTGGAGTGATATTGAATACTTGCTGATCAATGTGCCATATTGAGATAGTATCAAAGGGATGACATTTGAATTTGTGAACAGTTTAAGATCTTCAGAATAAAAAACCAAATTGGAAAATATCAAAAGGACTTTATTTTATTTAATCTAATTTAAAATCCGTGAATATCACTGGAGTTCCCTAAAAATCTACGAAGTTTCTTGAACTTAAACTCAGCACCATCAACTCAATCGTTTCTCCTTGAACTACTTTCCAATCCATGAAGCTTATCCGAAGTTCTCTGAGCCTCTATGAAGATCCGTGAACTTGTGCAAAGCTCCGTCAAATTCTACAAAAATCCTCAAAACATCTAAGATTTTTCCGTAGGTTATACAAACTACAACTGAAATTCTCTCATACAATGTAACATGAATATTAGACTGATGCAAAATTTGACATTTTCGCTCCACAGTACTCAAGCAGTTTCAAATCGGGTCCTGATAAGCCTCCCACAATGTGAACTCATTTTGTAAGAAACTGACTTGAAACAAACCATTTGAAGTTTAAATGGAAACTACTATGAGAAACCCATTTTTTAGTTCATTTCTATCTAAAAAATCACCATATCGCTCTGCTTAAAAAAAAAGCTAGTCGACAAAAGTTATTAATGACTCAAGTCACTGAAGTCTTATGCTAAATCAACTGTTCAGCAGGCTTACTTACTTACTTATCCTGGTCCGACATCCCTCAGGATTGCAGCGACTTGTACAGGGTACATTTAGTACGGAGGTGAAATTTACCCGACCTCAGGGTCTTGTGGAGTCCGTAGTAAGCACGACTTCCGGCAATAATAAGCCGACGAATTTCTCTGCTGCAGTTGTTATCCAACGTTATAAATGAGCCGAGGCACACAATCCATCCACCACCTCGAACTCATCTCCGTCGATTATCATGCTTCTGCCTATGCGAGCCCTATCCCGCTCGGTTCCTCCAGCTAACAGATACTTTGTCTTCGATGTATTCACCTTCCAACCTTCTCTGCTTCACGTGTCAGCCTGGTGTACTGTTCCGCCACGGCCTGAAACGTTCTTCCGATAATGTCCACGTCGTCAGCGAAGCAGATGAACTGGCTGGACTTATTGAAGATCGTGCCCGCATGTTAAGGCCCGCACATTTCATAACACCTTCTAGCGAAATGTTTAACAGGAGGCAGGGAAGGCCATCACCTTGTCGAAGTCCTTTGCGAGTTTCAAACAAGTCCGATTACGCACCCGATATCTTCACGCAGCACTGTACACGGGAAAACCGTTCTCGCCTATAATCTTCCATAGCTCTTCACCGTCAATCATCAGCGGCCTTGAAATCGACGAATAGGTGGTGCGTAGGGACTTGATATTCACGACACTTTTGGAGGATCTGCCACAACGTAAAGATTTGGTCCGTTGTCGATCGCCCGTTCACAAAACCGGCTTGATAACTTCCCACAAATCTGCGTGCTAGCGGCGATAAACGGCGAAAGATGATCTAGGAAAGCACTTTGTAGGCCGCGTTAATAATAGTGATCGCTCGATTGTTCTCACATTCTAGTTAGTCGCATTTTTCATATACTGGGCATATTGCTCCCTCTTTCCACTCCTCGGGTAGCTGTTTTGTATGCCAGATCGTCAGTGCCAACTTATCCGGGCCCATTTTGATAAGTTCCGCTCAGATACCATCTTTCCCAGCTGCTTTGTTATTATTAAGCTGTCGGATAGCATCCTTAACTTCACCTATCGTGGGAGCTGGCATGTCCCCCTCATCCGCTGTACCGACGAAGCCATTCCTCCTGTCGCCTTGGTCATCCGCCTCTGCGCCGTTCAGATGTTCATCGTAGTGCTGCTTCCACCTTTCAATCACCTCACGTTCGTCCGTAATGCGATTCTGTCTGCTGCGGTGATCTCCATGTGTACCGATATGGGAGGCTATGCTGAAAGTAGGTACTTCGTATGGCCATGTTCTTAGAGGCGGTGAAATCGATGGTGAGCGCTGAACTTTCCTATAACCGGTCTGAATTCGTAAAAAGCGTCTTTATCGTCATCGTCACTTGCTAAGTGAGGGCTGTGCACGTTGATTATGCTGACATTGAAGAAACGGCTTTTGATCCTCAACTTGCACGTTCTGCTGTCGATTGGCTTCCACCCAATCACGCGCTTCTGCATTTCGTCGATCACGATGAAAGCTGTACCCAGCTCATGTGTATTGCCACAGCTCTGGTAGATGGTATAACAATCCCTATACGTATGTACCGACGATCCCTTCCAGCAAACCTCCTGCAGCGTACGATGTCGAACTTGCGAACCCTCAATAAATCGGAAAGAATGCGGGTTCTTCCCAAAAAATTGAGAGACTTGCAGTTCCATGTTCCGAGTTTTCAATCGTTAGTTCGTTTCCGTTGCTTGGGTCTGTGCCGATTGTTCCAGTCCGTATTTACATTGCTTGCTTCCTGTACTTTTGTTTTTTTATTACGGCTGGCTTGTAGGGCCTGCACCTACCCCCATTGTCTCGCCGGGGGACCATCGGGCACAGCACTGTTTAGAGTCCCACGCTGGCACCAGGACGTTGATCAGCTGCTCCTAACATGCACAGCTAAAAAAAGTAGTGTAAATTTCCGTTACTATGATGCACATAAATGGAGCGTCATATATATTTAATACAAAATTAGATTATAGATCGTGTAAATTTATGAGACAGATCATGGAATATTCCATATATTGTATGCAACTGTCCACTTTTGTTTGCAACGTTTCTTGCAAGCTGATAGTTTACGTGAAAAGGAAATTTACATGTTTGAATATTTGCTTGCATGGATGTTTAGATCGCCAGTAAAATTCAGAATTTTTTGGTGTGTGGAGAACAGACGCCGTTTTGAGCCACACCTTCATGGTGAACAGACGCTCGAAGACTGCACTCTCCGGAGAGAGGAGTCCCCCCCCCCCCCTTTCCCTGTCAGCATACGACCAAGTTCCCACCGGGGTTGGTTACCCGATCTTCCCTATGGTTACTCGTACCCCAGCCGGCACCGCGGGAAGGTAGGGATAGGAGTTACTGGACAATAGGCTAAGGACCGCTAATGGAGTCTATTTTATACCTGCAGATACGCGAAGTATCAATGGTACGCATTGTCCAGCCGTTTACCAGCCAAGCACTGTTCAGCAGTGGTGTTTCTGTCGCCTAGAATAGAGCACAAAAATCATGGCTACTATGTCACACAGCAGAATACAGTGTTGCCCGCAAAGCAGCTGCTTGATCATGCCATTAGATCATAAACAATTAATAACTATTTAAATTGACATTTGGCTGAAAAACAATCTTCCGCAAAGTTGTAGCTGAGAAAATTTCTTCAGAACTTTTTCACAAGCAATATGGAAAAACGCTAGAAGTCAATGAAACAAAGTTTGGTTTTCCCTTAGTAATTTCCATATAAACTTCAAATGGTTTGTGTCAGGTCAGTTTCTTACCCAAAGAGTTGAAATTTTGGGAGGCTTATCATTACTCGATTTGGAACCGCTTGAGCACTGTTTAGCGAAAATTTCAAATTTTGCATCAGTCAAATGAAAATCTACATAGTTTCCTTATGTTTACTTCTAGCAAATCCGGAGAACTTTGAGATGAGCGTTGATAGACTGGTGGTCAACACACGGGCCACGTAATCTCGACGTCCATGGTTCAGTTCCAGTCTGGTCAATTTTATTATTCTTTGAAAGAAAACATGATTCATCGTGTTTGCAAGCATCAGAATAGTTGAAGATGCTAATTTCAAATAACAGACTGTAGTGGTAATTTTTATACGATAGATGGAGTAGATGAAAGCATGGAGTTGATAGTTCCGTTAGAGTACGGCAGTGTGAAGATTGCATATAGATATTAGAATAGAGAGCTAGGACAACTTTTAAGGAAGGAACAAATCGGTTTTTTCATCTCTCTTTACCAAACTCCCCCTTTGGAGAGGGATGGTGAGGGGTATTCCCCCCCGCCACCACTGGCAAAAAGAGATGAAAACCGACCGCTCAAGTACCAACTGCGTGTTTGAAACAGTTCTACCGATTTTTTACCGTCAAAACAGTCGCATAGGTCTGTGCTAGGGGTGGCGGGCAACATAATTATGTGGGAAATACTTCAATAAAGATTTCAATTATACAGTGCTTGCTCAATTCTAAACCTAACATAACACCGACCACCTTTGAAATACAATTTCAAAATATCTAATTCATTGTAAATTTTCTTAACTAAAGTACAATACGCAAATTTCAATCTTCGAACATACAAGGAAGTGGGCATACCTTGGAAACTGCTCGCTTCAGGATTCCGTTGGGTGTACGTAGGCTGATGACGCGGGTGATTCCATCCGGTCCAAGATGCGTTTCCTCAATGCGAGCGAGTGGCCACCGGGCTGGTGGAAGCGATTCGTCCTTGATGATGACGACGTCTCCAACGTCGAGCTGGTACTGCTTTGGGTTCAACTTGTACTGTACTTGAAGTTCCTTGAGGTATTCGTTACGCCACCTGTGCCAAAACCGCTGCGAATAGTATTGAAGTTTCTGGTACTGGTTTAAGCGGTTCAGTGGAGCATTTCTGACGTCGGGTTCTGGAAGCGGCCGGATCATGTTTTTTACCAGAAAGTGTGCAGGTGTCAGCGCAGACAGATCGTTTGGATCGTCCGATAGAGGAGTCAACGGACGAGAGTTCATACATCCTTCGATGGAGACCAATACGGTTGTCAACTCTTCGAACGAAAGAAGTGAATCGCCCAACTGGCGAACGAGATGAGCCTTTGCCACCTTCACCGCGGCCTCCCAAAGGCCGCCGAAATTCGGAGCTCGAGGAGGAATGAGATGCCACTGGATATTGTCCTCTGCTAGGTGCTTCTTGATGCGGTTCAAGTCCGCTCCGGGCTGGAGCATAGTATAAATCTGGTGCAAAGTGTTCTTCGCACCGATGAAATTCGTACCATTGTCCGAATACATGTGGTACGGTTTGTTCCTTCTCCAAACGAAGCGAGTAAGTGCCATCAGGAATGCATCAGTCGTTAGATCGCTGACTAGTTCTATATGAACTGCTTTTGTGTTGAAGCAAACAAATATAGCGATGTATGCTTTTCTAGACGGACTTGGCTTAAGTTGGCTTAAGATAAACGGGACCACAGTAGTCAACACCGGTACATGCAAAAGCTCCGTGGGCGGTGACACGAGAAATAGGTAGTTGACCAATCGGTTGCTGTATTGGTTGTGGCTTGGCTCTGTTGCATCGATAACATTTCCTGAATACGCTTCTTACAGCTCTCCGTCCGTTTAGTGGCCAGAATTCATCCCGGACCCGGACTGCAGCGAGAGTCATTGTAATTCCTCCGTGTAGGAACTTACGATGATAGTAGTTGAGTAGAAGCTTGGTGAACGGATGAAAACCAGGAATGACCATCTGATGCTTCACGTTGTATGGCTCGTCGGACAAGCTCAATCGACCACCAACACGAATCAGCCCTTTGGAATCGACGAACGGACTGAGTAGGCGCAACGGCGAGTTTGATGACACTGCTTGACCTTTCCTGAGTAGTTTCAGTTCGCCAGGAAACGCTTCGGCTTGCACGAGCTTGACGAGGACGAATTTCGCCGATTCCAATTCATCAGCAGAGAGAACTTTATCAGTGAGCTTACTCCCTTGTCGATTCCATTTGTAGCGAGTGTTGTGCGAAAATCGTAGACAGTATCCAACCACGATGACCAGCCGCTGATACGACGAGTACCTTTCGAAAAGGGGATCAGGTGAATGAACTTGAGCTGCCAGGATCGCGTTCGAATTTGCTTCCATTTCCTCGGATGGTAACTGATTCTCATGGGTAGTTTGAACCGGCCACCGTGATCTATCCTCTTGCAACCAGCTAGGACCATACTTCCACAAGTTGCTTGCGACCAATTCTTCAGCTGATATCCCTCGGGAAACGAGATCTGCGGGATTATCCTTTCCCGCTACGTGAAGCCATTGAGAGCCGTGAGTAGTGGATTGGATTTCGGAAATGCGGTTTGCAACGAAGGTTTTCCAGGATCGTGGGGGAGATTGCATCCATTGTAATACCACTGTAGAATCGGACCAAAACACTACAGTGGAGAAGTCCATATCTACCGCCGTTGAAATTCTTCCATAGAGTTGGGAAGCGATGAGTGCCGCACACAGCTCTAGCCGTGGAATGCTGAGCGGTTTCAATGGTGCGACCTTGGACTTGGATGCCAACAAGCTAATCTTCACGCTGCCATCTAGTGCTTCGGAGCGGACGTAGATGCACGCACCGTATGCTGCTTTCGAGGCATCTGCGAAGCAGTGTAGCTCTGCGAGTCAAAACTCGGGAACAAGAGCGTATCGATCAATTCGAAAGTTGGAAAGCAGGGGTAGCTGCTCGGCAAGGCGTATCCACTGTTGTCGGACGTCTGGAGGAACTTCGGTATCCCACTCCAGTGCCAGCAGCCAGATATGCTGCATGAGGATTTTTGCTTTTACCACGACGGGAGAGATGATTCCGAGTGGGTCGAACAGTTGAGCGATAGCCGAAAGAATGTTCCGTTTCGTAGGCGTTTGATTTTCGACGACGATCGCCGTATCAAACTTGAAAACGTCTGCCTCAGGTTCCCAACTGATGCCGAGGGTTTTGATGGTTTCATCGGGGCCAAATTTGACGGATGATTCGGTACCGAGGAGCTCCGGAGGAATGCCAGCCAAGACTGGTAGGGAATTCGAACACCACTTCCGCAAACGAAAACCGCCCTTCTGCAGAAGCTCCGTCAACTCCGTGCGTAATTCGATTGCGCCTTCGATTGTGTTGTCGCCGCAAATGAAGTCGTCCACGTACACATTCTTCCTCAGAACCTTGCTTGCTTTCGGGTAACCGGTGCCATGATCTTCAGCTAACTGTAGCAGGGTTCTCGTGGCTAGGAACGAAGACGGTGCGAGTCCGTAGGTGACGGTGCATAGCTCATAAGTCTGAACGGATCCGCTGCTGCTAGGTGACCACAGAATCTTCTGCAATGACCGATCTGCACGATGCATCAGTACCTGCCGGTACATCTTCTCCGCATCCGCCACTACTGCGATCATGACCATCCGGAAACGTAAATGAATGTCCAGAATGTCGTCCTGAACAACTGGCCCAACTAACAGTGCATCGTTGAGAGAATGTCCGGTGCTTGTTTTGGCCGAGCCATCGAAGACGACTCGAACCTTTGTCGTCGTACTTGAATGTTTCACCACGGGATGGTGCGGAAGATAGCAGCTAGTTGAACCACGTTCGTCATCATCGAGAGCGGGAACCATGTGGCCGAGACTTATATACTCGTCCATGAATGTATGGTACTGATTCTTCAGTTCATCATCTTTCTCCAGCCTTTTGTCCAACCACTTCAGACGCCGCATCGCGTTGGCCTTGGACTCTCCGATCATCTGGTTATATTGAGGATGCTTGGGCATCCGAACGATATATCGTCCGGAGGGGTCACGGGAAACAGTTTCCTGGTAGAAATTTTCACAGTTTTGCTCGTCGACCGAGTAGTTTGAGCCGCTTACTTCTTCGATCTGCCAAAATCGTTGCAGCAGTTCATCGACCGGCACAACTGTCGCCACATGACAAGTTGCTGTCGGCTGCTGGGAATGCTCACGGGACTCATCAATTTTTCCAGACGCAATCCACCCAAACACGGTTTCGACGAACAGAAGGCTTGGGAGACGGAATCGACCATTCCGCAAGAAAGAGTAGAAGTTAGCAGCACCAATGATCATATCTACCCTTCTAGGAGTGCCAAAGTCGGGATCAGCCAGAGGTAGATTGTCGGGAAGCTTCAACTCAGCTGTATTGAATGGTATGGATGGAGTGTCACTGGTCACTTTCCTCAACACCAGGAAATCGAGTACTTCACGGAAGTCGGACACGCGCGATCGAACTTCGGCAGATACTTCGTGCTTGGCGCTCGTTACGGTCCCATCTACGCCGGCGATTGGAACGTTGACGGACCTACGGCTCAGGTGCAGCTGCTGGCAAAGACGTTCGCTGATCGCATTCGGTTGGGATCCAGTATCCAACAAGACGCGGGCGATGTGCTCTTGACCGTAAGCATCCACTACAATCAAGACTACGGTGGTCAGGAGAACGCTGGTGGATTGTACCAATGTCATCGAAGGCGGAGTTTCATTAACGGGAATAGTGGAAATGGCAGTGAGCACATTGGAAGGACCTGGATTGGCAGTCCCAGATGCGGATAATCGTGATGCGGCATTCTCTTGGGTGGTCGTCGAGTTGAGCTCGTAAGGACCGGGGTGGTTCATGGAGTGATGACGTTTCGAGCACTGCTTGCAGCTAAACTTGGATCGACATGCGCGAGCGTAATGATCGCTTCGGAAGCAGTTGCTGCAAAGCTTCTTTTCTGCTACAACCTTCAAACGATTCTTCGGATCCATGCTGTTGAAGACGGGGCAATCGCACAAGGAGTGTTTCTGCTTCTCACATGCTGGGCACAGCGGGAACGTTTTAGTTGGGGCTTCAGTGACCGCGTTCGTACTCACGCGAGGTTGGTTGGGACGCTTCGAAGCAGAAGAATGACTCACTGACTTCATCTGGTTGTGGTGTGGACGGTTGATCGAGATCGTCTCCAGTATGCGGGCTCGCCTTTGGAGGAACTCAATCATCTTGGTGAAGGTGGGTTCATTTTCGGTGGCGATCGATTCTTCCCACGCAGCGAGAGAGGCATCATCCAGTTTGTCCTCTAATAGTTCCATGAGGATGGAACTGAAGTGTTCGACGGGTTCACCGAGTTGCTCCAAGATCTTGGTGTGTCGCTGGAATTCATCCACAACCTTATGCAGAGCTTCGACAGACTGGTTTGAAATCTTCGGGTACTTCAGCAGAGCACGTATGTGCTTCTTACGCAAGAGAGCTTTATTCGAGTATCGCTGCACCAACGTATCCCAGGCGACGGTGTAGTTGTTGGCAGTGATCGCGATGGACTGGATGAGGTTGGCGGCTTCTCCCTTCAGTGACGCACGCAGGTAGTGGAATTTCTGGACGAACGAGATCTCCGTGGACGAATGGATCATGGACAGGAAAGTATCGTGAAACGTCAACCAGTTGTTGAAGTCTCCGTCGAACTCGGGAAGGGTAATCGTGGGAAGCTTCACGTTAGTCAATACCGCTACTTCTCGAACTGGCGCTGGAACTGCCGGTGGTATGGCGGGAGTAGCTACTGGTGGGCGTTTCGAAACCAACCCTGCCTTCGCTTGGAAGTACTTCTCTTCCATCTGTCCTCTGCATCGCAAGTTCAGTGCTGCAAATTCTTCGCTGTCGTCTAATTCCTCGCAATCGGCTTGAACTATCTCGAACGTGTCCCAAATCTTCTCTAAACGTTCCAGTCGATGGGGGACTTCGGCTTGATGTTGTTCGGGATTATAATTCTTCAGGAACATTATCATCCGATCCATAGCGTCGACCACATTTTTCCGCTTCTGCTCCTTCGCTTTCAGCTTCTTGTCATCCGGCATTACTCCGTGATGATTTTATCGGTGACGTCGGCGAGGCTGAAATGGTCGAAGAGGACCAAGAAGCACCACAAAACCAGACGTGAACGTATTGGAGAGGTACTCACCTGCTACCTCTTGGAATGAGGCCTTGTATTGTTAAAAATAGCAGGAATCACACCCAGTGTCTTCTATTGTGTTCGCAAACGAGGTTATGCGCAACACGTGTAGCTGAACGGAAACGATTGTTTCCAGGAGGATCCTGGTCACGGCACCAAAATGTTTGGGGTTGATCCTTGCTCGGGAGGGGGGGGGGTGGTTCTCAGGGGTTTTGTTCTCCTTTCCACAGGTACGGCAGCTGCTGTGGGAGCGAGGCAACGGAAATACGGCAACGAAGACGGCCGCTACGGATGCTGGTAAGTAACAGCTAAATGGAGTTCACTATTTCCAGGCACTTTGCGGAGTTGCTCAGTGAATCTACAAGCGATTCCGACGACTGCAACGTGACTCTCGACGCTCGAACCGGATCTCACGTAGTGGGACACTTGCGGATTGTAACGGGGTAAAAAATGTCAGTAAAAGTACCCCCAATAAATTACGCCCAAATCTCAAAGTTCTCCGGATATGTGGAACTTCATGCAAAATAGATGACTAAAAGTTGACCCCTTTTTTGTGTTACCTCAGTAGTATAACTGGCATAGTTGGACATCGATTTTTCAAAACAAAATTTTCGTGATATCGACACTCAGCGTCTATAAGGACCAATGTCGAAAACGTAAACCATTGCTTCTTTCGTAAATTTCTCGTAGTTCAAAGTCAATCAATGTAAGCCACCAATTCTATCTGATAGGAGGACTATCGCTCTACACAATCATCGTGGTGGTTTACTTGAGTGCTATGCAAACAGATTTCGCGCTAATTCTACCACATAGTTTGATAAAGGAGGTTCTTATCTAGCGTCCAAAACGTCAAATACAACAGGGAAAGGTTTTGCAGCTGAGTTATTGACGAACGAGAAAGTCGATGAAGATGATAGATCAATGTAGATAGGACCTTTTGAAATGTTTATCTAGAATGGTTGACAGAGTTTGCTGTTTACAGCTTAGTTGATAATGCGGCCATTCTTTTTTCGACTAGCGACAGGGGCCTTTCAAAGAATATTTTCACTAGTATTTTCTAGCCGATTACCTTTTACAGTAATTTACCTTTTTGCAGATGCAATATTTATACGTCTCTTCAACCTGGTTGAATTGTATTGGATTGATTACGGATATTATGTTAATTGAATGCAATGTAATGCTAACAATTCGAAGATTTTCCTGCTGCTACTGGACTTAAACATGTATGCACTTAACTCCAAATTTGAACAATCGTGTTTTTTCTCAAGCGAAACCTTATGAAATCAAAGATTGATGCAATTGGTTAGAAAAAAAAATTCCAAAGAAAAGATGGTTCTTCTTCTTCTTATTCTTCGCATTTCAAGCTTAGGGGGAGAGGTAGCTCATCGATTCTTCCGGTTCGCCTCCTAGCATCGTGCTATAAGGTACCAGGCAATAACCAGGGTAGTTGATCGATAGCTCGATGACGTCATTTCGTTGGCGTCTGCAATGAGAAATTCTCATAGCAGGCGTTGACGATGAATAATATTCCGCCCACTATATCACAAGAAATTGCGAGTAGCTGAGTGGAATGGAGATAAGTTAAGCATTGGGTACAGGACCAAGTCTCCCCTGGGTGGTGCCAAAAGATGAGCGCAATAGAATCATCAAGTTGCCATAAGGCACGGAATGAGACTATTGCATGGCTGGGTAGTCAAAGTTTTCGGATTTGAAAGATCGTCGGTTACAGTGGCCTGCTTACTGAGCAGAAAAACGCGGTCCCAGGTCCTTACATATCAAAGAGATTTATGGTAAAATCGCTTGTGTATCGTGTATTTTGCGAAACTCGTTGTTGTCGTTGGTTCCGGGTTTGAATGGATACACAAATTTGAGCCACGGTATTATGTGATATGAGGGGCTCGGTGGCCTTAGAGCAACCGTTTTTGCTTACTGAGCAGAACATCATGAGTCTAATCTCAGGCCCATCCACATTCAAGATTCGTCAATCGTTTTATTTGTTAATATGACTACATGGTAATAACAGCAACTCGGTGATTAAAAAGGTGCTCGTCTGCCTAGTGGCAAACGTTTTTGCTTACTGAGCAGAATACCGTGGGTTTAGTCCCAAGCTCCTTCGCGTTATATGATCGTTAGGACATCAATTCAGCTTATCGTTTACCAAAACGAACCCTGCTGCAAACCCAACCCTCTTATCCAACCTCCCAGTGATTCCTCGTGGAAGTGCAGAGGTGTTCTCGGCTTCCATCAAAGCGAGTGTCATGTCAACACAATCCTTCCCATTCCTTTCTTGACCTGTGTTCGGGCGAGGCCGGCGCTGGTATTGCCTAATTTAAGATCACCAGTTTTTACACATTGAGGATGATTGCTAGTCCCAAGCATCGTCTATTGTTTCTCTGTGTAATTACAGCTGATCTGGCAGTAACAGAGTGGCAACCGTGGGCGGTCAATCAAGCTCAAGCTCAAGCTCTTCTTCGCATTTCAAGCTTATTACATATCGCATATTAGCTTATTGCGTGCTCTCAACTTAGTGTTCTAAATGCAATTCCACAGTTATTAATTGAGAGCTTTCGATGCCTGTGCCATTTTTGCATTGGTATAATTGTGTGGCAAGTCCAATCATACTTCTATGCCCAGGGAAGTTGAGAAATTTTCCAACCCGAAAAATTCCTAGACCGGACCGGGAATCGAACCCAGCCACCTCCAGCATGGTCTTGCTTTGTAGCTGCGCCTCTACCGACTGAACTAAGGGAGGCCCCAAAAAAAGATGGTACGTACATTTTTATTCAAAATTTGCCTCAGAGAAAAAAATTGAAAAAATGAATCAAATTTAGAGTTAGAAAAAATGAACGCGTGGAGTTTCCAAACTTTTGTGGCCATAATTTCAAAAAAATACGTTTTGATATCAAAATTGGGCTGTAAATAGTTGGGTGGCTGGTCATCGCATAAAAAATCGGCAAATAATGACTACCCCCTTACTCATTTTACAGCTGGTATAATCAATTTGGCAGATTGATGTCCTTCTATACCACTTGAAATCACTGAAATGGGGTCGATTTTTGAAGATCGAGTTCCACATATTTTATGTGCTCCCGTCTTACCTGAACATTCATGCAGCCGAATTTGACGATTTTGACGTCCCGATGCGAACAGTCGTCGTACACTTGCTCTTCACGACGTCAGGTCTCCCTTCGTGTGGGCAGTGCACGTTGATGATGCTGTAGTTGAAGAAACGGCCCTTAATCCTCAACTTGCACATACTCGCGTTGATCGGCTGCCAACCAATCACGCGTTGGCGCATCTTACCGAGCACTACAAAGCCGGTTCCCAGCTCGTTGGTGCTGCCACAGCTCTGGTAGAAAATAGCCGCTCGATGCCCGCTTTTCCATACCTTTTGTCACGTCCAGTAAAGTCCCTGCAGTGCTGCGACTTCGAAGTGGAGTGGTTGAAGTTCGTCATAGATTAACCTATCGCAGCCCGGGAAGCCGAGCGATTAGCAGTTCCATATTCCGAGTTTCCAATCGCTGTTCTTATTTCGTCGCGTAGGTCTGTGCCGATTCTTCCGATCCGTATTTCTTTCATCGGTATTTGCCTGCCCCAACCCTTGTCTTGCCGGGGGACCATCGTGCACAGCTCTGTTTAGAGTTACACGCTGGCACTACGACGGTGATCAGCCGCTCCTTACATGCAGAGCAGACGCCGTTTTGAGCCGCACCTCCATGGTGAACAGACGCTCGGGTTTGGTGAAGCATCCCAAGCAACCAACAAGTCCGATAATTATAATTCGTCTTTTTGCAATATAAGGCTAATATGCGGCTACACTGAAAATAAAATTTCGTTTATACAACGAAATCGCTCGTTTGTTCTACGAATTTAATCGTTGTTTTCTGCAACGAAATGGATTTGTACATTGTATGAAGCTAGTTTCGTTAGAACTGCCACACTCGCTATGGCTACACCCAAGCAGCGGTTCACAAGTGTTGGTTGTGGAAACCGATAAATGTGGAGTGTGTTAGTGAGGATGGGTAAAAATAACTTCATCATTGGAAGGAACAAATATGACAAAAAAATAAAAAAAGGCTTTAAACCTTGCGTTCGTTAGATCTGTGCCTTATCCATTGCTCTATCTGTGCTGTGAGAAATGGTAAAGCTAAAGGCAAATAAGAACCACTCATGGAGCGGTACTTCGATTTCTCTTGCTTTTTTTGCTGCTTGCATGTATTTTTTTTTTCTCTAACATAAAACCACCGTGACGAGTAATTTGATTTATTGTGGTAGCTTGCATGTATTGGTATAACCCATCTCCAATACACAATCAGCACTTTAGGCGACAATAAGCGCAGTTGTTGGTTTGATTGTACGAAGATGTATTTGTATAATATACGAATAAGGCGTAATATTGACATTGCGCCAAATGACAGAAAAAAACGAATGTTTCGTACCATTTATGAGAGATGTGTTGTATGTACGATATTCATTTTTACGAAACGGTTTTCAGAGAAATAACGAAAATACATTTTCAGTGTAATATAAACCATAGCATACTCTATGTTAGCCGTGTATCAGCCTTATACTGCAAAAAGGAGAATTAGCAGGGTTGTTGGTAACTTGGGATTTGGTCTATCACCGTACTACACACTTAGAAAAATTCATGTAAATTTAGGTGCTCTGAGAGTGACATATACGAGCGTCAATTTTGACATAAATTTGAGTCATAACAGACGGGAAGTATAGCTTAATCAAAGGTACTTTTCGTCGAGCAACGAACTTTTCAGTCTCGGAGCACTTAATATTACATGACATGTTTGTTTACGTCTAATCCTTTATGTCAAAGATGGATTCCCTCACGTGTAAAATTAATTATTTCTAAGTGTGTATGGTTACCATGCCAGTGTTCGCGTTGCACCTCTTCATTTTGCTATTGCCGACCTGACAACATTGCCCAGGCTACGCCACACAGCTGTCCATGCTGGTACTCTTTTGTTATCATATGACTCGGGGAAGTGAGAGGTAGGAACTTGTGAGGACCAGAGCTAGGTATTCCGCTCCTTCCAGGTTATCAACTCACCATTCTGTAGTACAACGCAAAACTGAGAGATCGTCACACATTTAGAATAAAATTAATTTTACACGTGACGGAATCCATCTTTGACATAAAACATGAGACGTAAACAAACATGTCATGTAATATTAAGTGCTCCGAGACTGAAAAGTTCGTTGTTCGACGAAAAGTACATTCGATTGAGCTACAGTGTATCTCAAAATTGATCGTACAGCTGTACTTAAGTTTTAGAAACACGGTTTTTTTTTAAACCTTATATTCTTTAAATAAGATAAAGATAGCTTCTTGAAACTTTGATCAGTTTTAGTCGTAATAAAGATCATTCATATGCTATTAATTTTACTAAAATGTGTCCATTAGGTAAAAAGTTGCTAATCGAGCGTTTCACTAAAAACTACAAGGGATCCAGTTAACAATTTGATGCTTAACAAGTGTTGTTTAATCGATTTTAATTCAGCCTTAGTTTGAATAATTGTTTTACATAGACCACGTTAACCTTTGTTCAGCATTTAAACATCTAAGTCTGGTGATTTTAATCAGCCAAAAGCTTAACAGTTACATACATTATAAGCTTTTTAAGTTATTATAAGTCTAAAAATTACCTTTGCATTTCGGGATTCGAACCGGCAGTCGCTGATTCACACGCATCAATCATACCTACTGGACCACTAAAGCATATGTGTGGCAAAAGGTATGATCATTAACTTGAAACACGTCAAATTTAAGTTGAATAACAGCAACCGTAAGAGTATTATAAAGCAATGCAGAATTGTAAACAACAACTGGTGACAGTAAAACATTCCTCTCATTTTCAAGTGTAGGCTTCCGATTGTCATGTGGAAGCTGTTTTAGTGCCATAATTGAGTTATATTTTTGGCATTCTGTCTGAAAATTCAGTAAAACACAGAAATACAAATGTTAATGCTTTCGACCTCGTCACAGCCCACTTCTACCTGGAGCTATTCCTAACAAGTTAGCTCCTCTACCTTGTATCTACTGCTGCCGCTGCTTGGGATTAGAAAGGTAGGCAGTGAATTTAGAAGAACTAAAATGCCGTAAATGCAACGACCACAGTTAATAAATCAGGCTATCAAAATATTTGTAGTGCATTGCTGATTTGTGGAGTAGTGTTAAGCTTAAATAAGGCTTGTTCAATCTTTAGATCAGCTAACTTATTGAGGTTGAATTATGGGGATACAATTAGCTTCACATACTACTAATCAACTTTATATTCAGCCTGCTGTTAATCAGCTTTGAGAACCTTAAATCAACCATTAATCAGCTTCTGTTCTTACTGTTAAGCTTGAATTGTTACTTGGGGACAGCCCTATGGGGTTGTACGCAGTGGTGACGCAGGACTACGTCGTTTTTATATAATAAATCTTATTTGTTAACTGCAGCAGGAGCTTGTGTTTTGTGTAGGAATAGGAAGTTGAGCAGGGTTCTCTCTGTTTATACTCTTAAGTATGACGCGTTTGACATAGATGGCCCACAGCGATTCACGAAGAGCTACTGATTCCGATCAATAGCTGTGCGGCTTCTTCCTCCATCTATGGATGCCTGCAGCTCGCTGCTTGCAGGCAGCCTTTCGTTGTGTACTGGAGAACACGCTACGCTACGTGCCGAAAGCACTGCTGCTACTAATGCCGAGGACCGGACACCACCACACACGGTGATTGGAACTGAATCTGATCAGTGGTTGAGGGCAGCCTTGATAGCTAGCTGCATGGCGGGAAGCCTTTCGTTGTGTACTGAATAACACCACCGCTCACCACGCGGTGATTGAATAAACACCGTTTGGTGAGACTGAATGGAATTCAACTTTGAAATCTGTGTTAGCCGGAAATAGTTTTTCGCAGGCAATCGGTGATAATTTTAATTATCATAGCAACAGTTGCACATTCGTGCACTTTTCAATCGATTCATTTTGAAGAATAATAAAGTCTACATCTTAATAGATGCGTAAAAATATTTCTGATCGAATAGTGTTGAAATTATTGCAATTGGTCCTGGGGCAACTGAGTTATTAACGTTCAAAATCTTTCATAATTTTGTTACATGTTCCATTTTCTGTTTTCCCAAAGTGTACCCCTATATAGAAATCACAGACATAGTCCTACGTCAATAAATTTAACTTCATACAGACACTTCCAATATAGACCAAAACTATATGAATAAATTAATAAACATTTGATCAACCACCAGCCACTATTAAAAAAAAATCTATTCAGCATGTTTCAAAAAAATGTACTCTAGGGTGTACGATCAATGTTGTAATACACTGTATATTTCGTGTCTGTTGTGACTCAAATTTATGTCAAAATTAACATATAACTCTCAGAGTACCTAAATTTACATGATTTTTTTCTAAATATGCTGCTCAACAAAAGTCATGAGTACAGCTTTGTCATTTGAACACATTTTTGGAAATTGTTCTGAAAAATTTAGATTTTTTCGATAATTGAAGCGTACATCCTCTAATTTTTTATAGAGAGTTTTCATGCACGTTGCTATTGCTTCTAATAGCCTAATCTTTTATTCTAGTGCTGAGCAAATGAACTCTTTGAAAATAAGTTGATTCGGGACACCCTAGTGAGCGCACATCATGCTTCAGCGCGTCGATTGGTAAAATTTAAGTGCTCCAGGTCTAACGATAAATATTTCCGACGCCTGACACTTAAGTTAACGAACATTTATGAAGCCTCGCGAATCGAAAAAATGACGGAATCTCATAGCTGTTCCGGACCAGAAAGATAACAAAAATGCGTACACCGGAGGTGTGATCATAGAAAGATGCATACGTCGGGTCGATCTCTCTTCAACGCAACCTTCGCCAACCGCACGGAGTGAATGAAAAATTGAACGATCGTACCACATGGCAATCAAAAGGTGCCCTTTTGATTTCATTGAGATTTTTTACCAGAATGATTTTTCCTTGTGTCCTGTCTATGCATCAATTGACGTCTCGCGTCAGAGAAACGCACACACGCCAAATGGCGATGGAAGTGAGAGTGATTTTGTATTCCTTTTCCCTATTTGAAGAGCACTCAAGATGTTCCTTCAAGGATGTGCGACACAGTGCGGGTGCGGGATGCCGTTTTTTAGGTCCTGTTATTCTGTTTTCTGTTGTTTGTTCGATGAGAATCGATGATTAACAGTTTTATTGCAATTTGAAGTTTTTTGTTCTCCTCCGCTGAGAGGAAGAAGGAAGGTACAAAACGTCATCCGGTGACCTCGCTTCGATTTCTTTATGATCAAGGAACGTGCCAGCAGCGGACGCCGCCCTGTGTTTGTATGCAATGCATATACGGAAGCGAAAAATGATTACGGGAATAGGGAAGTGAAATCAGGCGGTGGCGGGGACAACGGCGGCTTTGGTGGCATTCAGACCTTTTGACCGAAATGTGGTCGATTTGTCTACTTTTTTATGGGACTCTCGTTCCGAGAAATCCGCGTGCGCCGCCTGCGCTACCACCATCTGTGCGATGCATCCGACGAAATACAATATAGCGGATTTCCAGGAGAAGCTTGCATATGCGCATATGCACATTTAGACCCAGCTCATCGCAGTGAGAGTGTGACCGAAGGTTTGATCTACTGACCCAGGAGGCTCGATCCTTGAAATTGGAAAATAAAATTTCATAGCATCGCTAGCACATGCCATTTTCTATTATGCATTTCGGGTGATATTGGCAACAGAAGTAGACAAAAAAAATGAATTCAGAAATTAATAACGGACAGCTTCTGGCCAGTCCACGCTGCCCATCCGGTCCAGGTTTTCTGGTCTATTGTTGTAGCTTGATTGATCCCCAGACAGTGTTGGCGGCGGCAGACGATCGGTTCGACTCGCCTGAATATGCCTGCCGACCGGCTGTTCAACTGCCTAGATCGCTACCGATGTTGTCAATATACGGTGTGACATATAGACGCGATGAAGGTGTTAATAATGCGATTATCCCTTCGGTCCGATTGACCGATCCTTTCTGCTGACCTGGTAGTCAATGAAGAGGAGAGGATAGGATTTGTGCCCATTTCGGAAAGAAGCAATCGATCGATAATCCCCGCTCGTTCAATGAATGCTAGGCTGTTGTTTGAGTCTTAAGGCTGAACGAGTCGATGCTCCTTCTTTTCGACACCTTTTCTCTGGCTTTTGATGGATGTAGAACCGAAAGAATAGGCATAATGCACTGTTTATGGACACTAAATGGACCGTACTGATCGTAATCCCAGGTGCTAAGTGCGATTGAATCGTTCAGCTTGAGTTTCTAGCCAATTCTTTATTCTCTTCAGGTTCTGCAACCCTATAGAAGAGACCCAGGCTGACAGTCATCTTATTCCAACCGGCACGTGTCTTCGGGTGAATTTCGTCTGCGATAGGTAACACGTGGGCGCCAACTAAGTGTGCGCGGTTGACACCCGAACAAAGTATCAGAAAAAAAAAACCTTCACGCTCGCCAGTTGTTTATCCTAGTCACTATCAGAAATTGTACCCCGGAGCGGTCCTCAGAAAGACGTAACATAAACACCACAACAAAGTGATTGTGTCCGGTGACAGCCCTGTGTCAGCATTGTTTGGGTACTTTCAAGACGGAAGCCGAAGCCACACAATGTAGGGTTGCCCTTCCTCGTTTTCATCAATCTAAGCAGTTCCATTTGTTGATTGTTATGGATTTCACTTCCCGTGATAATGGTCCAGCCAGAAGAGCCAAGTTTGGAATTGAAAGAAACAAATGAACAAATCTCACATCATTGTGATTGTGATTGTGATTCACCAGCACTGGCTAAATACAAAGCCGAGAAACAAAGCATGAATGATTTTGTTAATGGAACCAAGTTACTTCCTGCGTTCGGTTCGTCTGCTACTAAGTTGCCACAGCAATAAGAATTGGTTCAGCGTGGGATCACACCGCCCCGGCTGTCGCTCTAATGTTTACGCACGACAGCTTACAGTTCCCTTTCCCGCTTTGCCTCTCGTCGTCGAGTGGTTTGTTTATGTGCCGTCGTTGTTGGTAAATTTGCCAACTTTCTCCTGAATTATTTCGTGATTTCTCCTTCCGAGTGGGTACACAGTCACAAACCGGTCTTCGAAGGTGGGTGGGTGACCTTCGGTATATGTGGTCTGAAACCACAGACAACTCTTTATATCGCGATTATTTGGGCATTCGATTAGCTGGGTTTCTTTAGATTTTTATGAATCTAATTAGCCAAGAACATATCGACTCCCAAGAAAAACAAGCAACAAATACATCAAATGTACAAATTTCTTGCAAGATATGCCATGGCAATTATTACGAGCAGCCATGCTTGGCATGCTCAGTTGTACACACCATCTGCTTATTTGTTAATAACTTTTCACCTAGTTGTTGAAATTTATTATTCTTTAAATTAGTTGATTGATTAGGATCATAGTTTACTATAGATATGCAAATACAGTACCATCTCGTTTTTGGCAACACATGATGTTTGTCTTCTTCACCCTGCGTTTCGGTCAGAGAGAGCGTATAGGGCGTCGTTGTGCCAATTTGGTCGTGGCTCATTTCGAGAGAGTGATTGCATTTAGATCAAAAGTGCCTGAGAAAAATGCAAGTACTTTCGCGGATTACCCGAAGTTGCGATAGTGAAGGTATGATCACATACAAGTAGACATAAAACTCTTATAATTTTCATCGAAATCGCTTTTAACGGCCAATTTACTGCTTCAAAAAGAACTATGTTTCGTCAACTGTGTGCAAAGTTATTGGCAAATGAGCAGTTCGTGACCAAAACTATATATGTCAAGCATGAACAAGCATTTTCCCAGAATCAATATTTTTATACAATGCCTTAACATGGTGTTTATTGAGATCACATGGAGAATTCAATCAATAGTCTTCCGAAGATCACCACTTAACAAGAATCAGTAATTCCACAGCAATTGGTAATTTTGTTCCTTATCGAAAATTAATAGACCCGTATTTATTTATTTCGCCATTAGGGTGGCCCTTTTCGATTTAGGGCGGTTCAAATAATCAGCATTTTTCCTATTTTTCATAACTTTTGAACCACGTATTGGATCTGAACGTCAACTGAAAAATATAAATATGGACTTTAACCGTGGTTTTACATTGGAAATCACTGATTATAATTGGGTTTCTTGATGTTTATGGTCCCGGCACCAAAACAGGGATGGTAGCGACCACTGCTGTCAGAAATAGTGATTTTGGTGACCATGTTGAATAAATAAGTGACCAAATAGTGACTTAAAGTTGTAAAAATAGTGACTAAAAAGTGACCTAAGAGACGGCGCATCAAATAAATGTTTGATGTTTTAGACTTATTAAATTATTATCTCATAAACACTTATGTACGATATGAACCTTTACTGCGAAAGATTCAATAGAAAGTTTATAACCAAACCCACGGTAATAGTCATGGTGTCTATTAACTTCAATGATGGGGGAATCTTGAGGATTTTTTTTTTGTTTCCTTAAAATACCTGGAAGTTTCAAAGAATTTAAAAAATTTCTTACTAAAGAAAATTTAAGGAATATAATGAATTTTAAATTAGAACCATTTATTTTTTCTCAATATTTTAATTCACGCTTTGAACTTTAAAGATTCACAGTAAGAACTAAATTTAAAAAAATAAATATTTTTTTTTTTTTTTTTATTTCTGAAGACCACTGTCTTTCTATAACGTTTCCTAAGTTTTTCTAAATTTATGGAACTTTTGTGCTCACGAAATTTTCATGGCATTAGAACGAAATAATCAATATATTTCTATGATTTTCACTGAACTTCCCAAGGTTTTGCTGAAGTTCATAAATCTTCCTTAAATTATCGACACTAATTTAAAACATCTTCAATAGTCAAGCCTTTCCTGGTGCCTAAGCGATCACTGAATTTTCTTTCAAGTTCTAGACTGTCCTGAATTTATCAGAATTTTTTAAGGACCCGCAACATTACTGAAATTATTAAATTTGCCTTGAAGTTTCGAAAATGTTCCTTAAGTATTATAACCATTATGAACAATCGCTTTTCCCTGCACTTATCTATGCTTACCTGAAGTTCTCTAAATTTGTTTAATAATCCAGCAAATTTTCTGATACATATTCATAATTTCCTGGCGCCTCTGACGTTTTAAGATCAATCATAGAATTCTTGGAATACCCTATAATTCCACGGAACTCCTTGTAAGTCGCTGCAAATTTGCTTAAGTTAATGGGATTATTCTGAAGCTATCGGATCGTCCTCATAGTACTCGGAACTTTGCTGAATATCATTAAACTATCTAAAAATATCTAAATTTAGTTCTCTGGAATTTCTTGAAGGTATCGCTGCTTGCTAAAAGTTCTCGGTTTTTTTATTAATGGAACTTCGTTTATGTTCTCTAATCAACTTAGCTCAATTTTCGCATTTTTTATGTTCTTGAAATCTCCATGATATAACACCCTTAAAATATTCTCACGTTTTCCGGATATTCATAAAATTTCCAGGAATTCTCTCGGAAAGTTACTGAGCTTCTCGAAACTTTTTTAAGGTTTCTAATATTTCCTTGAAATTATTTGAACGGCCCTTTGATTCTCTGACCTGTCTTGATGTTCTCGAAGTTTCCATAAAGCTCTTAGTTCTATTGAAGATCTCGGTTCTGCTCGGAAAAATAGAATTCCCGTAAACACCTTTAAATTTCCCTGAAATTCTCTGGACTTCTGTGAAGTTTCTGAAATTCTCTGAAGGTCTCTGTACTTCCCTGAAATTTGCGGAACATCTTAAGGGATCTCGATTTGGTTTTCAGCACATCATGGAACTATCTTGAATTTATCTAACTTTACGATTCAGATTTCTAAAGTTTTCTAAATGTCTCAAGATCGCTTGACACCTGTAAATTCTCTGAAATTCTAGGAACTTCATAAAAGTTCCTGAAAAGTTTCGGATGCTAAAAGAACTGCTTTGAGGTTCTTACAGCTTCCAGTAAGTTTCCCATATGTTCAGCGTGTGAACTTCCCTTATGTTCCTGCAGTTTGTTTATAGAGCTTCCCTGAAATTCTCAGCATTTCCTGTCATTCCTCAAAAGTTCTCCGAAGTTCCTACAATTGTTGTAAAGTTAATGGGACTGCATTGAAGATCTCTAATCTTTCATAAAATTAACAACAAATGGAACAAATCATTTATTGTTTTACTTAATTCAGGCACTTTGAATATTTTCAATAATATATAGTTGGAGGCGAACCAGCCTAAGGCTGAAAGCCTCCTAAATAAAGCTAAATAATAATAATATTTTCAATATCTTGAACTTGTACATGGAAAACGAAACTTCAAGACATAGAATATTTTTAGATCTTGGAGTTACTTACTTGGAAAACTCAGGTAATTTTATTCAGAAAAATAAGTAGACATCCTGTGTATAGAGAAAGACGATTAAACGTCACAAAGTAAAGAATAATTAATCTTGAAATAAATTTACGCTAAAAAAGTTGAAAATAGTGACTTATTACAAGAAAAAGTGACTTTAGTGACTTGGCCTTAAAAAAATAGACTTTTTAGTGACTGACTTCAAAAAAGTGACCAAGTCACTAAAAAGTGACTCGCTACCAGCCCTGCAAAGGCAGGTTAACTATTTTCTTGAAAATTCGAACTATTTTTCACAACATATTAAAAATTCAGCGATGTGTGTTTCTTCGTTTCGGAGCAACAATTTTTCAAAAAGATTGAAGTCAATATTCATATATTTCATAAAAAAAAAACTAGATTTAATAATCTTTCATTTGGAATTTTGAACAAAAACATCGGGCCAGGATCATGATTTTTTTTAATAATCGGATATCGGATCACCCTATCACGCAAATGGAAATATGGGTCTAATATTTTTCAATAATGAAAAAATACCAATTTTTACGGAGTTCTAAGAACCTGTCTAACAGCTTTCTATGGAATACCTGAATATCTATATGCGATGATTCATTCGATGAATATTTGTTGAGAAAATTTTCATTACAGGTACCGTAAAACGGGAAGAAGTTGATTACTTTCCACTGACAAATCTGAATATTTTTCCAACCATACAAACAAATACCTCTCAAACCTGTACTATAAAATGCTCTTCTAATGTACGAACTTAGTTTTAAAATTACATGCATGCAAAATTAAAAATTTCCTGTTGAAGGACGTTCTTTATGCATTTGTTATCAGTGTTCTTGATTTCTTTTTTTTGTATTTATTATAGAGACTGACAGCCTAAGGTTCATCTCTTGTTCTTGATTTCTTGATTTTATGAGTATTTGTGATTGAACTTTGGCTGATCAGATTGTGTGATTAGGATTGGTGATGAAGGTTTTGGTTAGGAGATAGTGAACAGGAAGTATCATAATCAAGGAATCAAAAATATCTTCAAATGACAAAATGACAAGCGATCAACGAATCGAATGATAACGCTATGTCAGAACTGGAAAGCAATAATGATATAATTTTCTTCATTTTTTTCATGACAATCAGCCCGTGCGACACAACTCACTCGGGGCGGTAGAACGAAACGAGCAAATTGTTGGCAAGCTGCTTCACGAAGTAAAGTCGAAGGTGATACACGTGTGTTGATGAGAATTTTTTTGTTATGTCTTTTCTCGATTCAGATCAAGCTATATCCTCATCCATGTATATTGCAACAAAGCAGGCAAGCAATATATCATTGTCTTTCTACCACTCCGATCGAGCTTTGTTACAGAGCGAGTTTGTCATGGTAGTCGTAGCAACCGGTTTGTCTGAATCGTTGGTTGCTTTGTGTGTTTGGATTCGCTGATCATAATACATATGAGATTACCGTGCAGCTTTAGAATTAACACCACAACATTTGTGACACAGATATTACAAAACTGCCATTGGATCTATTTATTTAAATTATTAAAGTTAATCAGAAGTTTCCTTAATAAATTAACAGCAACAAGAACTGATTGAAGTTTATTTTCAGCTCCTCGATGCTGGAACAATTTCCGATTCATCTCATCTCGGCACTACAGTGCAGGAACCCAAAAGTAGGTAAAGCGGGTCAAAGTAATTTTCATTTACTTGTGTGCAATTCGTATGGAATTTTCCACTCGCTTTCTAACCAAAAGTAAGTTAGTTGTACCCAACAGTAGGTAAATATGATTATACTCAACGTTGGGTTCCCACACTTTACTACCCCTGTTGGGTGGTTTTGCTCCTCCGTTTTTGACAACATTAGAAGGAGGAAAGGAGACAAACTAGTCAAAAGAAGGTAAAAGTGAACTGGCCGTTGGGTACTTTTTTCTAACTGTGTACACGGTTAGAAAAAAGTACCAAAATTAAGTTCTTTTCACTCATCTCGGCACTATAGTGCAGGAACCCAAAAGTAGGTAAAGCGGGTCAAAGTAATTTTGATTTACTTGTGTGCAGTTCGTATGGAATTTCCCACTAGCTTTTTAACCAAAAGTAAGTTAGTTGTACCCAACAGTAGGTAAATATGATTATACCCAACGTTGGGTTCCCACACTTTACTACCCCTATTGGGTGGTTTTGCTCCTTCTTTTTTGACAACATTAGAAGGAGAAAATGAGACAAACTAGTCAAAAGTAGGTAAAAGTGAACTGGCCGTTGGGTACTTTTTTCTTACCGTGTAGGATGCACCTTTGTTTACAAATAAATGATGTTGAGCTGTCAAAGACTAGCGCTTATTCCTGCTTACACTACACCAGTGCTACACCGCAAAAACGAAAACGACATTACATAACGGCTAGCAGCAGTGGCTTCGTGTCTGCCATCGGTGAAGATAAAAAAGAGATAGCATCATTATACCTTCTCTTTCTAAGAAAACGAGATGCAACGGAATCATTTTTGCGTCGATTCAACTCTCAGCTTCAATCGAGGCTTCAACTTTAACCTTTGTGAATAGTCTCGCAAAATCGAAGGAGCTTGTAAAATCAATATTATATCACAGACAAACAGACGTAACTCTTCATTGTGTATCTTCGTTCATGCATTTAACGGTTGATTTGAATATTATCAGTTCCGCGAACTACTCGCCGCAGCGCTGGCATCGGATCACTTTGACGTTTCTATATATTCTATAGAACTTTCATGCAATATTGTTTACGAGTTAGCGAGCAAGCTTGTTTTCCGCGAGAAGCCAGAGAGATGTCGTTACTGATGTTATATGTTTTGAGATACTATGTTTTCAAGAACAAGTTTTTCAAAGAGTTACGTCTGTTTGTCTGTGATTATATCAAGCATTATATTTTGCTCCAATATCGTGATATTGAGAGCGTATTAGAGCAGGAATATATCAATTACCTAATGATCATGCCATCACTGATCTCCTTAATTGAAGCCTGAATCGCGATTTGAGTGGTGTTCAAGGGTTCGAAATCATTAATCACGTTTATCTTCTTAATTAAGTCCGAAATTGTGATTTTTTCATGGAATTGATGAAGGTGGAATTATTTGCTCGTAAATTTTAGAAATCTTTCTACATTATTTTTTTGTATAGTAATAACGACGCGATAAAGTAAACTTTCTTGTAACATGTATATATTTTTTTAAGCTGTATAGTTGGAAGAGCGATTCTTTTTGAGCTTATGAAACATTAGGAGACCAGCTACTTACCGATCATTCGGATGAGATCCTTTCCAGTTTTTTGTTTAAATTCCATATTTATCTGATAACGTTTCAAAAAATTAATTAGGGTGCTTGGCTGCTTGATGGCTGCCACTTTATGTTTAAGACGTGGTGATCCGAATCCATATCGAATGGTTCTCAAGAGCACTCGTTGTCATCATCTGTGAGGTCGGTGGCCTAGAGGCGACCGGTTTTGCTTACTGAGCATATAATTATGAGTTCAATCTCAAGCTACTTCTCATAATGGAGCTTCAGTGTGTATCGGATTTATTCTTAATATGAGATAAAGCGTATTGAAATTTGGTTGGAGGAACGGGTACATAAACAAACATAATATTCGAGTTCTAGGAAAGACGTGTTGATTGGAAATCTATAACAAATCCTTCTCAAGAGTAGCTGTCATCATAGTAACAGCAACATGAAGAGGAACTTAGTCGTATTTGTTTTTGAAATAAAGGCTCGGTGGCCTTGTGGTGACCGATTTTGCTTACTGAGCACCGTCACATTATAACTTTATACATTAAATCGGATGAAAACCAAAAATGACACATGTAACAAAATTATGAAAGATTTTGAACTATAATAACTCAGCTGCCCCTGGACCAATTTCAATAATGTTATTACCAATGGATCAGAAATATGTCTACACATCTTTAAAATTAAAAACTTAATCATTTTTCAAAATGTCACTATTGAAAATTGCACGAATGCGCAATTATTGCTACGATAATTAAAATTCATCGGTGATGCCTGCGAAAAGCGATTTCCCTAACATAGATTTCAAAGTTGAATTCCATCCGGTCTCACCAAACGGTGTTTATTCAATCACCGCCCGCATGGTAAGTGGTGGTGTTCTCCAGTACACAACGAAAGGCTGTTTGCAAGCAGCAACCTGCAGCCCACATGAGCATCCATAGAAGGAGGAAGAAGTCTCAGAGCTATTGATCGGAATCAGTAGCTCTTCGCGAGTCGCTATGGATCATCCATGTCAAGCGCGTTATACTAAAGAGTATAAACAGAGAGAACCCCGCTCAAATTCCTATTCCTACACAAAACACAAGCTTCTGCTGAAATAATCAAATCAATGGTGACGTAGGACTACGTGATCTTATGTAATAAATCTTATTTGAGGGGGTTAGATTGAAAGGGGTGTAAGTGACTTTGATCAATTCTCTTAATCGACTTTCTCTTTTGATCAACACAACTTCATAAGCAGATTTTGCACTATTTCTGTCAGATAGTTTGATAAACGAGGTTCTCATCTAGCATCCAGAATAGCACACGAATCAAGGAATGTGTTTGCAGCTGAAATATTAACGAAAGAGAAAGTCGATTAAGAGAATCGATCAAAGTCACTTATACCCCTTTCCATCTAACCCCCTCAAATAAGATTTATTACATAAGATCACGTAGCTCTACGTCACCATTGCGTACAACCCCATAGGGCTGTCCTTTGTTATTTTTTTTCTGTGTAATATGATGTAACGCGTAAATAAATTCAGTTGAAGGGCCGAGTACGTAAAAGAAGTAATATTTCTAATAAATCCAGATCAAATCCTTCTCATGAGCAGTTGTTGTCATCGTCGGTGAGGTCGCCACCGGGATAACAACAAGTTGAACGGAAACATGATCGTAATTGATTTGAGAAATAAGGAGCAGAAGACCATGGGGTTCAATCCCACGCTCCTTCGCACTATTGAATCGATAGGACATCAATTCAGCATATCGTTTACCACAACAAATCCTGCTGGAATTCCAACTCTTATATCCAACATCCCAACAATAACAACAACAACACATTGCTCGTGGAAGTGTAGAGGTGTTCTTGGCTTTCATTAAGGGGAATTTTACCGGCCCGAAAATAAAAATTTAGTTTTGGCACGTTTTTATTTTTCTAAAAATATTGGTAAAAATGATCAAAAATCGAAGAAAATCAGTTTCTTTCTAAGATTCTTGACAAAAATTACATGCAATCATGTTGTTTTCTATCCCATCATTTAAAAAAATGTACTCTCAGCAAAACCGAAAAGTCGATGTTTTGTGGTTTTTTGAGTCCAACTTTATGCCATGATGACTTAAAAATATATTTTTTTACTTGATTTTTCTTTAGAAAATTAGAAAAACATGTGATATTTTTAGATTTTTCATTCCAGTATTTTTAGAAAAATCAAAACGTAATCTTTTTTTTCGGAGCGATTTTTTTTTCCTTTGATTTGTTTTCTGTCGATTTTGTTTTCCGTGCTGAGCACCAATGCTACCGACGCAAGGGAGGCAGCTCCCACACCTGGACCCTACCTATCGACCCATCAACTCATGAACCGGGGACCAACGGCTTTACTTCCCATCCGAAGGAAGGCGTGATCAGAGATGTTATGCCTTAGAACATCCCGGCGGCGCCGACTGGGATTGAACCCAGGCCTGCTGGGGTGAGAGGTAATCACGCTTACCACTACACCACCGGCGCCGCTTTTTCGGAGCGATGAACTTCCCCTTAAAGCGAGCGTCAACATATTCCTACCCCTTCCTTTCTTGACCAGCATTCGAAAGTAGCCGGCGCTAGTATTGCCTAGTTTTAGTTCATCAGTATTTACACCTTGAGGGTGATTGCTAGTCCTAAGCAACGTCTATTGGTTCTCTGTGTAATAACATCTGAAATGGCAACAACGTAGTTTCATTCACGGGCGGTCAACCATGTTTAAAATCATATTTATGATACGAAATGGTTCATATTTACGAAATCTGATATCAGATTTGGATTCAGCAGGTTAAGAGAATAAATGCTGATTCTGAAACGATTTTGAGGAACAGTAACAAGTTGAATATTTTAAAACTTCCACAAAATTGTGCATTTAGAGTGTTAAAATGTTTTGTTTGTTAAGGAAAACGTTACAAAACTACTATTTAAAACTAGAGTCGTTTTTCTAAAATTGAAGAATAGCTGTACGCTCAATTTTGAGATACACTGTAGCTTCCAAGCCCTCGGTTTGACGGGTGCGGTTTGTTTTTGACTCCGTTTTGGCTTCTTCTGCTTCTTGAACGTTTTCAGCCCATTACTCTTCGATGTTCTCAATTTTTTGCCCAAATCTTGAACAGAGGCACTTGTCTTACTGACGAAAACTCGGTCCACGGGTCCCGGTTTACGGCCAGATTTCGATGTGTGCTCGGAGGTAACTTCTTAACCAAACTTCAGGATGGTGGTTTGGACTATTCCGATACTTACTTCCTCCATTTTTGCCAACTTCCTTACTGATAGGTTGGGAATAGTGCACCATTTGTGCAAGATCTGTTTGCGCTTTCCCGGGAAATGCCTCGCATTTTGATGTTTTTGTTTAAAAAAATGCACTTTGCACACACAAACTTGTTGAGCAATAAGTAAACAACACATACATCGATTAACAGGCTACGAGTTGAAAGCATGCTTATACTTTCTGGGACACACTATAATAAGCACTTCACCAATACGCCTCAATCAAAAATATCACTTGGCTCGTTTTGACGTCCACATGAAGTGAAACGAAAATTTGTTTTGTGGTACAAAAACGAAGTTGCACCATCAACGGATGACCCCATTGTTAATGTACGGTGGAGGCATCTAATTTCTCTAATTTCTAAATGGAATCGTGAAACTAAGCTGATCTGCCAAGATGATCGGGGCAGCCCCCGTTGATCATAGGCACAATTAGAAGTGCACAGTTCGAAAAAGTCGTGTATATTTATGTTACAATGTTGCACATTATTTGGGCGTCATATATCATACAAGTTTACATCTTAGATCGTATAAAGTTATAAGACATTTCAAGAAATATTCCAAATATTGTAAAAGGTGTCCCACGTCAAATTGCATTACGGAAAAAACGCTGTAGAAAACTACCTAGTTGACCGATCGTTTGCAAACTTTTAGTTATAACCCATTAGTAAGCTTTTGGCATATTTATTTCATTCAATTTCAATACCATAACCGTACGCTCGCACTTGGGCTCTGTAAAACATCTGGCTGCAGCTTCTTCTGTGCGGAAACCCACTTTTTCTTCATGTCTTCCTCAGATTTTACCTCCTTGGGATGCTTTCGTAGTGCCTGCTTCATAATAGCCCAGTATTTTCAATGGGCTTTAATTCCGGTGCGTTGGGGGGGGGGGGGGCGTTCATGTCCTTGCGAACGAAAGTGACCGCGTCAGCTTCGTACCACTTCTGGTCAACATTTGAATAGTGGCACGAAGCTAAATCCAGCCTGAAGGTCGTAGGGCCCTCGTTTTGCTTCAACAGAGGAAGCAGACGCTTCTGCAGACACTCCTTGAGGTAGATCTCCCCGTTTACAGTCCCGGTAGTCACGAACGGCGCACTCCGTTTGCCACATGAGCAGATCGCTTGCCAAATCATGTATTTCTTGGCACACTTTGAAAGTTTCTCCCTCCTTATTTCCTGCGGAACATCAAACTTATGCTGGGCGGTGAAGCCGGAAGTAGCCCCGGAAGAAACCGGAAGTCCGCCTTGACGTAAGTCTCATCATCCATGATGAGACAATGAGGCTTCGTCAGCATCTGGGTGTACAGTTTCCGGGCCCATGACTTTCCCACCGTATTTTGCCGTTTGACACGATTTGGAGCCTTCTGCACTTTGTACGTATGCAGTCCCTCCCGTCCCTTTGCTCTCTGAACGAAAGACCTGGACAGATTCAACTTTTTGGCCACATCCCTGACCGAAGCATTCGAATTCCGCTTAATCGCTTTCACGACACGCTTGTGAATTTGATCACTAATAGAACATCCATTCTGACCGCATTTCTCCTTCCGTTCGATGCTCAGAGTTTCGTAGTAACGTTAAATCACACGACTCACCGTTGACTGAACGATTCCGAGTTGTTTTCCGATGTCCTGATGGGATAGTTGAGGATTTACCAGGTACTTGCGCAAAATCAATTCGCAACGTTGCTTTTCGGGTGATGCCATTTTTTCCAACTTTCGAAAAACTGACAGCGATAAAAATAAAGTGTAAACAATACACTCTAAAGTACTTCTGCCCAAAAATTTTAAGAGAAAATACCTAATGGGTAATTTTCTACAGCGTTTTTTTTTTTCGTGCATTCCTAAATAAAAATCAAAGTGTTTTTGCACAATTTAAACATTTAATTACAGGCAAGCAGCATGGTTTTAATAAAGGACGTTCAACGACTACTAATCTGTTGAATTTTGTAACATTTTCTATTAACGCAATGGATAAGGGACATTATGTTGAGGCACTATATAGTGACTTCAGTAAAGCGTTTGATAGAGTTGATATCCCTCTTTTGCTATTCAAATTATCTAAGTTAGGTTTCATTCAACATTTATTAAAGTGGATTCAGTCATACCTGACCGGTAGGACACAAAGAGCTAGATTTGAAGGAGATTTGTCGTCAGTAGTCAATGTAACATCTGGTGTGCCACAAGGTTCCCATCTTGGACCATTACTGTTTATTCTATTTGTTAATTATGTAGAGCACATATTGAATATTCTGAATTTATCAATATATGCAGACGACATGAAACTTTTCCTGGAAATTCGTCAAACGTCTGATCTTGTAGTATTTCAACAAGAAATTGATAACTTTTACACTTGGTGCTCAAAAAGTTTATTAAAGCTTAAGGTGAAGAAATGTAATTCCATTTAATTTACAAGAAAGAAAATTATTAGATAAGAACATGTAACAATAGGACAAAACAGAGTTGAAAGGTGCTATCAAGTTAGAGATTTAGGTGTTATACTAGATTCAAAATTTAGCTTTGTTGAACATTATAATAACATTATCTACAAGGCAAGCAACATGCTAGGGTTTATTAAAATGTTTAGCTTTCATTTCAATGATCCATACACAATCAAAACATGATATGTTGTATATGTACTGTACTGTACTGTAGTATAGTCTGGGCTCCATATCAAGATACTCATATAAACCGCATTGAATCAGTTCAAAAACAGTTTCTATTATTTGCTCTAAGAAAGTTATGCTGGACGAGTTTACCCTTACCAACTTATGAGTCTCGATGTATGTTGATCAATTTGGATGCCCTTGAAAAGCGAAGGCAGTTTACAATGATAGCTTTTATAAACGATGTTGTAGCACAAAGAGCGAATGCCACAGAGATTTTAGAAAATCTAAATTTTTATGCTCCCACTCGTTCCTTAACCCTCCGTTACTCGCGCTGTTGTACTTTGTACAACACACATAAGTTTTCCATTGCCATTTTGTTACTGAGTTACTGATCGATCTGAAACCAAGGAGTATTCCTCAAAAAACTTGTTTTGATCTAAACAAGCTAACCTTTGATTACAGTAAACACCTAAAAAATGCGGATAATAGGGAAAAAGTAAATGGAAACCGCGAAAACTGTGACCATACTACGTGGGATTTGACTTAATTGATTACAACGTGGAATATATCGAGATCCTGAACAGATAGAAAGTTACTGTCTCTGACAAAGTTGTTCAAGAGATCATAGCCTTGTCGCTGGCGGACAGTAGTTCAGAATTTTCTCACTATGTAGCGCTAGTATACTTGTGGAATTCTCGCATGTGATATATCTCAGGATCCTGACCAGATAGAAAGTTACTGTCTTTCACAAAGTTTTTCAGGAGATCAAAGCCTATTGCTTGGTGCTCAATAGTTCAGAATTTTCTCACTTTGCGACGATAGTATACACGTAAAATCCTTTTATAAAATATCTCAAGTTCCCAACCAGATAGAAAGGTAGTGTCTTCGGCATAGTTGTTCAACAGGTCAAGGCTTTTTCGCAGGTGGACAGTAGTTCAGAGTATTCTCAATTTGCGGTGCTACTATAGATGTGAGATGATTGCATATAAAATATCTCTAGATCCTGACCAGATAGAAAGTAAATGTATTCGGCAAAGTTTTTCAGGAAGTCAAGATCATTTTGTTGGGTGACAATAGTTCAGAATTTTCTCACTATGCGGTGCTAGTATATACGTGCCTTTCAATAGCTCGACATCTTGATAAGCCAGAAAGTTGCTGTCTTGGGCAAGGTTGTTTAGGGGATCAAGACTTTTTGACTGGTAAACAGTAGTTAAGAATTTTCTCACCACGTCACGTTAGTATACATGTACACTTCTCGCATATATCTCGAGATCCTAATCAGATAAAAAGTTACTGTCTATGACAAAGTTGTTCAAAAGGTCAAGGTCTTTTGGCTGGTAGACAGTAGTTTAGAATTTTCTCACTTCATGGTGCTAGTGTACATGTGAAAATCTCGCATATAAAATATCTCATGTTCTCGACCAGATAGAAAATTACTGTCGTCGGGAAAGTTGTTCAGGATATCACAAAAAATTTGCTCGTGGACAGTTGTTCAAAATTATTCTCACTACGTAGTGCTAGTGAAATGTGAAATTCTCGCCTGTGATATATCTCGAGATTCTGACCAGATAGAAAGTTACTGTCTTGAACAAAGTTGTTTGTGAGTTTGAACAGCCTAGAGTTTGTGAGAAAATTCTGAACTTTGTTGTAAACAGTAATTTTCTATCTGATTAGGATCTCGAGATATAGCATATGCGAGAAGTGTACATCTATACTAACGCCAGGTGGTGAGAAAATTCTTAACTAATGTTTACCAGCCAAAAAAGCTTTAACTTCCTAAACAACTTTGTCGAAGACAGTAACTTTCTATCTGGTCAGGATCTCGAAACAAAACAAATGCGAAAATTTCACGTGCTAGAAGCTACGTAGTGAGAAAATTTTGAACTACTAGCGAAATCTATCTGATCAGATTCTCGAGATATTTTACAAGCAAGAATTTTGCGTGTATACTAACGCCACGTAATGTGAAAATTCTGAACTATTGTGCACTAAGCAATAGACATTGACCTCATTAACAACTGTTTCGAAGACAGTAATTTGCTACCTGTTCAGAATCTCGAGCTTAGCGAGGATTGTATATGTTTACTAGCGCCATGTGGTGAGAAAATTATAGGCTACTGTCAACCAGCCAAAAAGTCTTGACCCCCTGAACAAGTTTGCCGAAAACAGTAACTTTCTATCTGCTCATGATCTTGAGCTATTGTATATGCGAGAATTGCATGTGTATACTAGCACCGAGTAGTGAGAAAATTCTGATCAACTGTCCACCAACGAAAAGATCTTGACTTCCTGAAAAACTTTGCCAAAGACATTTACTCTCTATCTGGTCAGGATCTAGTGATAGATCACATGCGAGAACTTAACATGTATACAAGCACTACCTAGCTAGAAGATTCTGAACTACTGTTACTCAGCAAAAATACTTGACCCCCTGAACAAGTTTGCCGAAGACAGTAACTTTCTATCTGCTCAGCATCTCGAGCTATTGTTTATGCGAAAATTGCACGTATATACTAGCACCACGTAGTGAGAATTTTCTGAACTACTCCACCAATGAAAAGATCTTGACTTCCTGAAAAACTTTTCCGAAGACAGTAACTTTTTATATGGTAGGATCAAGAGATATTTTATATATGCGAGAATTTTACATGTATACTAGCGCCGCAAAGGGAGCAAACTCTAAACTACTGTCCACCAACGAAAAGGCCTTGACCTTCTGAACAACTTTGTCGACGACAATAACTTTCTATCTGGTCATGATCTCGAGATATATCACATGCGATAATTTCACATGTATTCTAGCGGTACGTAGTGAGAAAATTCTGAACTACTCTCCACCAGCAAAAAGATTATGATCTCTAGAACAACTTTGCCGAAGACAGTAACTTTATATCTGGTCAGGATCTCGAGATTTTCCATGCTGTAACCAATTAAGTCAAATCCCACGTAGCACGGACACGGTTTCCATTCACATTTTCTCTATTATCCGCATTTTTTGCGAGGTAACTGTGATAAAAATTTAGCTT